>NW_024609884.1:46032804-46561151 GCF_016920785.2 Ixodes scapularis
CTCGGCGCCGGCAATCGTTGGGGCGGTCTTGCAAAACAAAATGAACAGAAACAGGAGCTCAGGCACCTTACATTTAAAGGTGATGGTCGGGTATGATGCAAAAAAAAAAAAAAAAAAAAAAAAAAAAAGCAGACGCAAGACGAAGGCAATAATAATCATAAAAAAAAGAGCCCCGCTGACTTGACTTGCCCATTGCACTGTATTTATTTGTTTTCTTCGGTCAGGCTCTGCTCCCGGTCGTGCTTGAACATGACGACACCTGCGATTTGTTAGCGTGTTTCGAAGGCGGCCTATTTGACTGGCTCTAATAAGCTCTCTCTTGATTGGTGAAACCCGTGGTCTCTGGACTTTTCGGGCTTCGTGAATGCCGCAGAAATGCGCATAAGGAAGGCGTTTCCGCTTCCTTTCCGTTCGAAGTCTACTGACCGACTTCCTCGGCGAGTCCGCGCCGCGGGCCATCGGGAGACCACTCTACGCCGTCGGCAAGTGCTCGCCATGCAACTGGGCCATCATCGGCGGGTATGACGCCGCTGTTTCTTATGTTACGAACCTTTTTTTTTTCTGTCAAATTACTGCTCGGATTTTTTATACGCCAATTTAATCGTAATAACCTTAGTTGGGTGCCTGTTCCTCAACGGGTTCATAATATATAACGTATAGATTCCGTGTTCTCGGAGTTTATTTTTCGTCACATTCGGAGGGTGTTTTTCGAAGTTTATTCTTTTCCGCAATTTCGGAGTTTATAGAACTTTATTTTTGTTTGATTCCCAAATCTCCGAAATTCGGCGGTTAATTTCGCAGTGTTTCCTATGAAAAATAAATAAATACTATCCGGATGTAAACGTATGCCAGATTAAGGGAAAAAAAAAGCGCTTATAATAAATACTTAATATTTTTTCAGCTGGATTTGGTGTAGATGCCACTGCCATTGGCAATACTAATTTGTAACACGGCAAAAGTTACATACATCTGTGGCTTCGATAAACGTCGATACCTTAAAAATGAACTCCTGGAAGTGGTCGCTGGGAAGCACGTATTCATTTCATCCTATTCCATGCTACCCCGCGGCCGCGCGAGTTGGAGTGGTAAAGTATGTACTAGGGAAGTTTCAAGTGCCCCTCTTCCAATTTTATGCAATCTCTATATAGCTTTAACTGTTACAAAAACACAACCTTTCCTTCCCCTTAAAACACAAATAGTATGGCCCAAACTGGAAACTAATACAGAGGCTTTTGACGTTACCCGAAGGTACAATGGCATGTTGTCCTGAACCCTGACGAGATGATCGGTAAGACCCCTTTTGTCAATGATCCGAGATTTGAAAGATAACTGTAGTGGAATTTTCCCGAGACCATTGACCCTCTGCGCTGATCAAACTTAATTGTAAAATAACGTTTTTATTTAGTTTATTGGGGGGGGGGGGGGGGGGGGGCATTATCGCATAAAAAAATGGGGAGTTTACCGGATAAATTCGATTGACAAAACTTTTACCGGCGGGTGTTTTTCGGAGTTTTTCGCATTTATCCGAAAACACCGAACCCTATATATAAGCAGATGGCATTTTAGCGGATGACACTTCAGCAAATAGGAATTATTTGAGTGAATGAACGCTTTCGCGAATGACGGTTTAGCGAATGAGCTGTTTGTAGGCGGCGGCACGCTGTAGGGCGTTTCGTCAGACGCGTGTATCACGCGTGTTAACCCGTACGGACCACCCGTTCACGCCGCTTCGCGGAGACAGGCAAGGCGGCTCATTCCAAAAAGAAGCTAAACCGAGCTATGAACAGTCGATGTAACTGCTGTTTGCAGGCGGCGACACGCTGTAGGGACGTTTCGTCGCGCGTGTATCACTGAGACGCGTGTTAAGTTGTTAACCCACTTGGACCGACCGTTCACGCCGCTTCGCGACTACAGACAAGACGTCTCATTACAAAAAGAAGCTAATCCGAGCTGTCGACTTTACAAGACCATTCGCTAATATGAACGCCGCCATTGCGGCGTTCATATTAGCGGCGTGCGAATTTGCAGAGAGCAGTAAGGGGAGGTCAACAGTGCAGAGGAACAGTGGATGCGCGTTTTATAGCAGGCTGCATAAATTGATACCATTTTCTTTCACGGTGCGGTAAGCAAACAAAACTATCGCGTTTAGGTAGCTGTGGCTCTAACTCGTGCACCGCTTCGACGGATAAATGTCGGTTAAATTAGAACTAACAAAAAATTTGTACATTCACATTCACAGCTCAGGCAATTAAAACCAAATATGCCGCTTCCTTATTTCACGATGCGCTTCCTTATTTCACGACGCCTTACAACAGCAAGTATTTAAGTCAGCTTCCTTCCTGACGAAACTGTTAACAAAAATACTTGTCAAAAAGTTTGAAGACTTAATTGCTTCCACATTTTTTTTCAATCTGCAGTAAGTGTTCAAAAGCCATGGAGAGATACCTGACCAAGAAACGAAAAGCTCCGGGTGAAGACGGCGACCAGAGAAGTTCCACATTCAGCGTCGCAAGCTCAGTCACATACAGAGGCTCGTCCAAGCACTCATAACAGCACACCGAGCTTGTCGTCCACGGCAGAAGAAGGACCTTCCAGCATTCGAACCGTCAGTGAGGTTTCTGATATATCATGTTCAGAAAAACAAGGACGGTGTTACCAGTCCACTTGGAAAAATACCTACACATGGATCTCATGCAAGCCCAAAGTGACAGGGCGTTCTGCGAGACTTGTCGTGTGGCTTCAGAAATGAAACTGCCGCTTCCTAACCCAGGTAGCACACCATGTCGGCCGATACTGGGATCACGTCGGCCAGTACCGGGAGCTGTACGGCGGATCCCGGCCAGGGACGCCGGTAAGAAACCGGCCCCGGCCGATATCGGGGACTCGTTGTCTAAACTGGCCAGTTCCTGCCGGAAAGTTTCCGATACCGGCCGACATCGTTTTCTTGCTGTAGTCACCGGCCAGTCTAGCCATGGAGTTTCCGGTGACTGGCCGATATCGTATTCTTGCTGTAGTCACTGGCCAGTCTAGCCGTGGAGTTTCCGGTGACTGGCCGACATCGTTTTTTTGCTGTAGTCACCGGCCAGTCTAGCCGTGGAGTTTCCGCTGACAGGCCGACATCGTTTTCTTTCTGTAATCACCGGCCAGTTCAGCCATGGAGTTCCCGGTGACTGGCCGACATCGTTTTCTCGCTGCTTTCACAGGCCATTCTGGCCATGCAAGTTTTGATATTATGGTTATATTTATATTATATTATGGTTACAAATGACCGTTAGGTTGGACATGTCTTCAATATTCTAAAAGGTGACACCTAATATTATACTTAGCCTAATATTAACGCCGCGTCATCCTTGAACCAGTTAACAAAGGCTTATTTCCGTTTTGTTAAACAGGACGGGATCAAACATGGCTGTGGAATGAAAATTTAATTTGGTTTACATCTAATAATTTCTTAGAGCGCAGCTCTTAGGCGCCCGTTTCCGGTTTGAGCGGCATCGCCGTCGCAGTCGCCGTCGGCGTAACCGCGCGTTTTATTATGGGAAACGTCCCATAATGCAAAGCGCGTCTCTTCGTTTCATCGCGCGGGTCTCATCGGAGGTTTCATATAATGACGGCATGTGTGACGTCACGAGGGTTCCGCGCGTTGCATTATGGGAAGCGTCCCATGATGCAACGCGCGGTCGGCGACGCCGACACCAACGTCGCCGTCGGCGTAACCCCGCGTTGCAGTATAGCAAACGTCCCAGAATGCAACGCGCCGTCTCATTTGTGACCCGCGCGTTGCATTATGGGAAGCGTCTCATAATGCAACGCGCGGGTCGGCGACGCCAACAGCGCCGTCGGCGTAACCACGCGTTGCGTTATGGGAAACGTCCTATTGTGCAATGTGCCGTCTTATTCGTGACCCGCGCATTGCATTATGGGACGTTTCCTATAATGACGTCAGAAGGGTCCCGCGCGTTCCATTATGGGAAAAGCCCCATGATGCAACGCGCGGGTCACTTGTGATCTGCGCGTTGCATCGTGGCGGCGAAACTTGCTTTCGATGAGTTGGGCATTTTTACTGCGGCACTGCGCTTCCGTAAAAAATTTCCACGTGTTCTCAACGGCAAGTCTCACGGCTTACACAGGGTTTTAAAGAGCTTCTTCAACGAATGGCTGGAACGAGTAGAAAACATGTCTTCAGCATGCTGCCGCCAGCCTCCGCAACGCTCCAAAAACGTGATTTTTCAACATGCAAGATGGCCGAGCGGTGGCTTTACTCTCGCGCTGCAGCTGCAGCGACCAAACGGGGATGCGCGATCCAGCCCTTTCCCCAGGCAGGTGCCGAGCGCTCCGCGCTAGCGGTCGTTGAGCGGTCGGCCTCAGTGAGCGATCCACCCCAGTGGCACGCGCTGCCACCGCGTTCACAGCGTCTGCCCTTGCTTATTAACAGTTTCGGTTCCCATTGTTATCTTGCTGAAAGCATGAAGTTCTGATCGGAACTTAATGTTTTGACAAAAATGTTGATTGTTACTACTTGATTAACGGTGACCCCGATGTTGAGTCACTATTTATTTTTCCTTGCAGTTATATAAACCCGATGAAGACAAGTACTTTTGTACGAGCCGTAGGATGCAATAGACCCTTTGCAATTATCCCAAAAGCCCGCGCGCGCCGCGCGACAAATAATCGGAGTCCTCGCTACGCCCCTCCTCCCGCTACCACGTGGCCACGGTGTAGTTACGTGGCATACACGAGCAGGTGCAGGTTACCACGGCAACAGAGCAGCCGACGGCTTCCCCTTTCACATCCCACTCCTTTGAACCGGCTCTGTCGTCTGCTGCACCAACGCTCCGTCGAATCTGGTCGAAACCTGACACGGTTGCGGTGCAAACTAAATGAATTCGGCGACACTTCAGTACGTGAAGGTAAGTTACGACGAATAAAGTATTGAAATGAGTTCATCTGTCGCGATGCCTTTGCGCTGCCTCAGATACGGTACGCCGGCAACGACGTACGACTCGGCGGATGGCTGCGACGGCTGCTGGCGGTAGCTGCCGGGATGCGCGCGCAGTCGCGGAGGCGCAACGAGAAAACGCGTGCGCGTGATCTGTACCGAGGGTTCCCATATTCCCTTCCGTCGTGGCGCTGTACGTTTTGCAAAGGATCTATTAAGCAATACCAAACACGTATGCCGTAAAGCGACTGTCATCTCCGAAGGCGAGTTCCATCTGCAGAGTATTTGGCATATGCGGAGGGCAAGTTCGTCTGCTTCTTGCGCAGGGGGTAGCGGTGACGTCAGAACGCCGAGCTCTGATTGGTTGATCGCGCCCCCCTATCTGAGCGTCGTCTGCTCCTTTGCAACGTCGTCTGCTCGCAAAGTCGTCTGCGTCTGTCTTACCTTTCCTGCGACTTTCGGAAGTGCAGAGGCCAGTCACGAATCGATCTTACGCCAAAAATGTGCATAAGACAAAACGTAAGCACAAATTCGTATTCACGAAACGAAATTTTCGTAAGTTTGGTGCAGGTTACGACGAAATCCTACGACAGCTCCGAAGCTGTCTTACGCACTTCTTACGATCAAATCAGCATAGCCGACAGCGTCGCGGTCGCGACGACCCACGGACGTTTATTTTTCTACCTGCGCTTCTGACGCGTCCCGACTTCAAGCAGCAAGAAAGAAGTAAAAGGTACTTGAAAAAGACCACGACGAACATGAACGCTGGATCCACAAACACCCGGGGAAAGCTCCAAAGGCCACGATTCCACCAAACGCGACCAAGCGAGCTTCGGCAGTTAGGCCTAGCTGGCACTCCGCGACTCGGCGACCGTCTGCCCACGACCGGCTGGCGTGCTGAATGGAATATGCCCGCGCGACCCTTGTGAACCCTTCCCGTATTATACTTGATCGCTGACCTCAATTTTAGATTAAGGGGTCATTTTCTTCCTCTTGTATCTCCTTGTTTCCCCAGGCGACGGTGACTCTCGCCGGTGAAAAAGCGGTGAACCTCCAACAGACGCAAGAAAGGTAAAGCAGCCATCGCTTTGACTAGCAGACGTAAAGCAGACGACGGTAACTGCGCCAACCGCGCCAACCCGCCGGCGCCGTTAAAGAGTGAGGAGTCTCGCCGCACACGAAAGTAGGGAAAAAGTATTTGGGAGGGAACTCGCGGACTCTAACCACCCTCACTCTCGCTTCTTAGCAAACAAACCTCGGCGCTTCAGGACACCTCGCCAGTGAGTCCTTCGACTTCTCTCCTTGATGCGCGTCTGCTAATTGTTAGACCAAAACAACGTACCGCTCGAGTTATTTCGTCTGGCCTCTCTGAAAGGCGAAATCGAGCTCGCTCGTAAAGACCTGCACTTCCGAAAGTCGCAGGAAAGGTAAGACAGACGCAGACGACGTTGCGAGCAGACGACATTGCAAAGGAGCAGAAGACGCTCAGATAGGGGGTCGCGATCAGCCACTCAGGGATCGGCGTTCAGACGTCACCGCTACTTCCTTTCTCATGCGCAGAAGACGAAAATGAGCCCACTTGCGAGGCGTATTGGCTCTTCATCCGAATAGGCGCGCACAACGTCTTCGACGTAACGCCATAGCTTGGGCCTCTTCGCTGGCAAGGCGAATGAGTCGGCAAAGACTTCGCCGAGAACAGCAGCCTCGTCGTCGCTCGAGCTGGAGCTAAGCTGGTATCTTCATCGTTGTCACTGATTTCGCTGCTACCGCGTTTTATTAGACCTCCTGAAATTAACTGCAACGATGTCATCGCCGCAGTATGCTCGGGCCAGTCGGTCATGACAATAAGAACGAAAGCAAACACAGCAAGAGAGCCCACCCATAAATCGAAACAAAAAAAAAAACAGCGAAATTCCTTCATTCCCTTGCGGCAACATTAATAACGAAACTGAAATGTTGCGAGTGACTACAGATCGTACTCCCCCGAAAAAGGCTGCGCGGAGAACTACTCCGGGTCCGAGACGTCTGTCCGAGGAAGACACAGTTTGGGCGGCACATTCGTTTCTTACATCGTTCTGCATGATCGTCACGTGCACCCTATTTTCAACCAGAAACGGTTACTAAATTTAACCCTTACGCGCTTATTAAAACCAGATCTGCTTCTCGCTACCCCTGCTAGGGGATTCTATGGACTACTTCCATAAACCCCTGCATGCAACATGGCGCGCATTACACTCTGGGAACTAGTTGGCCAGGGAGAAGAGTAGCATGGTTTCGGTTTCGATCGACACGTCGACAAGAGATTATACAGAGAGCGTGGACTATTAACGGCTGTGATCTCGAGTTTTCTGGTCCCGAGAGCATCATTTTTGGTCTCTAAACTAATCTAAATGGCCAGACCTCGAAGATAGCACAAGCCCGAGACGTATAGCTTGTCTTCACACATGCTTGTTGTATTTTTGTACATGATCGAGCCTTTCTGTTAGCGTTTCGAGATTCCCAGCACTGGATCGTTCACGAGATACACGTGAACGATCCAGTGCTGGGAATCTCGACGCTGTTTAGCTCCGGTATCTTGCTTGTGTACGACTCAACAAGCTGTAACGACCAATAAGTTTGCATACATCTACACGTCGTCGTCCCGCCCTTGCACATATCATCTCATAATCATCATCACTAGACGTGGCACCGCGGGCCTCCATGGTACGGGCTGTCGCCTTTTCGCGGTGCCACAGCTCTCCTGAGCCAATAAAGATTATCATTATCATTTACAGCTGGTCAGGAAGTTTGTTTTGCGCGTCCATAGACGAAGCATAATTTTTGGGACTACTGTTTTTCTTAATACGCCTGAGTACGTGAGGTGAAACTCGGAAGCGCCATTGAAAGCTCAATTCGAACACACTTTTTATCTCTTATCTGTACTGAGCCGCAGCACTGCACGAAGCTATGTCCCCACCCGCTTGCATTCCCCTAATACTCAACATAGCGTATGCAAATAAAATTATTCTGCAATCATATGGGCACATTTCCACATAGAAACCGTTTTAAGGAAGCAAAAGTCGAGCAATTGTGTGAAGAATGTCGCACTGTTCGCCGGAAGTATGCCGGACGGGCGTGATCCCTCTATGCGGTGTGCCAAACGAACGAAATTATTCAAAGTGCATTTGACGGTTGCTAATGGCCGTAATATTTATGTGTTAGCTTTCTTCCTGACTGAGTACGCCGATATAATTTCAGACACACCGTTCAGACTCAGATCTTGGGCGTCAGTAAAAAAAGCCCGCTAAAAAAGGCTTAGCGTGGAGTAGGAGACGCTTGTTAGAGCCTCCGTCGCAGCTAGCCGACCTCAGTGTTTGCGAAAACCTATTCACCTATCAGCGTAAAATTTGAGTGGGCGATATTTGATGACACGAGGAAGACATCATTGTAATGTTTGTGCAGTTAAACGTTCATGCGTCAACGCTGGGCTCAACTTTGATACTCCTGTGAGAATGAGGCTTGCATTTTGCCCAATGAAGTAACAAGAAGCGGACGTTTGGAAACAAAATACGTGTAAGGCTCAAGGTGACCAAATTTCAGTTGTAGTTCACTGGTACTAGACGGGATTTTTCAAATTGAGCTCAAAGATGCACTCGCGGGTGAGGTGACTAAGCCACGTCTTACTACATTTGCACACGCACGCACAATATCCGGTGTTTCGGGACCCAAGAAAATTGCCCCAGTCTTAGTTTTGTATCGTTCAACAATGGTGTGTATGTACATTCGTGAAAGGTCCGATAATCGAAAACGCAAGCGGCGCATTCGGTCACGGCCTGATATCATGAAAGGAAGCTGCTCAATCGAAACCGAAACTAAGTGGCCAACAAGTTCCCAGAGTGCACTTCGTAAAACGTCAGGTATCCCTTCGTGTCCTCGTTTTTTTTTTATTTTTCTTCTTTATTTAGAGTAGCACAGTAGCACAACCATATATTTGGGACTTCGTGTTTAGACTATAACAGACCTCATCCAGCATCCAGCCAGCTGTTGATAGACTTTGCTAGAAAGCCGATCCAGCATCCAATCCAAAGCCGGACAAGGTAAGCAAACGAAAATGGCGAGTGAGACAAAGTGTGTGTTGATTTTTCGTTGGCGTGGTTCGCGGCATGGATCAGGTACGGTGGCTCTTGGGTTAAAAAAAAAAATTGCATGTGACCGTGGTGTCGAGTGAAAGCGCTGCGTGTAAATCTATGCGGGGCAGAAATCGCTCGAAGTTACCCGCCCGTGCTTTGATTTTGATGTTCGTGTTTTGTCGGTTTGGTCGTACGTAGGCCTAGTGAACAAACTTTGCTCAACAACGCCGTAAGCATCATGCTGGTGGTTGACTCGACGGCCTTTCGCCGTATCCCGACGATCGTTTCCTCGGCTTGTCCCGCGAGACGGATGAGCTGTCAAGTAAGAGATGGTACGAGCAGCAGGAAAGGGATGCGGCCGCGGATTATTTCATAGTGGCGAGCGACGGCACTTTTCTACCGTTTACGTTCGCGCGCGTATTTGCATCGGCTTATGCCCGTTCGTGGTGTAGATGCCCTTCGCCTTTCGTTGCATCGCGCCGTTTCCACGCTTCGAGCGCACCTTCGGGGCGCCCGGCCGAATACGGGCGAGTGTCGCGCCGCGAGCCTGGCGAGACGACGATCGGTCGGTCGGTCGGTCGGCGGCGGCGGCGGCGGCGGCGGCGGCGGCCTCCGTGTGTTGTAAACGTTGAAGTGAAATTAGGGGGAGGGGGGTCAATCCTGTGCGCGCGCTAGGCGCATTTGTCACTGACTCTTGGGGTAGGGTGAAGGGAGAAGAGTGGGGGGGAAGATAGAAATAGGAGTCGGGCGTCAGGGGCGTCGTCTCACCTTCCCGCTAGCTCGTCGTCCCATCGTCGCGCTTCATCCGGGGGAGACGGGCGGACGGACGGACAGACGGGTGGGGGTTCCAGCGCTCGTGGCTGGCACCGCACGGTGTCCGGAGATCAAGGCGGTCTCAGGGGGCGACCGCGCCGTGTAGGAGGAGGCATGCAAGCTCGCCGAGATGCCGCTGCCGGGGCATCGGTTTGTGCCGTCCACGAGACGCTTGTCCGCGTAATCTTATTTATCCTTCGATCAGGGTTTAGATTATCACGGTAACCTTGCATTGGTTACCATACTTCGCACAGTCGTAACAATTGTTTTACAGGTGACTCCTAGAGCCGCTCGTCAAATTTTGCTGCTCGCAATACGTTTTTTTTTTTTTTTTTTTTTGCGACACATTTTTTTTTTGCATTATAACTTAACGGCATATCGAAACTTTCTGCTCGTAGCGCAATCGCACCAATGCTGAAAAATTCCGCATGCGCTGGCTTAACGTCATCATAGTAAGCACTACTCGTTTTTCCAAGTTCACATGAAACAAAACTAGGTACCTTCGATGAAAATGCGGTGTATGTCCAGGCAGTTAGCGGCATCGTACGCCTTGGTAAGCGCGTGCGCGCGTTGTGAAGTCCACCACCAGCATGGCACAGGGCCCCGTCTTTACCTAGCGTATCGTCATATGCAAGGAATGTATACTCCGTTCGCCCTTAAGCTGAGACTAGAATCTCCGCCTTCAGCACGAGCTCGCCGGCTTCTGCAGTGCTTTGGTTGCGCCTGACTGCGCGTTCACACTTGTTTTAGCAAGGGCAGAAAGCTCGCGTTAAAGGCGGAGCTTCTAGTCTCAGCTTAAGGGTGAACGGAGTATAGTCGAAACGCCATTGCGGTTGCTTGAAAAACTGGACGTAAATAAGCTACTCGTGCGAAACCTTGGTATCACGAAACCGTTGCAAGTAAAAAGCTACAAAGCATGATGTAAACAGACCTTTACGTGCAATGAGCACCGTTTGTTTCTTTTTTACCACTACTTCTATCACTTGGCGTATTCCGGAATGCGACGTCGTTGTGTTTCATTGTGGCCGTGCATGCGGATATAGCCATGGAGTTATAATATATGCTAAAGCTTGCGAAGACTTGACAGTGTGAAGTAACTTGAATGAACATCATGTCTTACCACGCCTTTCATTCTAGTGAGGAGGAGTACAATTCATCGAAGAGAATGACGAAATAACTGTGGCGTCCGTTCCTCTGTTGTGGTTCGTCGTGAGTATGAAACAACGGCGTGTGGCCAAGCAAAATATCTGGGGCTGACATCTTGTCCCGTGCACCAGACCCTGACTGACCTTCGTTTAGAGCATCAAGTTTGCAAAAATGCAGTAAGTATTATTTTGTACTCTTCCTTTTCATCTAAACTCCTGATGATGTGCTAGCACATGTTTTTGAGCTGCCCTCTGTTCGCATGCTTGACCACATTAGCTTGCGTGCAGTTGCTCAATTTAGCTAGCTCCATAATCTTCATAGCGACACATGCACATTTACAGTAGTGACTGAGTCCTTCAATACGCTACTGGTCACAAAGCTTTCTCGTAATGCTGTGGGAAAGCATTGCATGCTGCCAAGAACAGCCGTGGTGCTGTCCTACTCTGGAGAGGTTCGACGGACGGCTTAGAGGCTTGTTTTTATGTGCAGCAAGTTCGCTTCGGCGCCGTGCTGTGCAGCTTGTGTTAGTACCTTGAAATATTGTACCAATGGCCAGATTTTGGTGGTTGGTGAGACTGAGATCTCGGCAGGTTTGTACTGGAGGAGCTGACATTTCTTTAACAGTCACATCGCCTGCTAACGCAAGTAAAGGGGGAGGGTTTGTCTGTCCCAGAGTCGTTTGCTGCGGGAAACAAGACGCCGTCGCGTCGTCTGCTACCAGAACCGAAGAAAGGTGGATCATCTGTTACGCACTATATGCTGTGAGTGAAGCGATAGAAAACAAACTTACATTGGGAACTTCTGCTATTTAACGAGGGACGCAATTGACGACCCGTGCTTCACTTGGAAGTGCCAATTCATTCTAAAGCGTCATATGCCTAGGCTCGAGGTATTATGTGACCACAGAGCAGCCGCTTGCAGCGCTAGTTTCGTTTTTTATCCCAGGGCAAGTGTTCTTTACGGGATTCTCTCAGATTTTTAGACGGTTGATAGTTTAAAAAAAGGCCGTCCTGAAAGCCCAGGAAATGGCAGTTCTAACGAGGGTACAGGCACCGGGCTAGGCCTCATAGCCACGGACCTATATATCGGATTTTTAAACTTGTGCTTATCGCAGCCAAGCGCAGCGCGTCTCATGTGCGTCGCCGACAAATTAATATTGCTTTTTATTTGCTTTGATTGTCAAAAAACATTATAAAACTTTGTGGGAGCATTCATTATTGACCATATAAGCCAAAACTGTGAAGTTCCGAAAATTGGGGCCGTTTCTCCCCTTCAGAAAGGTTATTTGATTAACACAAATGTTTTTTTATTAAATTTATGAATATTGCGTAAAAATTATAACGTCTCTTAAATTTCTACAAAAATTTGAATCACTCTTACTGTGTCTGGCTGCCATTCCAAAGGTACCCAAACCCATGCGAAACACCTTAAGGTTTGAGCGTCCTTCTGAAACTTCCCGAAACCCATGTTTCTGAAAAGTTTCTTCCCGTTATCAGTGCATAATGTCGATCAGCAAAATGGGTAATGCTTTCTTATGCCTTGCTTATCTTGCAGCCTTCGACGCTCAGCTGCGAAGGTTGTGATCGACCTGCACATCTAGAATGGGCACCTACAGCAGCAGAACAACTGCAAGTCTGTTGGGCAGGTGCTCAGGCACGTGGTGTCTTTCAAGCACCAGGGAGAGCAGGTGAGGCCCGGGGAACAGGCGACACCCCAGGAACTGGCCAGGCCTGAACCACCCGAGCTGTTCCTGATGCCTCTCAGCAACATGGAACAGTTTTGTGCTGCAGAAGCGCAGCTGAAGAACTTCACCAACAGGACACTGCCGGTATTTATGTGTCCTCTTTTTCACAATAATGACAGGTATAAGGCTGCGATTATTACTTTGTGGTTTAACTTGGGTTATCTGAATATTTATGCAAATGGGGTTGAAATGTGGACTGAAGCCACTTACTGTAATATTTCAAATGTACGCCCACCCAAACTGTTTTAAGCACAGTCGGTGGCAAATTAAAAATGAGTAAGATGCCCCACCTTCATTACGGGCCTTCTGTTATTTATAACAGCAGAGTGCACGCACAGCCAATGCACGATGGAAGGCTATTTATTGTAGAGGACATCCTTAAACTGAACCCTGCGATAGAATTGTGTCAAGGTGGTGCAACGCCAGTTGCACGTTTTGCAAGTCAGCTTTAGTAGCCTGCGTATAGTTTCTGCAATTGTTAAACTGCGATTCATTGAGGCTATTGAAGGGAGAAATGCTGGACGGTGGCCACCAAAAATTAAGTGTTTGTGCGTCGTTACATTTTTGAACAGTTTTTTCCCACCCGAAGGTCGTGTAGGCAAGAGGCCTTCATGTGCATCCTCATTGAACGGCATTTTTCTTGAAATTTTTTCGAGTAAACCATTTCACAACGGGAAGTGAAATCACCCAACACATTGGCCTCTGGGTGCTTACAGTACGTTGGCCTGCAAATAATCATAAATCATGCTGATTTCCCACGACACCTCTGCCCGTTTTATCCTTAGAAGTTAAATTTCGCACCTGCAACAACTCTCGTCGTGAGTACGTGTGCGAAGCACGCACATAACCGCCTGCATGCTTTTTGTGTTTAACGCTCGCTTGGCAGAAGCTTGGATCGAGATGCTGTAGTATATATTGGGCTTCTTATGGTTTTATTCCTGTTCTCACTTGAGGCTATAGTCAAGAGATCTATATATTTAAGGCGATAAATTCATTTGTGCTTTTGGCATCTGCTACAGAAGTAAAGGTACAGTCTCCGGCAATATGAAAGACCCACTGGGAGCGCGTCGCCGGGGCGGTGGCTGGCGGGGGCACTGCGAGCGTTCCGGGCAATTCCATTCTGCTTCGAGGGGAGGACGCTCACTCGGGGCTCAGCACAAACTGATAAGCTCGTTGCGCTTCAGCTGATCCTCAAGTGAGTGTCCTCCCCTTGAAGCAGAATGGTACTGCCCGGGGCGCTCGCAACGCCCCCACCAGCCACCGCCCCGGCCACGCTCTCCCAGTGGGTCTTTCATATTGCCGGAGAGTGTACATGCTTGAAAATAACTTTTAGCCTGGTCCAAAATCGCTTTTGAGCGTGCCCACCATATGCGTATGACCAAACACATTTGTAAAAGTTTGTCTTTACTTTACATAAGTAGTATATTTCCAAAGTGAGATGTTAATCTGTCCTAACCGAAGGTCACCCTATGAGGGCAAATAAATTTTCTAAGGTGAAAGACTAACTGTCATTACATCCGCCTCTTCATTCAGGGGGTGTGAGTGCATGCGTAGCTGTGTCTTCAGGCATAGCATACATTAGTCACACAAGCGATTATTACATGTGGCGGGCTTGAGCTGAGTAAGTTGGTTCATTGGCCTACGGGGCCACCACTGAGTGAGCACTAAACAAAAATATGGAAAGAAAACTACTCACACTGTGCTGCTGTTGGCATTTTGTGCGACTATGAAGACGGTTTTTGTCAATTCCTGCTTCTTATGCCTTTTTCAATTCCAATCTTCGTAAAGTCGTAAAATAGGCAATAAATTTTCAGGGTGACTACTCGGCAGACTAAGCTTTAACAAATTCAAAATGCGCAGGGTCTTGAATGCACTGTTTTGAGAACCACATACATTATTAAAATTACTGAGTGGATGCTGATGAGCAAAGATGATCCATCAAAACGTTCACACAATTTGGACGATGCAACGAATGTGACTGACTAATGAGATTTAGCGGAGTATGAAGGAAAATATTTTAATCTTTCTGGTTTTCTCTAAGACAGGTAGAGTTGCCATATATTCAAATATTTTTTACTCTCTCTCCAGTAAATATTGTAAGATTTTGATGCGTGTATAGTGTAGCTTGCTGCATTTATCTGGGCATTCACATTCTCTTACTTGAGACATGTTCATACCATTGTATCTACATGTGAATAACTTTATTGACATATTGAGAACACCTTTTGTCTTTCTAGGAGGAGCAGCTCGTGTCTCTAGGAGACAGCAAGAACCTGCAGAAGATGGTGCAAGAGATGGTGGGACGCCTGTTCTCAAAGCAAGTCCAGGAGCAGTTCTCCCTTCTGGGCTACCAAGGAAAGTCAAGGTTCAAGGACGCCATGATGTGCAAGGTGGTCATCGGTAATGCATATTCATTATTAGCTATTAAATTGATGGTATCTCTATTGGAGCTCAATAGACAAGCAAAATCTTTGAAACATGTTGACAATTAAAGGGAAGCTGAAACACTTCTTGAAAAAAAAAAAAGAGTTGAGGTGTTTTCTGGCGTATTTTTGTCCTGTGAATTGAAATATCGCTTTCGTTTTCCCCGAAGGTGTAACTAGAAACGAGAAAACACGAAAAACCTCAGACCAGTCGTGACGTTGTACTAGGATCTTTGGGCCGCCAAGTATGTGTTGCTCGTGTGGGCAGCGCGTGTAATTGCAAGCTTGCCAGTTGTATTTTTCCACACTGACGCCGGTCGTGACATCTATTTCTGACCTTTATAAAAATAGCAAGAGTTCACGTTCATAGGTTTGACAGGAGCTGAACATGAGTGAGAGCAGAAATTCCGAAAACTCCCAGTATGACGTCACGCCCCGGGAAGGAGGGGCTTCAGCTGTACTTTAGAAATTAGTTCCTGCAGCCTCCGTGCACCAGATGAAAAAATAATTTTGATATTCATAATCCTGGAGGCCAAATGAAGACTATTTTGGTGTTGTTCCTCAAATACAGAACAGCTTCAGTTTCCCTTAAAGTCTTGCAGCATGCAAAATTTAAGTTGTCAGTTCCTGTCTTTTTTTTTTTTTTTAATTTGACTTGCATTTTTTATTATGAATAACTCTTGCGTTAGCATTCTTAGAACCTTCATACCCAAAAGCAGCGTTTTGAAGTAGCTGTGAAAAAAGATTTGGTTGGTCTTGTCTTGTTATCCTGTTAGTTTCCAGGTTGAAAGTCTAATGAAGACCATTTAGAGGCCTTGGTCTGTAGAGTGTCAGTTTGGGAAGTTTTTCTCTCTTTTTAGCCACCCATCTCTGCGCCCTGCCCCCTCTCGCCCCCCGCCCGTCTCGCCCCCCATTTCAGATTATTAGGATGTTGCCTGAAATAGCCATATGCCTCCATAGAATCTGCTCCTTAGCATAATAGCCAAACCCAGAATCTCCGCCTCTGTGGTTCTCTCTTTCTGTCACCTTTGAATTGCAGGCTAGGTGAGCGACCTATGTTTACACAAAGGAAACGCTCACAAACTGCAGTGTGTGAACAGCACCTTAGCTAGTATGCGAGATATTGGCTTCCCCTATTTCTCAACTAATTGTGTTATCTGACAATTCTCTTTACAGGTGCCATACAAAGTCGTGCTCAAGGGTGCAGCGTGGACGCGATGGAGGAGCGGCTGACAGGCAGGGAGGCGGGCAGGGGCAATACAGTTAAGAAGACGGACACTTCAATGGTGGTTCCAACCACCTTCAACGATGAGAGACACTGGCTGAGGAGCTAGCTGCTATGGATGCACAAGTCAAAATAAAGAATGTCACGGTAAAAAAAAATATTTTATGTTCCCTTCTTGTACTACCCACAATATGCATCTGGGTGACAGATGAATGGGACATGTCGTCTCAACAAGTATACAATAATTGCCATGAGTATACTCTGTACATGGAGAAAGTTAATTGTTCACACAGTATTGTTTCTTAAAATTGCACAAATACTAAACTGGCTTGTTTCGGTCGAAGTCCGAAAAACATATTAAAAACGGTCGGCACCTATAAAAGATATGAAAATCAATAAAATAGTTCGGACTGAGAAATTCAGCATTTCCACATTTAAGTGGATTTGATCTAGTGAGAAGCTAGCTCTGCAAAATTTTAATGCAGTAGGATGTCATACCTGGGCTTTAAAAGCCTGACACAGCTAGCATTCTAGTGGTTCTATGCCGAGTACACTGAATGACAAATACGCTGGCGCTGATCCGCAATTGCGCTGGCACTGGTCTGTTACGCTGGGACTAATCTGCAATTGGACTGGCTCTGACCTGGAAATACGCTGGCACACTGGTGGTTTTCTACCGTACCGCCGGTTCCATGCTGGGGATCTGTGTCGGGAGCTCACTGGGAACATCCCGTATTCCCGACATCCCGGTTTCCCAATAAGTTCCCGGTACCGGCCGGATTCCGGTATTCGGGCCCGGCCAATGTCGCCCCTTGGGGCGTTTCCGGTACTGGCCGGTATTAGTATCCCGGCAAGCCAATACCGCCCCATCCCCAACCCGACGTGGTGTGCTACTTGGGAACACTTCTCGCGACAAGGATTCTCACCTAGCTTTTGTTAAAAACGGCTTCTCCAACTGTAAAAAACTCAGCTCCGGTTTAAGAGTCATGAGAGCTCGAACTTCTGTAAAGAGGCATGCCGGGCCGTCGTAGCTGCAAAAGGCGGCGTAAATGTCGTCTCTGCTTGTGTCAAGGGAAAGGCGAAAGAAATGGATGACGCGAGGCAGGCCCTCTTAGCAATATTGTCGTCTCTGCTCTACCTGTCAACCCAGGTGGTAATACGTGGCCACGAAGACACAGAGAGTAATTTGAGGCACTGTTGCTAGAACTCCGTGCTATCCCGTCGCTGCAATCGTGGCTTCAACGAACAAAATACAAATGTATTTCCCATCAGATTCTAAACGAGAACTTGGAACTCATGGCACACGATGTCCTCCGTTCACTCACAGATGAAGTGCGTGAGGCGGAGCACTATTCGGTGACCCTGGACGAGACAGCAGACATTTCTGCCAAAGAACAACTCTCAGTTTATTTTCGGGTGGTTACAGAGAACTTTCAAGTCCAAGAGTTGTTTTGCGGTTTCTTTAGCACGGCTGACACTACTGCAGTGAGCCTCCCTCTATACTGTTCTAAAATACATTCTTTGTCGATTTAACTTGCACGTGAACAAGTGCCGCGGTCAGTGCTATGACGGAGCAGCAAACATGTGAGGGAAACATAGAGGAGTACAAGTTCTCATGCAAGAAGAAGAGCCACGGGCGCTTATGTACACTGCCTGGCGCACGTCCTCAACTTGGTCTTGCAGGGCGTCTCATCCAGAAAGCGGACATGTGCCGTGACTTTTTGTACTTTGTGGCCGAACAGATAAACTTCGTGACCTGCTCTCCAAAGCTCTTGGCTCTTTTTCAAGAACTTCGGAGGGAGGAGGATGCGAACTTGCGAACATTTTGTCTAACAAGGGGTACGTTAAAGGCCGCTTCCCTGCGGTCAGTTCTCTTAAAGTATGAAAGTCTTATCACATTTCTGCGGGAGACAGCATCTGAAGAGCGAAATGAGGCTGGAGCAAAGGCAAGCGGTCTTGTAAAAATGCTCTCCAAGTTTGATTTATTGTTCGTACTTGCGCTTCTTACGATGGCATTTTCACGGAGGGAAGCTCTAAAAACCGCCTTGGCAAAAAAAAAAAACAACAACAAAAAAAACAAAAAAAAAAAACACTCAGATTTTACGAAGCAGAGTAGATGGTGAAAGCCGTCAACGAAAGCACCACTGAACTGCGGCAGACCTCTTCCCGCTTTTGGGAGGAAGCATTGGAAGAGGCTGACAATGTGGACGTTGAGAATCCCTCTGTTACAGTTGTCAGGCAAAAAAGTACTCCACGCCGTTATGAAAAAGGTTCTGCTGCTCACGTATTTTCATCGGGGATGGACATGTACCGCCGGCGGTACAACGAACACAGTGCTGTCGCCACTGAGAAACAGGTATCCGCCTGACGTGTGGCAACCAGGGTTGTAACTATACTCCAAAAATTACTCACAAGAAAGGTAACTAGGTACTTGCTTAAAAATGTGCCTAGGTATAAGTAGAGTTACTTCAAAGATACTTTCTTGGTTTATTTTCCCAAAATTTGTCAATATATTGGAAGTAAAGCCTTTTATACTAAGGATACACACAAGAACGATTTCGATAAATTCGCTTTATTGGTGTCAATGCGATGTCCACGTCGGAGTTGAATCCTCACGTGCCTTATCCCCACGCTCCAATTGGTTCACCGAGGCCACAGCTTCCACTGCTTTCCATGTCACGCCAAAACCGTCTAATCTCGCTTGTTGACGTTCTTGCCCTCAGAGCCGGTGCTGACGTCGACGGGCCCAGAAGACGTCGGCCGCATGAAGAAACGCACGAGTCGAGTACATATGCACCTACCTGCGCGACGACGAGCAAAAGGCTTCAAGCTTCCTTGTTTTTGTTTTTTTTTTAATTGTTTTTTTATCTCGTTTGTCGGAAGAAAAATCAGCTTTTCTTTTTTCTTTCGGAACTTTTTCAGTTTTGATAACTGCAAAATTTAAGTCCGATTTATTAAGTGGAAACTGTATTATATACGGCGATGTTGCATTGCTTTACGATTGTAATTATGATTTATTTTCAATTATATTTTATATTGTATTTATGGCAGAAGAGATGCTACCACCAGGACAAAATACAGGCGTCAGAAACCGCGTACATCTGTCAAGCTTCAAACACGCAATGAAGTCGATTTCGGTTTGGAATGAAGGAAGCAGGTCGCTATTTTCCCAAAACGGAGTTCCGAAGCGATTCGATAAACTGGTGCCGCTAGAACGGCATCGCTAATCACCCGTTTGCTCAAATGAACACCGCCATTCGCTAAAGTGTCGTTCGATGAAAAATCATGGGCGGGACTTCGTTCGCTAAAACGTCGTTCGATGAAGTCCGTGCCTCCCAGGTCGTACTCAACTCAACGTTAATCGCGGCACATGGTAGTGTGTTCGTGTGTTCATGCTTGATTGGTAGTTTCTACCATTTTGACGAAGTGAATAGAAAAGTTCCTGAAAAAGTAACTTCACTTAGTTACAAGTTACTGGAAAATGTACGTAAGATACAGATGCAGATAACGAGAAATGAAAGTACCTAGGTTTGTTCCTCAGGTACAACGAAAGTACCTAGATACCGATTTCCAGTTACTTGTACTTAGGTACTTTACAACCCTGGTGGCAACATATGACACACTTCGAGCAGTTTGCCATAGGATCTAGAACTAGGACGCGTTTTGCTACACAGAGACATGCTGATAGATATAGTAAAGCAGCACAACTCTGCACCCCTACAGACATTCCACGACGTAGTGCAGATATTTTCGGGCGACAAAGGTCAGCACCTGAGGAATCTTTTGCGGAAATGGCGAAGTTAATCAAAATTGCGTTGACCATACCAGTCACGTCATGCACCACAGAGAGGTCATTTTCTTGTCTGCGGCGACTCAAAACCTATTTACGGTCGACGATGGTGCAGACTCGACTGAATCACCTGGCACTTCTTCACTCTCACAAAGAGCTCACCCGCAAAATAAATTTAAATGACTCCGCCGACGAATTCACTAGCAGATCAAGTGCACGAATGAACACGTTCTCCACATCAGCAAAATCCTCACATGAAACAACGGACTGTCTGATAAGGCATTCGGCAATATAGAGTGTTTGTTGTCCGCAGCGTTTTATGTTAGTACTCTTTACCGATGATGTTACATAGTGCATCGGCCGCTTAGTACATATCATCCCTTTGTACATATCATCTCATAATCATCATCACTAGACGTTGCACCGCGGGCCTCCATGGTACGGGCTGTCGCTTTTCCGCGATGCCACGGCTCTCCTGAGCCAATGAAGATTACTACTATTACTGCTATTAGTACAGTTTGCTTCTGTGTTTTGTTCGTTCTCCAGTTCCTGTTTGTATTAATTTAATTATTAATTTACCTGAGTTTATATCATTTTATCTGTTTCTCTTTAATTGCCCAGAAAGATAAATGCAAAACGTATGCAGGTAATCAAAGTTTGCCGGTGTATTGCTTTATTTTATATTATTCCTTCTAGTCATAAATCACGTCGTCGTGCAATGTAAAAGGATGACCCATAAATTGGGCTAAGAAATTGTGATATGTTATTCAATTTGTGTATATATGTCAGGGGTGGCCAGGCTGACCCGGCCTAAGAGCCGCAAGCAAGACCACGAAACTTCCATGAGCCGCGGGGGGGGGGGGGGGGGGGTCAAACTTTTGGTCCTGCGCAATAAACGAAACTTGAACTACTTTCAATCTATCCGAGTCAAAAAAGTCAAAATTAGTCCAGCTGTACTTAAGGAGCGGAAGCACAAGACTACCAAACCGCAACTTATCTTTCATTTTAAAACGCATTTCATTTATGTTTTGGGGGAAGTGCTCGTGGTGACCGGGAGGGAAACGAGGGAGTGTGTGCATGTGTGTGTGTGTGTGGGGGGGGGGGGGGGGGGGGGCGGTTAGGGGAGGAAGCCGCGAGCCGCACTTTCACACGCGAAGAGCCGCAAGCGGCTCGCGAGCCGCAGCTTGGCCACCCCTGATATATGTGATATGACATTTTGTGACTTTATTCTTTCTCCGAAAAATGTTCCATGATCTGTATTTTATCTATGTGATAAGAGGCCTTCACTGTTGAAGAAATAAGAGCTCCCTCATACACCCAAAGCAATGGTGTGTTGGATAGGCTGTTTAATTACTTTGCCCATTTTCTCTACCAAAGATGAATAAAGCATTTTTTTTTTTGCAAAAGTGTTCAACAGGGCGCACTTAATTGCCACCCAAAATCGCGGGGTTCAGTCGGTTTGGTAAGTGTACGTCCCAACCCCTCTTTCCTTATATATATATATATACGTATAACTAGGAGAGAGGGGCTGCATATATATATATATATATATATAGCTTAAAACCCTGAGCAATAGGTCAGACATAACAATAAAACCAGCCGATAAAGGAGGAGCAATTGTGATTCTTAGCACTTCTGAATACATCCGAGAAGGAAACCGCCAACTAAATGACTCAAAGTTTTATGAACCTCTCGCGGATGACCCTACGGTGCACCACACTCAGATTGTGACCTCGGTTCTTAAGGATCTCCTAGACGAGGGCAGAATAACTGCTAACGAACATAAATTAATGAAACCGGTACAGCCTTCTCCGGCCCGCTTCTACATGCTCCCTAAGATTCACAAACCTGGTAACCCAGGGCGTCCAATCATATCCGGAATAGGTACAGTAACCGAACCCATATCAGGATATGTAGACAGTTTAATTAAACATATACCTACAATTCTTGATTCGTACATTAAAGACACAACTCACTTCTTAAGAGAAATATCAAATTTATGCATACCAAAAGAATCATATCTCGTTACACTCGATGTGTCATCGCTGTATACGAATATTCCACATGATGATGGAATACTCTCTTTAATTGACATGTACGAACTTCACAAACAACCGGATACCCCAGATGGACACGTCGTCGCTACTCTAGCGAGGCTTGTCTTAGAACTAAACACGTTCGAATTTAACAATAAATACTTTAGGCAGGTTAGCGGAACCGCGATGGGCACCAAAATGGCCCCGAACTATGCCAACATATTCATGGGAAAATTAGAATCTCAGTTCCTTTCTGAATGTCCCGTTAAGCCGCTAATATACAAAAGGTTTATAGATGATATATTTATTGTATGGTCGCACACTGAGGAGGAGCTGGTGGACTTCATAGGTCGATACAATGCTGCTCATCCGAGCATCCGCTTTACACATTCGTACTCTCAAACCGAAATAAACTTCCTAGACGTCAACGTTAAGATAGACGAAAGTAAACTCGCCACGAGCCTGTACCGTAAGCCAACAGATCGGCAGCAATACCTTCATTATCAAAGCGACCACCCACACCATGGCAAGAACAGCATTCCCTATAGCCAAGCTCATCGTTTCAAACGAATTTGTTCAAAAGAGACAGATTTTGATGCGAGCAGTCAAAATTTAAAGTCAGTGCTAGAGAAACAAAAGTATCCACCCCGTATAATCGACGATGCAATCAGAAAAGCCAAACAACTGAACCGCGCAGACCTCATCAGCCCGCGCCCCACGCAAAGCGCCACACAACGCACAAATCTATGTCTAACTTATAGCATAAACCATCCTGATGTAAATAATGTCTTGAGACGACATTATAACATTCTCGAACAAAGCGAGCGCCTTAAACGCGCGTTTCCATCCGCCCCGGGGGTAGTCCACAGACGATCGCGTAACCTCAAAGACGCGCTAGTAAACTCTCGGATAAATTCATCGCCACCACCTAACGAATGTAGGCCTTGCAGGCACCCAGGATGTCTAATCTGTAAACAGATGCAGCACACAAGCACGGCCAGCAGCACGCACTCGCAGTTCTCGATCAAAATTAAAGGGAACTTAACATGTGCCTCGTCGAATGTCATTTACTAATTCGAGTGTACGGTATGCAAAATGCAATACATAGGGCAGACCAGAACGGCATTTAGACTGCGCTTTAATAATCACAAATCTCACGCCATAAATCTTCCGGCACTGCCTTTATCCAAACATCTCGCCCTCCCAAAACATTCTTTTGATAAATTGTCAGTGACGCTCCTAGAATCTGAATTTAAATCAAATCGCGAACGTGAACAGCGTGAATCCTACCTAATTTACCGATTTAACACTATTAAACAAGGAATAAATGAAAGCCCCGGTACTCTGGCATCGATTAAAATGCTAACAGACGAATAGCAACAGCAATCCAAAAACATTTTTTTCTTTTTTTTTGTAGATTTTGTTGTTAACAGTGGTACTGTGTTTGGGGCCGGAACTGGACCATCAACTTTTCTTTTATTTCCAGGTTCTGATATCCATTGTATTTCTTTTTACTTCTAGGTTTAACATTGTTCCCTTCCAGGTTTGACTCATGCATGCCTGCATGCACACAAATGACCGTGCCGCCCTTTTTTTTTTTTTTTTTTTTGAAGCAGCACTTTAGTTTGCGCGTGTAACTTTCGTCTATTGTACGCTATCGTCTATATAGGTCACCGCTGCCGGCCCGGACACAAAGTCACCCTGCGCCCCCTCTCAAGAAGCTACAACCGTCATCCCGCCGTCCTTGAAACTTGGCACCGACCGTCAAGCTTCTTCACCCGGATAAGAACTGCCCTCCGCTTCCCTCTCTCGAAAGCTTCAACCGTCACCCCTCCGAAATTTGGACTCGACCGTACAGTCCCACTTAGTAAGAGGGACATTTCTTCGATTTTTTCCCACTTAACTTTAAGGGGGGCGACAGACCTCTTAATATTACATGGAGATTCTCCCTCTTAATTAAGTGAGACACCAGCCCTCTTAAAGTAGGCGATACGGCGTCTCCCTTAAAGGGATTGTCCGGTCGAAACCGGAAGTACTTAAGTTCTTGCGCTCGTTACGTCGAGGGAGCCTTCATATAGACAAACGTCATTTTTATTTTGATATATGATCTCCCGTTATTATTTAAACCTTTCATGATCCTAGGTACGAAACTGCACCCCGAATTTCGCCAGTGTCAATGGCTGACATCCGTAGGTGCAGCGTGACGTCACAAAACGCAAAGGTTTGTCGGATGGTCGGGATAACAAGCGTTGGTCGATGCATATCTTGTATTTTGTTTCGAATTTTATAGTCTCCTAGGCAGTACCTTACTGAAATACGGTTCTTTTTATGCAGTTCCCAAGCACGTGCAAAAAAAGTAACTTTTTAGCAGGATATTACTCGCAGACAGCGATAAGCTTCGAGCAAACGCATGCCGTTTCGCGCAAACACAACCGCGACGGACGCCGATCGAACAAGGGGCGCTTGCAAAGCAAAGGATGCAGATTTCGGCTCTGAAGCGGCACTTAGGTACACGAAGCGGCATCTGGGTACACATTTCGGCAGATCCACTGGATCGGTGATGAGGCTGCGGGTCATTCCCTCAGAGGCGACGTCCGCGGGTCGAAGGCAAACGGCGAACCGTTCCAATGCATGTCGTCACTTACCTTGTACGAGCTTGGTGAATCGTAGCTACGCTCCATTTTCACACGCGGGTCAAACAGATATCGGGCTTCACGCGTGCTAAATACAACTTCTGGTATCATTTCGAGATGGCCAAGCGGTTGGTTTCGGTTTCGCTGCATAATCAAAGTTTGTACGATTCGGCCAGGAAGTTCTGAACTATAGTCGGTTACAAGTCAAGAAGGTAGCGGCAAATGCCCCTCAAAGGGAATCTTTGCATTTCGACGATAGGTTCGAGGGCATCAGGATGATTTTGCGTCGGGAGTCACTGGCGGCAGCGCGCGGCCGGTATACCGGTCACCTCGAAAACGAAGGCCTGACGATAGCGTCTTGGCCAAGACAATTATCGACCGTAACTTTGGCGTCAAGTTGAAGCGAGAATCGGCAAAAATAAAAAGCCGATTCTCGGTGTTTTTCCCAGGCCCGTTAGTGGGCGTCACAGATACCAGCGGACAAAGCATGCAGTATTATGCTCATCTACGGGGACAGGCGAGTGCCAACGCACTAAATCCCAGACCTCTGCAATGTATCGGAGTCGTCAATATGCATCCAAGAGCAACTGAAGGCGGAGACTATCAAGAGGGCAATACCTTTCCCGTGTCTGTAAGTAAGGATATCAACACTGTGGATCCCCACATAGCATCAAAAAGAAACAATTTACGTGAGCCAATATTTCAACACTCACTACAGGGAGCCAAACCTACGCGAGCAGGTGCCTAAAATGCTTTTAGAATATCATAAATCAAGCAAATTCCTACCCTCGGTTATGATCTCAATTCCACGTCCACCGCGGGTACGTTATTATCATAAATGAGAAGAAATGCAACCTCCGTATCGGCGTTATTGTTAAACATCGCAGACATTTGAGCAAGCGCTGCGAAAAATGGCACCGCGAGCAGAGACGGACGAGGAGTTCTGCTATCGCCGTCTGCTCTTGTCGTCTGCACTTGTCGTCTGCTTCTGCACGGACGCTAAACCGAGTCCGGAGCCGGTGCAAGATTTTGAGGAACTGGGTCTGAACTCGTTCAGAACTGGGATGAATCGAACGCGCCAGTGCAGCGGTCGCGCAACTTCCGGTTGAATCGAATGCACCAGTTTCTGCACTGCCGAACTAGTTCAGCCAGTTCAGGCGAATCGAACAGACCTAAATTGACTGATCCGATTTGGGCGAGGAGTAGGTGGACGTAGTTTAATATCGTTGGCACAGCATCACACCTCAGCTTACAAGCCTTCTGTCCGCTGAGAGCTCAGCTCGTAGCTTTCTTCTGTGAGATGATTGCTGCATATGCAGGATCTCGATCTGGACGGGAACCCAGTCCCTACGCACGACGACGATCCACTTTGCTCGTCACTGCACGTCTCGCGGAAAAGTGTGGAACGTCATGTCTTGGCCCGCATGTGCTGCCCAGTGGTTGTGGCACCCAACCACGCAACGAAAATCTCACCCAACCACGAAACAAGCCGAGCACAACAACAAAAACGAAGCACGCTGAGGCGTTCACTCGCAGACAAAAATGCTCGCTTTGTGTTTTGTGACGTCAGAGCTTCAATGTTGCCAACGAAAGCAGCGTTTACGCTAGAATGCGATTGGAGCAGTATAAATTCAATTACTCACGCAGAGGGGCATATAAAATTCGGATATTGCACGTACGATGCTTCTCGAGGTAATAACAATGATATTCAATTGTTTTCTCGATTACAAAATTTGACCGGACAATCCCTTTAAATTTGAGGTCAGAGTCTCTTGGTAAGAGGGACATTTTTTTAGATATTTTCCCCTTTAAATTTGGAGGGACGGTGGCGCGCTTAAAATGCAGGGGTATAGTCCCCCTTAAGTCGGGGTCACGCTGCCTATACATCATACAAAATACATTCTGCAGACATGTTCCGGAACGAGTCGCCGCGACATGCCAGCCTCGTACGCCACGAGGCAACCGAATCAAGAGGTTGCTTTGTCACGTGGCATACAAAGCACGGATGTCGCGGTGACTCTCCGAAACATGTCTGCAGAATGCATTTTGTATGATGTATAAGCAGTGTGACCCCTACTTTAGGTTATCTCTTTTATTGTATCGTAGAATTCCTGCTCCTTCGTGTTTGGACTGTCAGCTGACATGCTGCACTGCAGTGATGCAGTTCTCGCACTTTCGCTGATATTGTTTAACCAAAGTTATTCTGTGCTGCGTAACAGAATTGAAATTTGATCTGTATATGTGTTAAATGAAACAGTAACAATCTTAAGGAGTAAACACGTGTTTTATTTGCCATGACACAAGAAAATATTTTGAAATGTCTTTATCAAAATAGTAATTTTATAACGGTGTTCTGGTAGGTTTTACGGATAAAAAAGACGTTAGAACGACGCCAGAAATTGGCGTTTCTTGGAAACAACCACAAAAAATATTTCGTGCTGCAAAGTGACTCCTTTTGCTTATCATAAATAATAACAATACAATCGTGCTGAAAGAAAAAAACTTTCTTTTTAGCGGATAACACAAAAAATAAGTACATTCTAAAAAAAGCCCCTGCGTCTACTTTCCCGCACAACACTTGGAAAGACAATCACCATAACTCTCGGAGGCAGCTCAGCGAATGCAGATGCCGAAACATATGATTATACCAAAACAATGAGTTGCGACACTAACCACAACAAGCGTGACGTTTTGCATTGCTTAATGTCACAACTCAGACTGGTTTTTTTTTTTGTCTAATCTTATGTTTCGGCATCGTGATTCGCTGAGCTGCTTCCGTGAGTTACGGTGATTGACTTTCCAAGTGCTGTTCGGGAAAATAGATTCCTGCGCTTTTTTTTTTTTTTTTTTTTTTTTTTTGGAGCGTAGTTACCTACTTTATAGCATTAAAAACGAATTATTCGGCGTCTCTTGTCATCAGCAGAAGCTCGGAATTCCTGTTGTTTTCGAACGGCCATAAGCAATTTTCTGAGCTTCTCCGACATAAACTGAATCGAAAGACTTTATTTTCAACGAGCAGAATTTAGAGGATTCCAAGGGTTTGTCCACATGCCACAGGGTAGGAGAGTCCCGTTATGTAATACACCCATAAGCACATGACTGGTGCCCCCTCCATAGCCGTGCTAGCGGAGAGTTTCACTGACCAGTTCCCAGAAAAGATCCGTTTCTCCGAACCGAAGAAAGTCTTGGGTCCTGGAACTTTTTCATCAGCGATAAAATCGTC
The DNA here is from genome assembly GCF_016920785.2 of Ixodes scapularis. Classification (NCBI taxonomy): domain Eukaryota; kingdom Metazoa; phylum Arthropoda; class Arachnida; order Ixodida; family Ixodidae; genus Ixodes; species Ixodes scapularis. Next base: position 46,060,886 of record NW_024609884.1, read on the forward strand.
CTGCAAACAGCAATTGTTAAAAAAAAAAAGCGTCAGCGTTAAACTTACATTTCTATTTTTGCATTCGCTTTTTCACATACCATAGGCGATGAGAGGACTTCTGGCCAATCGAGACCGGAGAATGGTCTTCATGTTCAAGAATGTTGTTGGGTTGTCTCCGCAGAAGGCCCCTTTTACCTCCTCCAGTTTCTTCAGCATGGTGACGATCGTGTTATGGAACCGAAGCTGTGCATCCACCTTTAGTTGAATGAAATACCATATTGTTTTCCTTTATATACAGAGAGTTGGAATTAGAATGAAGGTAATGAAGCGCTTTCACCTGTTTTCAAGCAGGCGGTAGGAAACAAATGCGAAATTGAAGTGCAAACAATTCGAAGATTCGGAGCCCAATCTGTATACAATGAAATAGCGAGTGACATTAGCTTATGACGTAACTTCTGCTACTATTAATATTTGGTACGAGAATAGACTGCTGTTTTAAGTAATTTACGCGAATCGTTTTTGTATTACCAAGACCAAACGAAAACGCATTTAGTAGTAGATGAACATTAGAAGTCCCATGTGCTTTGGAAAGCAGGGATTGCATTTGCGGCTCGAAGCTGCAGAAGAGATCTAATGCATGTTTTAAAAAGCAACATAATCAAATAAAAAAAAAATATATATATATTTCTGTAGACATTTCGGCGCAAGTAATTCATTTATTCTTTTTTCAGAAGCAACGCATATGCCAACAGAACGTAAATAAAGCCTACCTACATACCAGAATACAAAAAGCTTATAATTACCGAGTTCATTGTGGGCCGTTTGCGAGTGGCCGCAGTAGGCTCATCACTCAGGGTGGTGCGTTCCACCGTGCAGAGGGTCCCGGTAGAGCTCTGTACACGAGAAATCCGTTCAGAGCCCCGTCTGATTCCCTTCATGTCGACGTTTGTTGCCATTGCCTCACTCTGAAAACAATATTTTTAACGGTCAGTCATTTAACGCCCATACTCAACCTAGCGCTGAAGCGCCTAAGAAAAAAAAAAAAAAGAAAAAAAAGAAAAAGCAAATTTTTGTTTTATATTTTTCCCAGATGTACCACACAGAAAAAAAAAATATTCAATCAGCTACAGAAAACAAAGTGCATAATAAACATCCTAAATAAAATCTCCAAAAACAAAAACATGATCGGCGCCGAAAAAAAAAAAAAAAAAAAAAGCCGGTAGCTTTGCTGGCGCGACCGTCAAAATATAACAAACAGAAAAGTACGGCAAGAAAATATTAAAAAAAAAGTGTACTCCAGGGCCATCGCGGCACCCTTCCCCTCTTTCCGCAGACGCCGCGACGCCGACGCAACGCGCAAAAGAAAAAAAAAAAAACTTTTTTTCTTCTTTTTTTTTTTTGTGGGGTTTGAATTAGAAGCTTGTTCACCCCCCCCCCCCCCCCCCTTTTTTCACAATCACATACATACACACACATTATGGGTTTTTGCTCGCCTCCCACTTGAGAAAGAAGTTCATAATCACTGTAACGCTAACGATGTCTACAACATAACGTTGCAGTGTAAATTGCTGTAATGAACTCTGAAGGCAAAGAAACGCAAAATCGCCAACGTTGTTTCCGTCAATCAACGCTCTCGGGCGGTCAACCTCAAGCATTTGGAGTGCACACCGAGAAACAAATCGGCGAGCCAAGCTTACAAACACTGACTGCCCCAGCTAGGGTGCCTTTATGCTGGCTTTGCCTTAGGGAGGGTGATGCCATCCTTTGTAGTACTCGATGCCGACAGTGTACGCTCACGGATAAAATACAAGGAAATTGCCGGTAATGAAATGCCGGCGTAGCAGTGCCAAAGCTAGCAGCTCGAGCTGGGAGAAGAACGAACGTGCGTCCGAAATAAAAGAGTAGACAAAAACGTCGGGCAGAAAATGGTCTGATATCACCAGCCTAAGACAGACGCGTACACATTGGGACACCCTAACCCGCTAAAAGTGTTTTGTGCGAAAGACAGCCCTGCGGCTCACGGCAGGGCAAACGATTATCGACGCTTTGTCGTAGCTGAACGAGCAGATCCAGGAAGCGACCGCGTCCGCGGACTACAGCTGAACACTCTTACTCTACATGCAGAGCTCGTACATCTCACAGCCAGCGTGAAAATATTGATGGCTCGTTATTCCCACCCGCAATGCACCCAAAACAAAAGCGTCAATATGACAGGATTACTCACCCGAAGGAAGTCAAACGAGCAGCATGACGCTTGCGACTCTCCGGCAACGACCGTTTCCAGCTCTCCGTGAATTGGCGCGAAGCCTTAGCACCGTCCTAACTCTTTGCCGTGGATTAGTGTGCCTGCCCCTCTCCTCCTGACCGAACTACATTGTTCCAGTTAAGAGGGACCAGTCCCCTCTTAATATGAAGGGAGACGCATGAATCTTTCTGTCGGTCTTTCCTGTTCAGAGGGACTAACGAAACGGTTTCTTTGGTCTCTCTTAATATGTTGGTGTCCCTCTAGATGTTGCTATTTTATTTTTCAATTTCCCTCTCAAAAAGAGCTGTCCCCCTGAAAGCATTGTTGTCCCCTCTAAAATCAGAGGGACAGCGTTTTTTATGAGAGACCGGTTTTAGAGTGTAGCATTGTATAAATACCACCCGCGTTCATCTGTAAAAGTTCTTCCTGACGAAGGCCGGACTCCGGCCGAAACGTCGAAGATTAAATCGTCCGTTGTTGCTGTTTTTCACTAAGGGTTTTTTTCTTCTCAGTTTTTTTTTTTTCTTCTCAGTTTTATATATATATATATATATCTGCAGGTCGCTGATTTCAGTCACGTGCGCTGTTGTAGTAGCTAAAAGACTGTCATACTTCTCGCTAAAAACGAGAATGAGGTTTGCACGTCTTCGACAGACGCCTTCCTCATGTCTATAGACGGCTTAAGAAGTAGTAGTTCGTTTAATTTACTCGGAAACTCGAGTAACGAATCTACGCTCACTTCCAGCGAAAGCAAAGAGTCCAACTTTCGGCTGACTCCGAGAATTTGCGCTGCGAGCGAGTTGGAGTCCCATTGCGAGATCACTTCAGAGCTCACATCAGTTCCGTCAAGTTCAGTACGACTGCTCTTAGAGCGACAGACCTTGCATCTCCATTTATCAGTTTTCTCAACGTTCATAGCAAACAACGTGGACGAACGGTCGTTCAGGCGTCGTCACGAAACACAGGGCAGAGAACACACACACAACACGCACAAGCACAGCATCCAGTGATGAGCGCATCGGGAAATTCCGGCTGGCAAGCGGTATCCGAGTTGTCCAAGTATTGTCACCAAGCACACCAGCGCCAAGCGCATCCAGATGCCGAGCCAAAGTGCAATGGGTCTGCAGCTTCATACTATGTGAAGATTCAAAGCCGAGGTCAGTGGATATCCATCCAGGGCAACGACGGGCACGTCGGATTTTTGGAATAACGTACGCAATTTTAGCGCACTCTAGCGCTAAATTTAGCGCTTGCGTTAGCGCACTTTACACTAGAGAGTTCTAGAATATATCGTTTTTCCGCCGCGACGCAAAAGCCTGCGCATCTCGCGCTTGCGATGCCACCAAGATACGGTCACACTTTTTATTTCACACACGAAATGCTGAAACTTGAGAAAAAACAAGTTTTTGGTCCAAATTAACATTTTAGATTTGTTTAAACATGAGAATGCGACGTGAGCGGTCGAACGGTCGTATCCGCTTACGTCGCATCGGCAAGAGAGGTCTCGTGTACCTTCACACATCGTACTTCGCCGAGAAATGTTCGCGCGTCGCAAGCATCAAGTTGCCGGTGATTGTCGCCAAACCGAGTGCAATGTCGTCCCGTATTGAAAATCGCAGTCGCAAGGATGCCGCCGACGTCGCACTCACGATGCCGCCAAAGCTGCCACAGACATTGTTCAGGGAGCCGCCAAATTTTAACTGTGCTCGTCTTGGCTTTAGCCAACTTCTGAATACGAATCCTCCTTGGCGGAGCGCAAAGACCCTTTGCGTACGCACGCAATTTCTAAAAATAGCGTACGCTAAAGTAGCGCACGCAAAGCGCTAAACGTAGTTAGCGCTCGGCGCCTGCGCAGTGACGACGACGCTATTCTTTGCGTACGCAAAGCTTTAGCGTGCGCTATTCTAAAACTATCCGTGCGCCCGCAGCGCGAACGTCGCCGCCGGGCGAGCGCCGGTCGACAGTTCGACAAGAGCGGATAGAACCGAAACTCTCGAAGGGCTGCCTCCGACTGCGACAGACAAAGCGAGGCGCGGGCGCGGAGAACGCCCGCTCGCAGCGCCTACGTAGCGGATGCGCCTGTCCCCACGTGACCTGCGAAAGACCGCGGGGAAGATAACGTGAGTTCCCCGCCATCTCCCCCCTCCCCTCCTCCTCCTCCAGTCACGCATGTGCGCGCCCGCTGGCCGGGAGCAGACCCTACTGGAACCAAGGGGAACGGATCGGATCCACCAATCACCGTGCGGTCCCAGTGCGTTGCGTCTCACTGGATGCGACTGGTTACATTCAGAACCGCGCGGTACCAGATCTGATCTGCGCAGATGTGAACTGTGCACAAGTTTGGAACCACGCGGCTCCGCGCGGATCCGAACTGCAACCGCTCTGATCTGACGTTTTCGTACGGGCAGCTTCAGCGTCAATCGTAGAGCTTATTTTTTTAACCTTTCTTTGCGATTTGGAGCATTTCCTTCCCTGTGGAAAAAGTAGGTTGTGGTTTTTGTGCACAAAGGTGGTGATGCTTATGTGGCGAACAGCTATACACCTATTTCCTCATTATGTGGCTTTTCTAAGGTTTTCGAGATTTTTATGTTTGCCCGTATGTCTCACCACTTCCGGCACAAGCTAAGGGATTTCCAGCATGGTTTCCTAAAGGGTCGTTCGGTGGAAACAAACCTCTGTTCGTTATTTCACTATTCTGTGCCGTTTGTCCTAAATCGCGATCAAGTTGATACAGTCTACCTCGACATGTCGAGGGCGTTCGACAAAGTAAATCATAAATTGCATCTGCATAAGCTATATTGTTATGGTGTTTCACCTGCACTCACCAGATGGTTTCAGTGCTATCTTAGCGAACCTAAAAGCAGTGTGCGAATTTTAAATAACTTTTCTGATGCGTTTGTTCCTTCGTGCGGTGTCCCTCAGGGGTCTAGCTTGGGACCACTATTTGTTCTTATTTTTATTAATGATATCAAATTGTGCGTGAAGAATTCTAGGTTGTTACTATTCGCCGCCGCCGACTTGAAGTTAGCTTTTAATATTTGGTCACTCAATGACTGCGCACTTTTACAAGACGATGTGTCATGAGTGCTTCAGAGGGAGTCGAATGTAAACACCTATATATATATATATATATATATATATATATATATATATATATATATATATATATATATATGTGTGTGTGTGTGTGTGTGTGTGTGTGTGTTCTTGGTTCCACTACCATTTTGCGTGTATCTGTGGTTCGCGACCTTGACGTTTATTTTGATGATCATTTTTCTATTTCCTACCATATCTCTCAAATTGTGTCATCAGCTGTAAGATTGCTGGGCTTGATTTCGCGTTTGACCAAATAATTTTTTAATCCATCGTGCATTATAGTCGCTTATTTTGCAGTCCATTTTGTTCTCGGCTTGAGTTGGCAAGTGTTGTGTGGAATTCCATCACAGGCAACCGATGCATCGCCAATCGAAAAAAAGTTCAGAAGAGGTTCATTCGAATCGTTTATGATCGTTATTTTAAACGAAGGTGTTTTTTTGACTACGCGTACATAGTCGAGACTCTCGGGTTATAAATGCTATCAAGTCAAAGAGTTGGGTGAGACTTACTACTGTTACACAGACGACTTCATGGCCAGATAGACAGCAGCTTGCTGTGCTCTCTTGGCTTTCACATGGCTCTAAGTTGCAGTGGACACGCCAGTTTGTTTTATCCTGGCTCTGAGGAGAAACTTTGTTCGATCTCACGTATTCAACTGTCTTTTAGTGCATATCATCAAATACTTATTTGGATCCTTTTACAGACTATGTGTTTTCTAAACGTGAACTATACACTCTAAAAAAAAGCCCGCGCGTCCACTTCCCTGCACAACACTCGGAGAGCCAATCACCGCAACATTCGGAGGTGGCTCAGCGAATGACGATGCCGAAACATATGTTTAGACCCAAAAACACAGTCTGAGCTGTGACATTAAGCAATGCATGCGTGACGTTTTGCATTGCTTAATGTCACAACTCAGACTGCGTTTTTAGGTCTAAACATATGTTTCGGCATCGTCATTCGCTGAGCTGCCTCCGTAAGTTGCGGTGATTGGCTCTCCAAGTGTTGTGGGGGGAAGTAGACGCACGGGGTTTTTTTAGAGTGTAGAAACCTTGCTTCTCACCTGATAATCATATTATTTGCCAATATATGTGTTGTTACATTGTACGGATGTATGTGCCCCACATCAAGACATCGGTCGTTTGGGGGCACGGAATAATAATACTAATAATACTACTACTACTACTACGACTAACAATAATAATAATAATAATAATAATAATGCATGTATGTATGTATACTACTACTACTACTACGACTAACAACAATAATAATAATAATAATAATAATAATAATGTATGTATGTATGTGCGTACGTACGTACGTACGTAGGCATGCATGCATGCATGCATGTATGTATGTATGTATGTATGTAGTGTTTATTTATAGTACAATAAAACGCACCGCGTTTATCGCCCCACTCTAAAAAAAAGCCCGAGTCTGCTTTCCCGCACAACACTCGGAGAGCCAATGACCGCAACTTACGGAGGCAGCTCAGCGAATGACAAAGCCGAAACATATGTTTAGACCAAAAAACGCAGTCTGAGTTGTGACATTAAGCAATGCAAGCGTGACGTTTTGCATTGCTTAATGTCACAACTCAGACTGCGTTTTTTGGTCTAAACATATGTTTCGGCATTGTCATTCGCTGAGCTGCCTCCGTAAGTTTCGGTCATTGGCTCTCCGAGTGTTGTGCATGAAAGTAGACGCACAAACATTTTTTAGAGTGCGTGAGTCCGTGGGTGGTTGGCACTGTCCCCGCGGCAGTAGCCGCCATTGCCCCGAACCTTATCTCTTACAGGCACGCGACAAGGAGGGGGCGGGGGGGGGGGGGGGGGGGGGGGAGGGAGGGGGGATAAGTTCGTGCCACATGTAAATTCTTCGTAAGTAACCATTTGTCACCACCGGACGGCGTTATACATCTACCTGATCTCCTCTGCAGTTCCATCAAGGGTTCGTACGTTTTCATATCAGTAGTTGCCTGTGTTGCGTTCACAGAGGGGAGCCGACACCGTACAACGGATAGTTAAACATTTAATCGCTAAAGTAAAGGTAAATTACACTCAAAGAAAAGGAATGCGCTCACAAGGTGACGACGCCATCGTTCTGTCTCTTCGTGCACGTTTCAGCCGAGCGCCTTCTTCCTCTTTTTTCCTGATCTCGGCGTGCATACTTTTTTTCTTCTCCCTATATGGGTGCTTGGTAATATTGTCCCTTTTGCACTTTATGGTTTCAACAGCCTGACCGGCGTATAGAGGGCGCTGACACACTCGCCGCCATTGTTTGGCGCCAATGAGCATCTGTGGTAGGGAAGGAGAGGAATTAAGTTTAGAATTCAGTAGCAAAAAATCAGCAGTCATAATTTTTAACGAGGATGAAGTTGAGAGGTTGAAGATACAGAATATTACAGTTGAGAGAACTAGTAAATACAAGTATCTAGGAGTATGGATATGTGATGGTGCAGAATATCTCAGAGAGCATGAAAAGTATATAATAGGTAAGGGCAACAGAAATGCAGCTGTAATGAAAAATAGAGCACTTTGGAACTACAACAGGTATGAGGTGGTGAGAGAGATTTGGAAAGGGGTCATGGTGCCTGGCTTGACTTTTGGAAACGCAGTGCTATGCATGAAATCCGAAGTGCATGCGAGACTAGAAATAAAACAGCGCGGAGTAGGTAGACTGGCTTTGGGGGCACATTGCAAAACGCCAAACCAGGGAGTACAAGGAGACATGGGATGGGCGTCATTTGAGAGCAGGGAAGCGGTGAGCAAGATAGAATTTGAGGATAGGTTGAGGCAAATGGATGAGGAGCAATGGGCACGAAAGGTTTTCAGCTATTTATACATGAGGAGTGTAGACACAAAGTGGAGACAGAGCACTAGGAAATTAAGAGGAAAGTTTTTGGGCTATAGCGGAGATACGGAAGAGCAAGTCTCAGTTAAGAAGGAAGTTAAGGCCACAGAAAGAGATCGGTGGCTACAGGGAATGCAGACAAAGACGGCTCTGGAAAGCTATATATTAAACAAAAACAGTTATTGCCAAAGAAGCATTTCTGACAATTCTAGGGGAAGCTCATTGCTGTTTGAGGCGAGGACGGGTGTTCTGCGAACTAGAACATACAGAGTGAAGTACCAGGAAATGGATACAGTGTGGCACTGCTTGTGGAAAGGAGGGACGAGACGGCTGAGCACTTAATACTCTACTGTAAAGGGCTTCACCCTATGCCTACCGAAGACAACATAGATTTAATAAAGTCATTGGGTTTAGAGAGAGCGAAGGAGAGTGGATTTCAAGACTGTAGAGATTACCAAGCAAAGATTAAGTGAATGGTGGCAGAAATCAAGAGGAAAACTAGGTATTTTCTTATTCACTGATGGCAAGGCGGTTTCATAGCCTCACTTTCTTTGCACTGCGGAGTGAATATAGATTTCACATTTAAATATTCTAAGCTTAAATGTAAAACAAAATGGCTAGGTTGCGTAAGCTACCGCCCGATTTTAAAGGGCTCAGCCGTATTCATCCATCCATCCATCCATCCATCCATCCATTAGGCAGCTTCCTTTTGATTGGTTTCGATTTCAACATGCACGCGGCCGTGTTACTGTTTATGTAGTTAGTTTTTGCTTAATTTTAACGCGATAGCGTTAAAGGGATACTGAACCGAAATTTGGATTTCGCAAAGTAAGGCTGCAGAAGTGTTGAACGGGACGCTATGAACTCCAAAACATCACTCGTACATCGATATCTCAAACGGATGGCCGTACTTTTGGAAAAGAAGGCGCGATCAAGCGAGTTCTTTGACGTAACTGTCCTCCGGGAGAATGTGAGAATGAGGAGAAGTGGCCTCGCTTCTCTCCTCCTCGCCTCGGTTCACCAGCTTGACGGGACGTAGCGAGGAGGAGAGAGAATGGGATCGTGACGTGCCTTGTCGCGTCGGCCTCGTCGGCCGCGTTCAATCGCGCACTTCTTTCCGAAAAATACGGAGATCCGTTAGATATATCGCCGTATGAGTGATATTTTTTGGTTTTGCAGCTTCCCGCCTATCCGCCCGGCCTTGTTTTGTGAACTCGAATTTTCGGTTCAGTATCCCTTTAAGCAGCTCGTGTTGCTGAAAAGCCGGCGTCGGTGGAGTGCGTTTTGGAATTCCTATATGTTCGTTGATAGTTAAAAGATGTGATTTTATTGTTCCTGTTTTACATGTTATTCTTTCTTCACTCCTGGTCTTAAAGGGACACTGACAGGGTATTTATGCTTGCCAAGGTTTTTATTTGTACGTGACATATAAGAGCACAACTACCCAAAAACACAATTTGCGGCTCGAAATTCCTTTTCTTCCCGCCCGAAAAGCGCCGATCGAGAACTGGCCGGTTTGAGTCGCGCTCACTCTCTTCTCCGTGGTACGTGTCGATTTCTAACGTTTAGACACAACCACCAAATATAATCAAAGTCGTGGTTCATCAAAGGCACACACTCAATATTAAAAATAGAAAATAAATATGACACCCATTTTTTGTGGCTTCGATCTAAAAAGCCGCAAATACGCTGATTGAAGAAAAAAAAGTTGCATAACCACGTGATTTCCGCCAACTTCTCTATATTTCTTCTTCCTCCCTAGTCCAGTTTAGGTCTCGGTTTCGAGCAGTTGCGATTTTTTCCTTTATTAAAGATATACGTGAAGCTGTAGCAAAATATTGATTGAGTAGTCTTCTGACACCAGAATGAATCGCCCGACAAAAAATAAAACAAACGTTTTAGGGGGTGTCAGTGCCCCTAATACTTTTTTAGGGACACTGACAGTTTCCTACGCGGGAAGTCCCAACCTTTCTGTTAAAATAAATTAAGTGGATTGAACTGGTTATCTAAAGACAATCAATACATCCCTTGAAAGACCACCGAAATGGGACCGAGCGCGGTATAACGTTTCTTAAAATTCATAAATAAACCGATAAAGCGAGTGCTTTATCGCAAAAACGATTGAGAACGTCAAGCGCATGTAGATGTGATATTATGAACAAACAAATCGCCTGCTATTGACGTACCATTATTCCTAGCATGAGATCAAATTCAAGATAAACATTCGTTTCCTATCCCCTCCACAAATTCCCTCACAAAATCAACAGGAACTGTTTTCAATCTATTATGAATACAGAGGACGATACTTTCAGCAAGCACGCATAGTCTACTTACGCTGAATATTCTTGTCACCTTCCGATTATAAATGCGCGATTTTAAATATACCCGCTTCTTATATTGGGAATGCAAACTATTACTAAACAAACCTGAGTTGTCACAAGTAATTGACCTTTGAACCCTCGTGCTGCCTTAGTCATCTGCATGATCAGTGCGGCTCCCTCCTAACGCTGATTACTGTCCCTCATCCACACTCGCTCGTTACGCCGACGGTGAAAATAGTCAAATTGTACTACAAAATTAACTGCAGTAGGTGAGCACATTATGATGTAATGTAGTTAGGTAGTAAATATAAGTATCAAACTACACGTTACGAAGTAAGACAAAGAAACGCGGTGAAACGCTACGAAAAACACGAATACATCGCACCTGCCAAGGCGCGTAGGGGAGAGTGGAGCGGCGAGTTGAAGCAACGTAATGGCGGCCGCGACACGTTATTTCAAGATGGCAGCACCCATGCGACTAAGGATGAAAATGTATTATCGGTTTCTTTGCAATGCGGGAGGCAGTACAGTTCGGCATCAGCGATTACATAGAGGTTTATGCTATTATGAGTACGCCTTCACGTCAGTCATGGCGAACAGGAACAGTGAAGAAATGTCTCGATCCACATATAAACAACCTCAGATTTGACGCTCGTAGCCCTAAGAAAGAAAAGAACCCACCGGATCAAAGGGCTTAAAAAATAGTATTGAGTGAGCACAGGTAAAAATGTGCATTCAAAATATTATTTGCTGAACACAACGGCAAATATGTCAAGGTATACTTTCGATCTGGGAAACAGCGTGGTGGCCATTTCTTTTCAGACGCTGCACTAATGCATTCCTCGGCCGTCAAAGTATACAGAGCTGCAACAGTTATAATACCCGTAAAAAGTAAATAAAATTTACAGTTTTACGCTTAGAAATATGTCTAGTTGCAGTTACAGCTACTCTCGAAAGTATACTAAGCGATACTTCAATTACTTGTAAAACTTGAGAATTGAACGCGTTGCACCATACGGTACTTTATGTTTGTTTTTCCCCCTGAAACCACTTACCGCTCACCAGTGTTGGGTAAAGTACATCTAAAAGGTTCTTCAAGTAAAGTACAAAGTAAATGAAACGTGATGTACTTTAAGCAAAGTATTAAGTACACTGGCAACGTGCTTGAAGTACTATAAATACAATGTACTTTCAAAGTAAAGTACAAGTATTTTTACACAATCTTTCATGATGCCCTTTCATTCCCTATACTGTGATTTTTCAACTCGTACAGCGGCGTAGACTTTCCATTTTCCCAGGGGGGGGGGGGGGGGGGGGGGGCAGGCTGAGAAGTTCTCCGGGGGGGGGGGGGGGGGGTTCGCGGGGGTGCGCGTTACCTTTTCGATATAACTGGAGATTGAAGCTAACGAAAGCACGCTGAGATTCATTTCCCATGTATTTTGTCAATAAAGTTAACGTGGGCGTCATAGCTGGTTACATGGCACGTAAACAGCGTCTCGGTAAGGACCATAGCCCGGACCCGGGGGGGGGGGGGGGGGGGGCTGTGCCCTCCCCCCTCCCTTTTCCGGATTTTACCAGGGGGGGGCAGGAGCCCCGATGCTCCTCCGAAGTCTACGCCTATGAACTCGTATTCATTTTTCAGGGGTAGTTAGGGGTGCAGGGCTTATTTTTAAAAACAGCGGCGCATATTTGATAAAGTCAAGTGGCCACAGAGTAGTTATTTTCAGGAATGGAGCCAAATTCAGAAGTCCCACTTCTGAATTTGGCGCCCTTTGCACTGGATTGGTGCAAACAAGGTGGTTAAATGTTATAGGAGAAAACATAACGTCCGCCCCATAGCTTCCGCAAGCATTCCTCTTTCCTCTCACAAAGGAGTGTCCTCCCCTTAAAAAAAACAAAAAAAAAACAGTGAGTGTGCGAGCGAGCTGGTGATAACTAATCATAATGTGACACCTGAGATTGAGGTGTGAAAAAATTAAGGAACTTTCAAATAGAAGGAAAAGACATAATAGAATGTCTCAAAACACTGTGACGTTCTCCTCTGTAGTCTTTTGCCTCGACTTGAAAATTTAATTGTCCGCACCACAGTCTCAGGTGCTACATTATGATTAATTTTTCCCTCCTAATATTTTAAACCTACTCGCTTGCGCTGACCGACCAGAACTAGCGAGAGTTCAGAAAGCTACGGGAAAGCCGCCCCCAGAACAAACGGAGCGACGCGTCGTCTGCTCACGTTTCTGGTGAGTGTAGAATATCCCTCCCAGTATTTCTTCGGAGTTGACAAAGCATCATTTCGTGATACCAATTTAACAAAACCAAATTTGGGTAATGTATTTTGAAGTCGGGAGTTGTGCTTTCCTCGGAAAGTACCAGAAAAAAAGACTTTAAGTAAAGTACAAGTACATACTCAGAGAATGTACTTCAAGTAAAGTACAAGTTTAATAAACCTACTTGAAGTAGTATACTTTAAGTACAAAGTACTTCCCAACACTACCACTCACATTCTTTTTTTTTTGCCCTCTTTGAAGGCTGATTTGTTCATCAAAGGGAAATGGGGCTACCAAGTTATCATGGCTACGTTTACATGAATCCGATCGCGCATCGAGTCGAGAAGGGACCAATCGCACGCAGCCCATATTCCTACTTCTTCCTCTTCCCATCTGCTACCAATAGTCAAATCTCGATTTGATGCGCTACGGTCGCATTCATGTGAACGCAGCTATTCTCTCTTTTTGTGTCACTCTCCGAATACCTTATCGAGGAGATTGTTCAAACGCAAGTGAATGCGCTCTCTATAATCTGCATTAGGGAATGTAGAAGCCGAGAAAGATCGGCAAACCTTCGCATTTCTAGCCACTAGCCAGACGACTCGTTGTCTCCCGAGCAGATCGACACGCTTATATTTGATATTTCCTGATATTTCACCGCTTCTCAACCTGGGCGCGTCTTTGATTTTGAGCTCATGGTTTCGCCATAACTTGGCCTTGTTACAAACTTCCACGGGGTCTCCTTATGCTTAAGCACTTGCTATCGAATAGATCACCTCAGGGTCGAGATTGCCGTTTGGCAATCGAAGACGCGACCGAACCTTGTGGCCATGTTCAGGCCGAGTGATTGCACTCTGACCCAGTCTGATAATCCCCCGACTTTGTGGTGCGCTCACATAATTCATCGATCGAATGACCCAGACCGCATAACCCGCGAGTGTGCGCTGTGCGATATTTATTTTCTATGCAGGCCACACGCTAACGAAAGAGAACAGAAGGAGGAATGGGCGGTAGTTTTTACTGTACTTTAGAGGCACTGAGAAAGGGAACTTAACAATAAAACAAGACACCAATTCCGTTTTAGGGGGGCAAGGGGGGGTGGGAGGGTTAGCTGTCCGGGTCGGTGATTTGCTGAGAACTTCGTCGCTAAGATGTCGTTGTAAAATATATATATATATATATATATATATATATATATATATATATATATATATATATATATATATTTTTTTTTTTTTTTTACGGTGTGTCTGTCATCAGAGCATGCTCTCAGTGACATGCTACTGGGTGCATGGACTTACGCTCCGGCATAAAACAGCATAAAGTGCGTAGGTTGCACACGCTGTCACTTCAAGTTTTTGTTTATTCATTCACCTTTACACTATAGCTATATTTTTCAAGTATCTGTGTAGAAACACCGGTAAATACGGCTATGTATGTAAAATAAAACGTTAAAATGCCAACCTAAAAAAAAAGGTTAATTGGTGCAGTATATAGGAAAAATCTGGAGGACGCTTGTTTAGCCGTCAAGGTTTGCACCGGTTGGAAAACTAAAGGCAGTTCGTAAAGTTCAAGCCAGGCTATCTTGGTTGACAAAAATAATCCCTGGAGAAGGGGAACAAGAGGGACAAGGGACAAACATAAATCTCCAAACACAGCTAGGTGACTGGTGAGCGACAGAAATTGCATTATAATTATACTATCTTGGTTCCTGCCATTAAATCAGGCGAGCTGGTTTAACACACATTTCAACCTTGGACCTCGGGGACAGACACAAACATGAAGCTTCCAGCACAGCTAAATTTGATTCCACAATCACAACACTAAATAGCAAAAAAAAAAAAAAATGCAAACGGACCGAATATTAGCCCGAAGGTCATCACCTCTTGTCCTGGTTTTGGTTTGACCTGCTCCTTTTTTGTCCCCCTGGTTTGAAGTGCCAAAAGCTTTGCGAGTGTTCTCCACGTCTGACGTTGAAGTCAATCTTCACACAGTTCGTGTTTTCTTTTTAGCTGAGCTATTTTTTTGTTTTTTGTGAATAACGCCCAATGTAAAGTGATCTTTTCTTTTTTTAGAAAAACGTAGTTGTTTTACGTGAAAGTTCTGATTTGAGAAATTTTAATTCTTCTCTGATGCTGATCAAGAGTCATAATTTTTATCCGTCAACATTCCTGTCAAATTATATTTATGCGGTTTATTTCACTGACCGTGCACTTATGCGCTTTCTTACGTTTTTTCGCGGGAGCTCTGTAGAGCTGTCGAAGCCGGCGCGCGCGCCTTCGATAGTTGCTTTGATGCGCGAGTGCGAGGAGGTAAAAAGAGGGTGCGCGGCGGAGGAGCAGAGAACAAATGTTACGTTTTATTTTATTCAGTGGCTTTATTGACGCTGGGACACTTACGCCATCTATGGACGCGAGTTTCAAATTGAATTTGAATGCAGCACTGGTAATTTGTTGTGCCTACGTTTGGGCGTTTCTTTATTGTTATTTTTTTTTTCAGACAACCAGACACCGGAATATGTTTGCTTCGGAAACAGGAAACGTATTGAACAAGCGATGGTAGGAGTTCGCGTCTTGCGTTCTCCCCACTGATCATGCCCTTCCACAATTTAGCCCAAATACCAAGTCGTTGAAGGGGTTGAATGTTACAACTTTCACACGAAGTCATATGATGGTTCTCATTCAATACATCATTATGTCTTATTAAAAAAAAGTTTTTTTTTAGCGATAACCGTTTTAAAGATATTTCGGATAACAAATGTGCCCGAGTACAAAAGAGCTGATGATGTTGACGTAGCTTTATTTCACTTTCCGTTAGCTGTGGCGTGGACGCGTCAATGACGGCTGCGCTTTTTGAGAATTGTAAACACCTGTTTTAAGCTATTTGGGCCTTTTAGAAAAAAGAAAACAACAACAATCTGTGGATCAGTATAGGTATATGCTTCACATGAAACGTAAAATTGCTCGGGTGACAACAATAATAATTATGTGAAGTTGTATATAGCAAGTACTTCTGATCCAATATTTTCGAACTTAGGTAGTCAGTGGTCAAGTAAACTTTATTTCTATCAAATCACAGCAGAAGTTGAGTTGTAAATCAGCGTCCTGGTTAGTATATCTGTGCGTATTTCCTCTGTTGCCTCTTTTCCCCGCTGTTTACGCCTATAACATGGGCTGCAGATTAGTCGAGTCGTTTCGACACATTTCTACACAGTCTATGTTGACTTTTGTTTAAAACGTTTATTGACTCGAGGATACATAAATAGTGATCATGGGCTAAAGCAACTTGCAACACGCGCTTATTATGGAAAGTCGGTAATAACCAGCGTCTAATTTGTCACCCAATTGAAATACTGGTCCCGCTGTAGCCGTTAACCAATCTTTTGTGTGAAGCATTGAAGAGAATGAAAGGTACTCGGAAATCATCCCAGTGTAGAGACGGAAAATATGATTGGGCAAACCATCAGCATGCGCGATTTTGTCACCTTAATACAGCAGAGAAAATACACAGAAAATATACCCCACGACTTAACTACATCAGTCATTGTAGCATTCTGTGAACAGAAAGATAATAATGTTTACTAAAGACTCGGAAAAAACTAATGTCAAATTCATTTGCAATATTTTTTAAGATTAGTAGATACAGGGTGGTTCAATTTGAATTGGACCAAACATTAGTCCGGGGGAGGGTGGGGGGGGGGGAGGGGGAGGGGCTTTTTACATTTTTAGAAAAAAATAAAATATATGCGATAGCTAAAGTCCTGCAACGAACAAAGCTCTGCCTAAAAACATTAAAAAAGACAAGTTCTAACAGTTTTGCAGAAAAGAAAAATCAGGTGTCAAGGGTGGAATACGTAAAAAAAAACTTGATTTTTGTCGCAGCTTTGGCCGTTATTTACAAACTGGTGACCTTACTCAATTTGATACTTTTTCAGGTAGCAGCGACTATTTCTGACCAACTTCAAAAGGAAACAGTTATTTTTCTCTTTTTTTTTTTTAGCTTTTATGGTTATTTTTTAACAAAATCGCAAACTTACTAGTGCTACCATAGGGTGGCCACCCGTCCTGCGACTCGCGGGACTGTCCCGCATTGAGGGCTCGTGTCCCGCGTCCCGCAAGAAATATCAAAATTTTCAAAATGTCCCGCATTTCACATTGTCGTAACATTCACTACGCAAATTATGCCGCTTCCGAACAACGGGGCACGGGGAAGCACAGAGGTCGCTAGTAAGCGTGTGAATCTTGATGGTTATGACATTTTCTATCCAAGCAGTCCGGTAAGCGACCGTCGTTCTTGCAGGAGTCCGACACGCATGCGCCATTGTGCTTCTCGCGTTGAAGGCAAAATATTGCAAGCGAAAATTGCTCGCAAAAAGTTGAAAAATAAACTACTGGAAATTTTGCGATTAAAATAAGAACAGCGACTTCACATAACAAGAGAAACAACTTCATTAAACGTTTCGCCTCCCATGCGGGAGGCATCATCAGTACATACACAGGAATGAGAGAGCTTCGGTCAACGCAGTCCTATTTATCGGGAAGGTCCATATAAGCTTCCGGGAGGGGGCCACGGTTTTTGTTGCACGCCGTCTTATCTCCGCGAATGAACCATGACTCAAGTAGTTTGCGTGGGCCCCACCTATCCTCCTTCGCCTAGGTCGTCGCGGCTGTGAAGTCAAAGGTGTGTGAAATTTTGCAAATCATACTGTGTCATGCAAAAAAATTGTTGTAAAAAGGATTTTTTGTTTTGTAAAAACGGCTGCACAAGGCAAAAAGTCTGCAACTCCCAACGGTCGAAAAAATAAATAACACAAGACTAATTTTATGTAGGAGCATGTTAGTATAAGAGTAGGTATCGACAGGAAACAATAAGCCGAAAATTTTTTACTGTTTCTTTGTTCCTTTTGATGCATTATAGGGACTGCTGCAGTCGATTTTTATGTTTTAACTTAAACACCTTTAATAACCACAATTTTTAGGTAATATTCTTTCGGACAGCACAGGATTTCAAAGTGTGCGTGTTGATGAATTTCCTTTAATACTTTCTTCCTCAGTCGTGAAAATGATGTCCTCCATTTCTTACCCCCCCCTCCCCTCCCCCCCCTCCCCCCCTCCCCTCCCCTCCCCTCCCTCCTCCCCCCCCCCCCCCCCCCCCCCACACCCCGGGTCAGCGTGTCCCGCGTTTTGACAGCAGGAAGGTGGTCACCCTATGCTACCCTGTGCAATTTTGCCTCATACACAGATTGTAGAAAATCAACCATTAGGAACTGCGACATAAAACAACTATCAGCGCGTAGCTACTATGTACTGCGTGTCACCGATAAAAAAATGTAGATTTTTTTTTTTTACAGCAAAAGTAAACTACGCATCCAAAACGCTCAACCTCGGGCCAAGGAGGAAGAAGAAGCGTTGATCAGACAGCACGGCAGAACAGCGAGCTCCAATAATTTTAACCAAACTCTATATATAATCACCGCGAGCAGAGGCCATAGGAAAAGAAATTAGCACAAGGACACCAGGCGCGACAAGTGAGTAAAGGCACCACCAAGCCCGGTGTGAAAGGACACCGGACCTTTACTCATCTCCCATGGCCGAACGGAGACAAACCTAACACCCGGCGTAAGAACAAGGAATCGACTACCGCCCTGAGGCATGTTGGCTACTCCCGCCCCGACACCTCCAACAAGCATGGACACAGAAGAAATCGCCACAGGACAAGGCTGGAAAGTCGTAGGTGCGTCAAACCAACGACTCGAAGAACATATAACTGTGATAATCAAACTCACAGACGGCACAGACCTCAGTAAATTACCACCTGATGCTATAGGACGAAGCCTTGTACAAGCGGCGGCACTCACCACGGCAGAAAAAAGGGACACCTACGTAAAAGTGAGAGCCATTCCGACCCTCATTGCGATAGACACGTACCGCACGACCGCAGCAGAGAAATTCCTCCACCTAAGCCAAATTCTAGTCCTCAACAAACAACACCCCATTCTCGCCTATAAAACCAGTGGAAATAACGCAGTCAAAAATGTTATACACGGCATCCAAATGCCCGTCCCAGACGAAGAAATTCAACACCAACTTGAGATCCAAGGAACCAAGGTCATAGAAGCTCGGAGAATAGGCTCATCCTACTCCGTACTTATCGTCATGGAGGGAACCCGCCTAGCTAGATTCGCTCTCTACAGCAGAGCAGTCATGAGGCTCCATCCCTACACCCCAAGGAGCCTCTTCTGCAACAACTGCGCCACCATAGGTCACCGAGCAGATGTCTGCCCAAACAAACTACACTACCAGAGATGCTTACAGTGCGGAACTAAACTTCCACCTGACCCCAACGGGATATCAGAGCACAACTGTGAAATCCAATGCCAAAACTGCCGCGGAGAACGCAGACTACCCACAATGTGCAGTACGCCAAGAGGCAGACAGAAACCGCAGAGAAGGAATGCGCATCCGAAGCTGGCGCCAAGCAAATACACCTCCAAGAGTAGACGTAACAAACCCAAGTAGACAGGACACTCGGAGCGAACCACAGCACAGCCACGACAGGAGCACCTCAAGCACCCAATGGCCCAAGCTTCCGACACGCAACAGCTTCGCAATGCTAGGAGACACCGAAAGATCAAGAAGCAGGAGCAAAAACCCACAATAACAAAACAACGACCTCCGAGACAAACAAGTGAAAGACCAGAACGAAAGGCCACGGCAACCCCTCAGGGAAACCCCACCAGCCCTACAGAAGACGACGGCATCACCCCCCTTGGAAAGACGGAGCTGGAGGGTGAGTGAATCATCTCCTTCCCCAGCAGCAAACGAATCCAACATCCAGCTTTCGTCAACCCCCGCAGGGGACCCTAAGAAACAATATGCGGTCGTGCTATCCGCAGCTAAAGAAACGCCGTCACAAATTAACATCGTTAGAGCTGTGAAGGCAGACATCAACCTGGACAAACCGGTGACTGAAACAAACACAACACAAAATGAAACCACATTGGAAATACTTAGAAAGCTAGACTCCCTTCAAAGGGAACTACAACAGAGAAACGAACTCTTTAAAAAGGAATTCCATAAAAGGGACACAATCATACAGAATATGCAACAAGAACTCCAGAAAAGAGATCCCCTTTTTGCTGAACAATTTGTCAACCTCGAAATCGGACAAAGGCAGCTTGAAAGCTCACTCATTAAATTAGATTTCGTACTTAATTCTTTGAGAAAAAGACCCCAAACACCGAGCCTTGACGTCGAAAGTAGCCCATACAAAGTAGTTATCACAGAGGATACCAACCAGGGCACTGAGACAACTAAGAACCATGAATAAGATCAAACAACCGAACCAAAACTCCCCGAATGGTGAAATATTAATTTGGCAATGGAATAGCCGCGGCTTGCGTAAACAGGTCAGTTTAATAAAATAATTCATACAGCAATCAAAAGAACAGCCAGACATTATACTGGTACAAGAAAGTAATGGAGTCTTCAACATGCCGGGCTACGACCTTCACTCCCAACCCAGTATCACAAGGAACCTCCCAAAAAAGAACCGTGATAACCCCGCTTCCCCCCCCCCCCCCCCCCCCCCCAAGGAACGACAATAACATACGCTCATAAACCCATTACGGCTATACAGATAGACACTAATCACCTTAATTCTGAAGAACAAGAGCACGTAGCAATTCAAATTCAAACCATAGAAATAGATATAATTATCCTAAACGCATATTGGACACCGAAAAGAGTTCAAACATTCTAAAGAACTAAATCGATTTACACAAAAAAACAATAAATATCCAATACTAATTGCAGGTGACTTCAACAGCGCACATCTAGGATGGAAATACAGGTATTCTTCACCTAACGGTAGAAAACTCGAAACCCTCATGACTAACAGACAACTAACTCTCATGAATGACACCACGATACCCACCAAAACAGGCAATAGCGTGCAAAGGGACATCAACCCGGACCTAACCTGGTACAAAGGCAAGCCAACGTGCCGTTGGAAAAACCAACTAGAAAACTTAGGTAGTGATCATGCACTATCAACATTACTATAAAAACACGCAGGAAAAGTTAGAAAACACCAAGGGGAACAAAAAGCAAAATCACCAAGTGGGACGAAATAAGAAAAGAACTTAAAGCAACCGTAGAAAATAATCCTGACCTTACGTGGGCGCAGGGGCTAGATAAAATACAGAGCAGCTACAAAAATAACACTAAATGGATAGCAAGCAGTGAACAAGCGCCGTACGTAGACTCACATCTTCTTAGCTTATGGGACAAGCGCAACAGGATTGTTAAAATTTGTAAAAAGAAGAAATCCAGAAAAGGTCTCAAGAAAGCCAGAATCACAGAGGAAGCATACAATTACGCAAATGAGTTAGCACAAGAAAATTGGCTCCAAACTTGCGATTAACTAAACGGCCTACTACACACCCCGAGAGTATGGCAAATCCTTCGAACTTTATTAGGGCAACGTAAAACAAAACACACTACAAATAAACTATGCCTACAGTATCAAACAGGACCTAAAGAAATAGCAGAAAAATTACTGTACAAATTCTACCCTAACAAGGACAGAATAAATTTCTCTGGCACAGAAACAGAATATAATATTGAGGACGCGGAAGGAATCAACAGCCCATTCTGTAAAGGGGAGTTAAGAAGCGCACTTAGTGAATTCAAACGAAATACTGCCCCGGGAGAGGACGGCATAACATACGGAATGCTACGAAATCTCCCAGACGAATATATAACACTTCCACTTAAAGAAATTAACAGATTATGGGACGAAGGTAACTTACCAACCCAGTGGAAGGAGGCAATCATTATACCAATCCCCAAACAATGGAAACAATCAAACTCCATCAACAACTATCGACCAATTTCCTTAACATGCTGTGTGGAAAAGGTATTGGAAAAAATGGTTTTAACGAGGCTAGGATGGCTCATGGAAAGTCAAGAATCCCTACCGGAGACAATGATAGGATTCAGAAAACATGTAAGCACGCAAGACATGATAATCAGGATCAAACAACAAATACTCGATCACCCGAGCACGGTAACACTTAGAATAGTCGCGGGAGGCGACATGAGCAAAGCGTTCGACCAAATACCACACGCGGCTATA
Source organism: Ixodes scapularis (assembly GCF_016920785.2). Lineage (NCBI taxonomy): Eukaryota > Metazoa > Arthropoda > Arachnida > Ixodida > Ixodidae > Ixodes > Ixodes scapularis. Next base: position 46,082,791 of record NW_024609884.1, read on the forward strand.
TTAAATAACCTAAAAGAAATAAACCCCGGACACAATATGTACAACTACGGGAAACATTTCCTCTCTGACCGAACAGTTAAAATAAGACTGGACGACTACACCTCAGACAGCCACCCGCTAGACAGAGGGACACCCCAGGGATCCATTCTATCACAATCCCTTTTCAACATAGCAATAAAAAACCTACCGAAACAGCTTAACGTCATAGATGACCTCGAACATAGCATATACGCAGACGACATCACCCTCTGGACGACTAAAGGATCTGCAGAACAAGAAGAAGCCATGCAAAGGGGTATAGACACAGTGCAAAGGTGCGCGGCCTCCATCGGACTTACATGCTCTGCAGAGAAATCTGAATATGTAGTAATAATTCGATCCCCCGCAAATAGAACCTTAGAATATAGAGAAATGATACGCTTAAAAAAAAAAAAAAAAAAAAAACACGAACCATTGCCAAGAAAAAAAAAACACATAAAAGTGCTAGGATACTATCTACAAGACGGTAAACATAACATCACCTTAAATAAACTCATAGCACAAATAGAACAAATTCTTGGCATGATCGATCCGCAGGATCACAAGACAGAAGAGAGGTATGAAAGAGCATGAATTAAGGAAAGTCATAGAAGCACTAATATACTCTAGAGTCATGTACCACTTACCATATATCAGCCTCACCAAGACGCAACAGAGAAAACTCGAAACAACTCTGCGCAAAGCCTCTAAGCTAGCATTGGGCGTACCCCGCTTTACAGCCAGCTACAGAATAAAAGATGCGGGGCTCTTCAATTCATTAGACGACAGAGTAGATATCCACAAACTAGGGCAAAAACAAAGACTAGAAACATCGCTTCAAGGCAGAAGAATACTAACAAAACTAAACTCTGAAACAACAAACCTTCCTCCTATCCCACTGGAAACTCCCCTATGGGAACAAATACCTAGAATCCATGTAAACCCAATCCCCAAGAACATGCATACAAAACGCAATGCAGACAGAAGAAACGGCAGAGTACAGCGCCTAGAGAAGAAGGACGAAGAAGATGCTAGCACAGACGAAGAAGATACTATCACCAAAACATACTATACAGATGCAAGCTACAACGCAGGACATGGCCTCATAGCTGTATGGGACATCGAGGAAACGTTAACGCGAAGTTATCAAGACATCCCATCCCCAAGGCACGCCGAACTACTAGCCATATCTACTGTCATCACCTAATTCACCAAAAACAACGATAAAATTATTATAAGAACAGACAGCCATGACGCATGCAGGGCTTTTCTCAAGAAGAGACTTCCCACAACAATACAGAACCGGCTGCAACATCACATGCACAAGTACCCACTACTCCAAATTAGAATTCAATGGGTCCCAGGACACCAGGCATCAAGAGGGAACATACAAGCACATCAACTTACCCGCGAACCAAATCCGGGTAGCCCTCTCGCCTGGCCCTGTGATCAGGAATACGACCCCAAACAAGGAAGAAAAATACGTCACAAAGCCAGGCAACAAATTCTAAAGGAAAGACGCAAGGCCTCCACTCTCCTCCCATCGCCCTCACGAACTCACACAAGAGAAGAAGCAACCCTCATTCGTAGAGCACAGACAAATTCCATCCTCACCCAAAACTACATCCACTACATACACAAAATGCCAGGCTACCCCTCCTGCCCTCACTGCGGAGGATAACCATCCAACCAACATACACTCTGGGAATGCATTGCATCCCACCCAAGCCGACAGCCATATCTCTCTCTCACCTACCCCCTAAACGTACATTAAGCAGCTGGGAGGAATGGACTTCTCCCCCTTCAGAACTTTAGAGGCTGTGGTGGCCCCCCCTCCCCACCACATTCGCAATGTGCTGGATGGGACGGAGACTGCCCCGACCGCATAGGCCCAGAATAGGGCTGGGATATGGAAAACTCCATTTCCACAATAAAGTTTACTCTCTCTCTCTCTCGAGCCAAAATCTAGCGTCCGGACGAGATTCCAAAGTTTCAGAACAAATCCGTTACCTTGTTCAAGAATGATAAATAATAATAATAATAATAATAATAATAATAATAATAATAATAATAATAATAAATTTATTGCAGGTGCTTGAATGTCCCCAGAGTATCATTTCGGGACCGTCAAAGTCCTAAAGACTTGTAGGACTGATCCCAACAAAATATCTACAAAAGCATGCATAACAATGAAAAAAAAAAAAACCACACACACACAGAAAAAAAAAAAAACACAGAACAAAGAAGTTACACAGATTCAGAGACGCGACAAGGTAAATATCGTTAAAGACGAATTGCACAGTACAAACTCATTACGAAAAGTCTTGAAGGTTGACGCTATTTTCCTGTGGACGAGCACATAGTCTTCAGTTTTCTTTTTAACTTCCTACGAGAAGTAATGTCACTCAGCACAGGTGGGAGTTTGTTAAAGGTGTTTGGAGCATAATAACTCCGAATGCATGTCCCTAAATGAGTACTAATTCGCGGCGTGGCATATGGTGCCACTTTCCGAAGGTCACGACAAACCACGTTGGGAACCTTAAAGGTATTATCCCAGTAATGTCGGAGTATAACGGTAAGCAGAAATAGGCATCGAAAAGGATGGTAAAGAGAGATCGTCAAAGATGTTGTCCGATGTTTGAATATTGGAGCCATATGGCCACGCTACGCAAGATGCACAAGGTAATTCCACATCGAAGCACACTATAAACGAGAGCGTGCACAATGAGTCTTCGGGTTGACATGGGGATAAATGTTCTTATATTGTAGAGGGTGCAGGATGCTGCTCGGGCAGCTTCTTCATGATGTAGAAAAGATGGGAGTTCCACGATAAATAAAATAAATTCCTAAGTATTTTGTAGTGTTCACGTAATCTACTGGCACATATTCACAAGAAGCACAGTCTGAAGCGTGCAGAAGTATTGGCTTGTTTAAAATTACTCTCTTAAGCGGACTAGAAAAGCACATTAGTTGCGTTTTTTCGTGTTGACGCTAATGACATTTCTCGAAAACCAATCCATGATCTTAATTGAATCAAACTGCAGTAATTCTACGGTCTTACTATAATGTAAATGACTTGATACTAGAACGGTATCGTCTGCATATTGAAATATCTTACTGTATTTTACTACCTGGGAAAGGTCGTTTACATAAATATTAAAAAGAAGAGGCGAGAGCACAGACCCCTGAGGTACGCCAGATTTCAAAGACATTTTAGCACTGTATTGTCCAGATATCGAAACTAGCTGTGTTCGGTTTGACAGAAGGTTTTTAAGCCGGGAATAAAATGGACCCCTGAACCCTAAGCTAAGGAGTTTTTCAAAAGAAATTTGTGTGACACAGAGTCGAAAGCTTTCGAAACATCTAAGAAAAGCGCACACGTAACAAGATTATTTTCGAAGGCAGTGTTCAACAGATCGGAGAAGTCCTCAAGAAGAGGTTGTGTGCCTTTTCCAATAACGAAACCAAACTGCGGTGGAGAAAAAAGATTAAATTTATCCATAAAATCAGTCATTGTTATAAAAATGTTTCTCCAAAATCTTCGCTATTGAAGGCAAGATCGAGATAGGGCGATAGCATTCGACCTTACCGTGATCTCCACTTATAAATAAAGGCTTTACAATGGCTATTTTAAGGTCGTCAGGAATTATGCCTGAAGCTATAAAACCGTTCAACATCCGTAGAAGTATTTTATTTATTTATTTAGGAATACTGCAGGCCAATTGCGGCCCAAGCAGGTTTGGGGGTTACAAAAGTGGAGTAAAAAAAACGCAACACCAGGTAATCCGTAAAATGGGAGAAAGGAACAGGGGAAAATTATGCAAAAATTGTAATAAAGCACATGTAATAGCTCACAACAAAGTTGGGAGGAGTGGCGGTAGTGGGGAACAGGAAAATAAAACACAATGCAAAGAGTTACACATCAAAAAAACGCGCAATCGACTCCAAAACATTGTCAGATATAAATATGTGATGAGGTAGGTTGTTCCATTCTGTTATGGTTCTGGGAAAGGAGTATTTAAATGCATTTGTTCGAGCGAATACTGGAGTTATTTTATGCGGATGGTCATGCCTTGTGCGCCTAGTCGAGGATGGGTGAAGACAGGGCGACGATTCAAGCCGGAGTTTTTTAAACCAGAGTTAATAAAGAAATTTTAGTCTAGCTAGCTTCCTTCGTGATTCAAGAGATATGATGTTGTTACTTTGAATTAAGGCAGCAGGTGAGTCATGCGGGTGGTAGCGATTAAATATAAAACGAGCTGCTTGCTTCTGAACATCTTCCAGTATCTTGATATCTTTTTTTGTGAATGGATCCCAGACTGTACAGGCGTATTCTAACTTCGTTCTTATCAATGTGTTATAGGCTAAAAGTTTCACATGAGAAGGCACGTGCTTAAGCTTGTGCCTTATCATACCTAGTTTTCGACAAGCAGCTGCACAAACGTGTTCAATGTGTGAGGACCAAGATAAGTTGCTAGAAATTGTTATACCAAGATATTTAAAGCTCATCGTCCGAGAGATGTAGTTATCACCAATAAAGTATTCATACTGATGAGAGGACTTTTTGTTAGTGATGCGCATGTACAAGGACTTTTCTTGGTTAAGCTTCATCTCCCAACGATCGCACCAGCTAGAAACTGCATTAAGACTTTCGTTCAGAACAACTTGGTCCCTAGTATTTTTTAGTGAGTGAGCACAGATCGGACATTCGTACATTATCAATTCCAGGAGACAAACTAGGTTTAAAGCTGAACAATTTGTAGCGCTTGCTCTGTTATTTCAGGAAGGAATGCGGATGCTACATTTGGAATGATTGAGAGCGAGAGATCAACCTCATTATCGCGCGATATGCTTGAGGTCTTTCCGAAATAGGTGTTGAAAGCATTGGCTGCAGAGAGAGGACTACACGGGAAATACTTTTCCACGGTTTCGTCAACTGAACGTCTGGCACTGGGACCATCACGGAGTTCGTTGACAAGAGACCAAGTTACACGGGTGTCAAAGCGGGATTCAACTAACTTTGCTTTGACATAGCTACGCTTAGCTGATTTCATCATTGCGGTTACTCTATTGCGTTCAATTTTAAATTTAATACGCAACCCCTCGTTCTTCGGTGACTGTCGACTGCGCGTCCACAAAGGTTCTTTATATTTGATTGCGGCAATAATGTCATCATTCAGCCACGCGAGTTCAGGTCGACGCTTTTTAACGATAATTACTAACGATAATTACTTTTGTACTGAAGTCAGTAAAAGTCCTCCATAGCTGAATGAACTTTGAATAAATCTCATATTGACTAAAAGACCGCAAGAAATTGTCCCAGTCATATGATGCGATTAATTTGTCAAACGCTTTGCGATCAAAAATTCTTACTTGTCTCTTTTTAGAACAGGTGGTTTTGACAGAATCCTTTGAGAGCAGTTGACAAGCCGTGAAGTAGTGGTCTGCGAGTTTTTGTGAGACAACCGCAGATTCAACTAAAACGCCGTGGGCACGTACAATAATGTGATCTAGACAGGAAGTGACAAAGCTACCATTGAAATGTTCCTCCCTGGTAGGGGCTTGGATAGAATTTGCAAGGCCAAACTCAGCAAGTATATTGAGATAGTCGCACACAATAGCCTTTGTAGGATTTAGAGTGTCAATATTAAAGTATCCAAGCAGACATATATGTTCCGTGGCCTGCAAGCCAGTCAGACATGCTCGCAATTCTTTCAGGAATAAGGAGACGCGTTCAGATGGGGGACGGTAGCAGGCGACCATCGTTAAGGAATATCTTGAGTTAAAAATATTCAGGGCTAAACATTCCGCATGGTAAATGCAAAATTCAGTTTTAAAGCTTCCCACGAATCTTTGACGAATATTGAAATACCACCTGCTGTCCTGCAAGGACGGATGAAAGTAAATTCTCTGTAACCAGGCAGTGAAAATTTACTAATTAAATCTTTTGGTAAATTTGTCTCCGTTAAGACCCAAACATCCACTAGGGATTTCAAAAAATTCACAGTAACACAAAACTGGTCCCAGTATTTCCGAGCACTTCGAATATTAATGTGAACAAGGGTAAGTGCATTAACTGAAGAAAGGTCGAAATCCGCAAGAAGCGAGTTAAAGTCTTGGAAATTAGAGAACGATGAGGTCATATCCGTTAGACAATCAGTTCCAAATCACCCACAGAATTAATGCTAATGACTGTGGAACCTTGTGTCTTTTTTGCATAAATCTTTGCATTTTTCACCCAGACGTATTTATATTGCTTTTCGTTTCCCCTCGACCTTGCCCTCCAGAAAAGCTCCCTGTTCGCATGGGTGAGGTTCTCGTTAAAGAATAGTCTTGGCAGTTCTATTTCACGTGCAAGAGGACCCAGTAAACGACGAGAGCGTAACCAGCGTTCTCTGGTCTGCACTGCCCGAAACCTCACCAGAATAACCGGGGTGGCTCCTCGAGTAGAGGGCAGGCGATGAACGGTATCACTTTCCGAGGTCTGAAAATCTTGTATGGCGATCTTCTGGGCTATGTCACCTAATATGGATGGAAGGTTTTCTTTAGGGCTGCATGGAAATCCATGAATCTCTAGGTTAGACTGCCGACTAAATTGCTCGGAGTTATTGAGCTCAGCACGAAGGAGCTGAATCTCCTGTGACTGGGCCGACAAAGTGGATTTTAAAGACCCAACCTCAGTTTGCAGCTCAGCCACAGTGGCCTCATTCTCAGACACTTTTTTTAAAAGAGAGTCATACTGAGCTGAGTAAAAGCAATGGATTCCAACACCTCAGCTATGGACCTTTCCATGGTGTCTACAGCGGATTTGACGGCCAGGAGCTCCTCGACTTTTGCAGGAAGCTGAAGTAGCGTGTCGACACTGCTCTCGAGAGAAAGAAGCAGGTCTAATTTGTTGTTAACCTCTGCTAACTGCGAGGAAAATGACGTAGATTCACTCTGCGAATTCGCTCCCGCGCTTCCTGCATTCGACTTGTTTGCAGACGGGCGGCAGAGGTGACAGCACCATTGCTCGCGCTTCACGGAGCTTATTGCATTAAATGTACTGGCAGAAACACCAGCACAAGACTTTCCAAGATGAAAGCTGTTTGAACAGCTCGTGCATGTCATATATCTGCCATCCAACGGTACCGGCTCGCGACACTTAAAGCATTCTGTTGAAGACATGGTCGGATGACACAAGTAAAACGTGAGTGAAACAAGCTTCAGATAAAGGCGCTGTGAATACCGACAAATAGGTCTACCAGCCCAACCAGAAAGTATCCTAACACACGCGCTCACTTTGCTTAGTAGAGACAGCGTCTGGTTTCTATATTGCCGTTATTGAGACTTGAGAAGCGAAGGTGAAACACTCGGTACCAAGACAGCACACCGTGAGATCTGTGCGCGTAATGAGCGCACGATTCCCACCGTGAAAGCAGTGTGTCCGGTGATCATGAGGTCTGAAGGCGTAGGCGAATGAAAAGGACCCTCACTTGGCGCAACAGCGGAGTCGGCGTGGAGCGCTGGCTTGGAGCGATGTTCAACACTCCGATGCCGGGCACGCAAGGGGCCTCAGTGGTACTGGGACAAGCAGGACATCGGGGACATGGCGGCGATCGCGCAGGCGGTTCAGCGATCACCTCAGACGATTTGCCCGCTTTACGTAGATCAGGAATCTCAAACTCATTCGAATGTGGGGGCCAGATAGCCCACCCCCGAATGGACGAGGGCCAATTGGGGGGGGGGGGGGGGGGGGGGGGGGAGAGGAGGGGAGGGGAGGGGGAGGGAAGGGGAGGGGGGACAATATGTTGCTATTTTAAGAAAAAAAAAAAACACAACAGCAGTGGTGTTTTACGTTGGAAAGCAGCCGACTGTCCCAGTGACAGCCCAGAGATCTTCTAGGCACGGATTATTTTGCTGTCTGCTTTTTGTAAACTCACCGTTTTTGCCATCTTTAGCCTTCATTTGCATATACGACTACTTTAGGCCCAAACTTGCTGTTACAAGAAGAATTAAAACATCGCCACACCACAGTACTGGCAGTTTTCAATAGAACGAGAGCAAGCAAACCGTCCGTTCCCTGCCACGCAATTCACTAGGCTCAACAGGCATAGAACACTTTCTCTCTTCATACGGCAGTTTCTGCTTTCATGGCGATTTTTATAGCAACATGATAAGAACTTTCCTTTTCATTTTAAAGGTATTATTTTACACTAGGAGCCCGAGCTCATAGCTTTATTTTTGGCAGTTGCTGCTGCTGAGCAAGAGTTTGTGCAGCCGCGGTGCCTCTTTGGGCAAAGAGCTCGCGCTTGTAGCCTATAGTAGTGGTGTTATTACCATACAGGTTGGTTTACGTGGGAAAAGAATAAGAAGGCCATATTTCGATGAAGCAATTCTCCGTCCAAACGATAAGCGCAGTAGTGCATAATGCGTGAAAGCAGAGTTCCCGTTTGAGCGGAAATGAATTAACGATATAAAACTATTATTTATGGCGCATGTAGCGTTCGGGGCATAGGAACGAGGGCTCGTAGGCGCGGAATGCTTGTGGGCCGCTTCCCAGAGCATCGCGGGACGCATGCGGCCCGCGGTCCGCGTGTTTGAGACCCCTGACGTAGATGGTAGGATGTCGATCGACGGTCCCATAGAGGCTCCTTTTCTTGTCCAGATGGTAGGACTTCGCTAGAGGTCTTAAGTCGACGAAATAAACTATAATAATATAGTTTATTGCTACCAGCAAAGAAAAGTTCGGTATTGCGGATGCATCAAAGCTAACAGGAGGCTTGTGCGACGCCATCCTACAATAAAAAAACAACAGCAACGAAGCGATATGTAGCTGTGTAGCAACGGAAAATACAATAATATAAAACAGAAAAAAAGAGGAATGTAAACACAATTCCATGAAGTTAGTCACTCTAGTTATAACGTGAAATTCTACGCGACAAGATATTATGCACAGACTAAAACGGAAATCAAGAGCGATGTCAAAACAAAATGAAATACCGCAAAACTGGCAAATATGCAGGAAAAAAAAAAAATCACGGAAGGTGTCTTCTGTTAAAACGTCCTACAAACAGCAGAATATTCATTAATGTTCCAGAAAGGCAGGCGCTTAAAAGTGGCACACATTACTAAGCCAAAATGCGTCTACAATATAAATAAACCGGATAGAGACCGAAACCAATAAAAACGAAATACCTCTAAGCATCTTTTTAACTTTGCCCAAGGCTCAGGTGGTAAGTGAGAAAAAATATATGGCACATAGAACGCACGCGTACTTTAACGTTAATTAACGAATTTTAATTAATTAGCCGACTTATCGCAAAGATTAGCCACCCACATTATGTCCCCCTGGGCGTATAACTCACTCGCACAAACCGCATACGTGTAGCTTTCATGCTTTTTTTTTTAAACAAATCTGCAAGAAAAAAAAAAAAAAAAACACCCCGTATATATTATGTATGTATACAGGGTATTTTCTTTTATTCTTACAGATTTGTTAAAAAAAAAAAAAAACATGAAAGCTACATTTATGCTACATTTATGCGGTTTGCGCGAGTGAGTTATAGCTAGCAGTGGCGGAACGCGATGATAATCTAATCATCCGCGTTTTGCCACAGCTAGCTTCGCGCCTGCTTCACGAGTGGTAACTTCGGCGCGCCGCCGAGTTTCCCACAAACTTCTAGTCGTTCTAAAAAGAGTTGATTTAGTGGTTTTCGATGACGCTCTCTAAGTTTCTAATTGGAACCATATGTCTATTTTGACTAATTAAAAAGTTGATTAACGAATTTTACTTAGTCAGCCGACTTATTGCAAAGATTAGCCACCCACATATTGTCCCCCGGGGCGTATAACTCACCCACACAAACTGCATAAGTGTAGCTTTCACGCCTTTTTTTAAACAAAGCTGCAAAACCGTAAAAAAAAAAAAAAAAAAAAAAAAACGCATTTTGGGTTGACGTTTGCGCGTGCGACATACCACTCTGGATGGGCGCTTTCCCCTTAGCACGTAGGTGTACTGCGGCGAAGCAAGATACAGAAACTCGCGATGCCTACTTCGCGGTTCTCGCTTCACTGCAGTGCACGACAGCGCGACGAGGAGTGCATTCAACGAAGCTAACTAACCCGCCAGAACAGATCATGAACTTGAGAAATGCCGTCAGATTTCCAAGTACTGCCGGTGTTGATCAAATCGAGTATAGTACGTTATATGAAGCGATAATCGAAGGTTCCGAAAATTCGCACAAGCCTATCCGTAGCGATCCGACCATGTAGTGGGGCCTAAGCTATTATCTTTTTAGTAATAATAAAGTGAAATTATATATTTTGGCGCGATGTTGGCGCAAATTCATCCAATTTTGGCGAAATGTAGCAAGATGCAGCAGGATAATAAGCCCTTTGGCGCAAATGGCGCAGCAATCACATCAATCAACCTTTTTAATTGATTGCCGGCTTAGATATTAACAATTGGCTATACATATTGTTTGATATTTTATAGCTACGCATTAGGTATTATGTACTGTATATTATTTTCCCAGATATCTAGCGTGTCGGATCAAAAATGTTTAGATGACAGCGTTAAAATTTTTTCATGGTGTCAGAAGTGGCAAATGAATTTGAATGTTAAGAAGTGTGTGCAAATAAATGTCTATAACGCTGAAAAAGGTTCCCCTTTTCTTTTCCGATACCATTGACTCAAACGCTTTAGAAGTAGCTAATGAGTATAACTACCTAGGTGTTACAATCACGTCAAACTTAAGTTGGGCTCATCACATTGGGCAGGTTATTGCAAAAGCATCCAGTAAATTGTGGTCGTTACGAAGGACTATGACCTACTGTACTTCTGAGACGAAGCTCACGGCGTATAAATCTCTAATCCGGCCTCTGCTGGAATATGCTGATATATTAGGGACCCTTATTCACAACCGCATATTGATCAGTTTGAAAGCATTAAAAAAATCTTAGATTCATTTATAATTCGTACGGCAAAGATTCACATGTGACACCGTTGTATGCAGCATCCGGTCTAACCGAGTTATCACGTAGAAGGAAATTAAAACGTTTGAAATTTTTGCATAACGTAATATATGATAAAGTTGCTTTGAAGTTTGATAAGTATCTGCAGTATAATGATAGCCGTGATACAAGGCAGAAACATGAAAAACTACTCCGTGAGTTCCGTTGCAAGAAAGATGTTTTTAAACATTCATTTTTTCCTCGAACCGTATGTGAGAGGAATGCGTTGCCCCACAGCGTGACAGCTATTGTTTCTGTTGCTTGTGCAATCGATTATCTTTTCTTTGTTGCCAATGAATAAGTTACCTGTTTGTTTTATTTCCATGCCTGTATGTACGCGAACTAGCATTCCCTGACGTTATCTTACCACCACCATGCCTTGGCCCTCAAAAGTTGGCCGGCAGTATTCTCAAATAAAAAATGTTTCATGGCATGGGGCTTAGCCCGTAGGTTTGTCTCACTATCCTTACTTACAGCACACTTGCTCTGGGACGTAAGCAAGATCGATGTAACACTACTTTTTTTTTTTTATCAATAGCTTAATTAATATATAAATGTGATGCAATTTATCCCAACTATCCAACTCACCCCCTCCCCTTTTTCCTGAAAAAAAAAAGAAAAAAAGTGATGAACTAATGGGTTGTACAGGTTGCGGCCGTAAGGACATACACATTTGGCACGCCTTCCAAAATTCGACTAAATAGCCTGTTTAGAGCATGCGCACTGGCTTCTGAGCTCGCTACCGGGTGGCTTGCTGAACGCAAAAAAGGCTACGAACCACTATTAGAGGCTGGCGATGAGCGAGACAATCACGATAGTTAATACTTTTAACGAAATGTACGAACAATGACCACCTGGGAACATGCTTACCAACCAGTGTGCAGACTACGAACATTCGGTATAGGGCATAGGAAATGCACGGCCGCCGTTAGTCTATTATGCTATGGTCTGTGATTAGAGACAACCAAGTGAACCAAAAGGCGAAAATTTTGGTGTCCCCCGCCCCGAAAAAAAATACCTACGTTTTTTGTTGTTTTTTTCATCACGAAAATAAACTACGCATCGCCGAACGCTTATTCTCCATCCGACATGTAGCGCTAGAGGTCCGAACCAGATGCCGAAGTTTCAGCACTAACTGTTATCTTATTCAAAAGTTATAAATGATTTTCTGCAACTTTCGCTGGGAAAATGGCGGCCGACCGAGCTCTCGAAACGGACGAAAACGGGCCCGATAACGGTTAGTGCTGAAAGTTTGGCACCTGGTTCGGACCTCTAGCGCTACATTTGGGCAGGGAATGAGCGTTGGGCAAAGCGTAATTAATTTTTGCAAAAAAAAAAAAAAAAAAACATTTTTTTTTTCTTTTTCTATTTTTTTTTTTTTTTGGGGGGGGGGGGGGGGGGGAGGGGGGACGGTCATGCTAAAGCGCATTTTTATGGCATCTTGAAATCTTGAGGTCACCTAAAGCCACTCGGTAAGCAGTTCCCAGCAGAGCGGGAACCAGAATCGAGCGGCTGTGCGAGTGTTTTTTAAATGCTAGCGATGTTTTAGACAGGGTGTCGAACCGTAAGGTCAGTAATCGTAACTGAACCGCTTATCTTGCCCGAACGTGAACAGAACCCGAACCGATACGTTCGGCGCCATTTTGGAGCTGAATCTGAACCGGAGCAAAACAAAACTGTTTCGAACCGCTTCGCCAAACGGTTCGGACGGGCATCCGCGCTACCATTCCTTGCACTGTGCGCCGAAACATTTGAGACTTAGCGCTGCGGAGCAAGGTGTTTCCACTTATGCAAATATTTCTGTAAGCATATTTCACAAAGACGAAGGCCAATAACCGCTGTTACTAGCTGTCAAAAAATTGGCCTGTCCCGCCCAAAGTCATCGCGTCCACGCGCCCGGCAAAAATCCGCCGCCACGCGCTGACGGGATGACGCACTGAGCCGCTGTGGCGCAGCATCAAATTCGGGTTTACTAGGTTGATCGAACGCCATTTTATCGAAGCACGTTTTAGAGAACGGGCTCGTTTTATCGAAGTTTGGTTTAGAGAAAGTGGAGCCTCATTTTAGAGAAATGCCGTTTATCGAAAAGGGGACGTTGCTTAACAAAAGGCTCCCATACTTCGCACGTATTCGTGCGCGTATCACTTAACGCCGTTCTGCGGCAACAGCTGCGGCGGCTCATTACAAAAAATGTTAACCCACCTGGCCCACCCGTACACGCCGCTTGGCGGCGGCCGAATACGCTAAATGGAGTCGCATCGCCATCTTCTCGATGAACTGGGGTCGGTAAAACAGCGTTCGCTAAAACAAGCTTCTTTAAACCGCATGCCTCCGATCAAAAAATTCACCCATACCCGGCGGGGAAAGACCTGGAAAATTCTACAAGTTTCCCCACGCGGCACCTCCGCGAGAGGGGAGAGGGCGCGAAACGCAAATCAATGAAGGCCAAAAAAAGAAAAGAAAGAGTTACACATAGCGTAGATCCGACCCCGGCAGAGCCACCGTGACGCCCAGAGGAAGACAGGGAACGTTCTAGAGTTCCAGCATGGAAAACCCCAGGCCTTTCACGAATGTTCGCATGCCTTCCGCGTGCTTCGTCTCCACTGTGGCGAGAAGGAAACCGTTGCCGACGAAACCCTGCGTTGGCGCGGGGCTTCAGCCTCCTCCCCGCCGCCAAATTGGTAAGGTGCCCCGACATAGTAGATGATGTCCTTTTCCTCGGGTCGTTTCACGCAGTCAAGGGAGAGCGCACACATCAGTAAAATTAATATTGCCTATGCATCTAACAGTTTTGGAGAGGTACTCGTCCATTTTTCCAGTAGACATATTCAATTTTGTATTTGGTGAACACACAAAAACAATAAATGAGCACTGCATTAAGAGCAAATAATCGATTAAACTTTTCACTTTTCCTTGAACATTATATGAACCGGTTTAAGCCGGTTCGAACCGTCATTTTTTTCCACTCCGGAGCTGAACCTGAACCCTACCGAACTACTTGAACCGTAACCTGAACAGAACCGAAAAGAGCTTCGGTTCGGCACCCTGGTTTTAGAACACCGAAGCAGCAGATAACACTAGGGGTGTCGCGAACCGGCCGCGGTTCGAGTTCGACCAGGTTCGACTTTTTCGACCTTTTAGTGAAAAGTTCGGCGAACCTTGTAATGAGGTTCGACTCGTGTGCGCATGCGCGACAGGCAGGCCAGTTGGCTTGGGATTGGATGGTGATGGCTAAGGGATGAATCAAGGGCAGCGCTGATTGGCTCTTTCAGTTAATTCAGTACAAAAAAATTGTTATTAACGTCTTCAGTGATAAGAATTGATTTCTTTTCATTGCAACTGTTCATAAAATAAAATAACCCATTGCATACAAAAAAAATTCTCCAAACCTAGACATGCTTGCTTCAAGGTCTGGCCACAGTGTCCACAAGTTCGAACCGGTCGAATCTGGTCAAAAGTTCGAAGGTTCGTCGAACCGGTTCGACCCAGTCGAGCCCCGAAAGGTCGACCTAAAAATCAGGTTCGACAAAAGTTCGCGACACCCCTAGATAACACCTTTCGCGCTGCCGAGGGAGCCGGGAGCCGCACGACGGCGCATATCGTCGAGGCTCCTGCAGGTGCGGCGGTCGCTGCCCGCAGGACTTGGAGGACAAGAATTGGGTACCATTGAGATATACTGCTCCGCAAGCGGAGCATGTAGTTCCTCTAGCTGGGGAATGCCGTTAGTACCACCCCCGAATTAGAGCTCCGCAAACATAACCGTTCCTTCTGCGAGAGATTTGAATAGACAAACATTTTTTTCCCCTAAATTTTAGTGCGTACAGTACCTTGAAACTTCAGGAAGCAAAATATATCACTAAAACACACCTTTGAGGAAAAAAAAATTAACTCGCTAGGTGGGGCTTTTTACAGCAATGTGCAAGATTTGTAGGCTTTCTAATCCCAAATAGTCATTGTAATCACGGTTTGTTGAGGTTATGATCAAATGAAATGTTTGGGTTCAGGAAAATTAAGTGGCATTGCAATTACAAAGAAATGATTCTATCTCCTTACCGTTTGCTAGCAATCCATCCCCACAATTGCTCGTTTTGACTTGCAACATGACCAATTGCAAGATATAGAAACATGCATCAAAAGGGACCGCACCATTTTTCCAAGTAGTACAGTGCAAATGACGTAGCACTACCACATATAACGATGTACTATTTATAACAATCAGTTCTAGACTACAACACTCAATTTTAGTCCAGATACATTAATCGGTTATAAGGATTAAATTTTCGGGTTTTCTCATTATGGCTATAAGTGGATTGCACTGTACCTCTCTCCAATCAGAAGAGTGAATTCGGAGTTGGCGTAAGAAAACTTTATTACCTCCAGATCAATTTTACAAACACTTGCATTTTTAAGAAAGGAATGTCAGGTGTAAGTCATAGACAGGTGATGGTTGTCCTTATAAAAGTTGTGCAATCACAATCACGAAGGCCAGCCTTCGGGAGTCAACGCGTGTGGAAGAGTTAAGCTCGTCCAGTCTCCTTACAGAAAGGCACTTGAGCTCTGAATGAGAAATGGTTTGTGGTGTAGGCTGCCAACAGCCCGTGGGGAAAGGGAAGTGTAAAAAATGGTAACAAAAGCACCATACAACACAAGCACGGAATGTAGATGTCATTGACCCCTTGCAAATCACGTCCGAGAGTGCAGACAAATTGCACCCTCCATTTTTGAAATCAAGGCCTTACAGTTAAAAAAGTCAGTGCAGCAACAAGCTGTCGTGTCACCTATGAACAAAATCATATACAAAAATGAGTAACAGTCGGCATCAATTAAAAAAAAAAAAAAGGCCAGAAGAAACAATTTGCATTGTTGCACGCACACAACACACCCTGGCAAGGGCCTGTCGAATGTATAAAAATAGATGGTATACATGTATACATATGTATATAATATATCTTTCCCTAAAACAGTCGACAAGTTACAAAAAAAAAACACGTCTCGACGGAAACTAATTAAACTCGTGCAACTGGACGTCCGGTTCTCCCTTGGATGGGTGCACGTCGTGCAAGGGTAGTCTGGGGCACGTCGACAGCATGCAATTTGGTTATTTGCCCCCTCCACCGCCGTCCGGCTCTGCCATCGGACAGAGTGGGACTCGTCAAGGTGAAGCTCGAGCCAATGCCCTGGAACGGAACAGGCGGGACCCCCTAGTCGGAGGCAAGGCCTGGGGGAAGCGATCCCTGGGAAAATAGAGCTACGTCCATACGGCCACCCTCGCTGGGGGCGCCGAGTCAAAGGGTGATGACGCCGTCGTGTGCACTATGCGGCGGCGTTTCGTCGAGCCCCTCGAAACCCGCCGTGTGGTCCCTGATCTCGTCTTCGTCGAGGCGGTCGTCGTCAGAGACTACGGACGGATTCGAGTTGTGTGAGCCGTGAGACATCTGTGAAGAGCGACCGAAGGAGCCCCGCCGAGGCAGAGTCCCCACACTGCACTGATTTGCTGGCCGGATCGTGATTATAAGGTTGGAAGAGTTGGCCACCATCATGTCGGTCACCTGCACAAACAAGGCGCTACTGACGAGGCTGCTTGTGACTGCCGGCCTCGGAGGAGCGACGAACACAAACTCCTCTACACCAGAAGAAAGCAATGTTTTTTTAAGGACAAATGCTGCATACACTTTAGGGCAACGTCGGCTGGAACTACCCAGTGACAACTGAGAGACACCAGTGGTCGTACCCCGAGACGAGAAGTTGACTATAGCTGCAAAGAAGAGCAAGTGAACAAAATCACGGCACCAGCGTGACTTGGCACATTCTTTTACACTGTTCTGAGGTGCACTTCAACACACCTTGCAACCACATTCTTCGCTACCACCTACCTCTGCTTGGTGCTGTCTTCATCATATCTGAGCATGTAATATCGGCGCCAGCTAAAGCTTTCTTTGCACCATCAGCCCTAGTTAAATAGCAGTAGCACCATACTCTTCGTCCACACGCCCCTTCTTGCATGTTCGCGCCTCCAGCTCGTTGCTCGCCCTCCCGCAGCGAAAACGGAAAGCACTATAGTGAGCGTCTTCCGGTTCTCCTGTGCAGCTGGCACGGCTGAACTGGTTGCGATCATGGCTAGTGAAGTCATTTCTGCATGCAAACAGTACTCTTCACTGACCCGATGGAGTGCTGCAGCCGGCATGTGACTACTTTACTAGAGTTTTAATACTGCATACAGAAGCAAACCCAAGTGCTGTGCTTTTGTGTTAGAGGTGCGTGCTCCAGGCTGCACAAGCGCGTCGTTGCCATGCAGCAATCCAAGACCGCAACTTTGGGCTCCGCGCACATGAAACGTGGAGCACCCAACGCTAACGCAAACACAAAGTGCTTGCTTTCGTTTGTGTACGCAATACTAAAATATCCTACTGTTTCACTGGTTTTCCAACGGTGCTTCCTCGAGCTGGAAAGGCTGAGATTGGCAAAACGGTGGCACATAAAAACAAAATAAAACAAGTGTTCTGGGTAGTTTTGTAATTACTACAACAGAACCAGTTCTTTTTTTTTTTTTTTTATCTTGGGACATTTGATTTGGAAGGATTGGCGGCAAGTTTGGAAGCTTTTCTGATTGCCAAAAGTCGCGACTTTGACATTACCATATGCTTTACCCACAACTTATGTCATTTTACATGAATTTCTTAGACTAGCTAGAATGTCTAGACTATTTTCATTTTATACCTTGTTAATTAAGAATGCTGCAACTGGCACCAGTGATGGTAATTTGCCAACTTTGGATTGCCATAGTTGTTCACATGTTTGAAATTGGATAATATGCAATAAATTATATTAGAGTTTGAAAACCTATGTAGTATTACTATAGCTGAATTATATTATTATTAATACAAATTACTGCAATTCTGGGGCAAAACAAAACAAAAAAACAAAACACTACAATCCCAAAAACACGCTATTTAACCATAATAGTCTTTACAAAAAGGTCTCATTTTGATTTCTTTTTAGCACATGAAAAACTGACATCGTTATTGAGATATACATAAACACTTGATGTATTGTAAAGTCGTATGCATCACGCGTTGCCTTAGAAAAGCACACACTTCAGTTGTCTGACTGATTTTGTTTTAGGGCTTTTGTAGTGAGAACAGCATTTCTCAATTTATATGTTTCGAGAACATATTATAGACTAAGCACCCATAGCGATATTTTGTAAAATTTTGATTGATTCTTTAATCATCTAAATGCCCCCAAAACCCAATAAAGGGCCTGCAGGTCATTATTTCAGATGACCTTTATCTGAATAAAAAAAGAGGCTCCAAGAAAACAAATACCAGCGCCGATTTTTTGAACACAATATTTTACCACCTCTAAGGTGCAAGGAAGAACCTGTCTGTAAAGGAGCTGCCCAACAATTTTAATGTTGAAAGAATTAGCATCTTCTACTTTTGACAGTGTTTATCTTGTTACAAAGGACAAAAAACATATCCTTCCTTCGATGTGATGCAATTCTGCCGTGCAATCGCGAGGCAAAAGTTTGAATATTTCCCGACCTGCAGCCGTGAGCGGCGGCCATGAGAACCACACGGCACGACGTCAATGGGGGACTTGTAAAAAGATAGGAAGTTGTGCAAATACCTGCTCAATATAAGGTAATTTATCGATAAATCTTGTTGATCCAACATAAATACAAATGCGTCAAAAACCTGGTATTATCGACAAAATTTTTATTATACGGAGTTTTAGTGGCGCCATCTATCCGAGGACAACAAAACTGTCAGCTCTATCTGCTACTAAGAAACGGCGGCCAGAAACCGGAGGGGGACGGGGGAAGAGCCAGACAGGGATGGCCGGACCAAGACGACGCGACTTTCCTCCTTTCGCCATGTTGATCATGCTGCGAAAGCATGTGGTCACATGGTCGCGAGCGGGTGAGTTCTCGCTGCTCACTGATGGCTCTAGAGAGAGCTTCACTGGAACCCCGCGTGTCCCCCATTCACGTCACAGTGCACGTGACTCGGAAGATGGCGAAGGAGGTGAGAGGTGCCGAAAAACTCAATATTTGTCATTTTTTCAAATAAAAATAGGACATGCAGGCAAAAGTGGTCTTTTGTTCTTTCTTTCAGAAAGGTTGAAATACCAACTCCCAAATTGCTTAAGCAGAGCACTGAAATTGTTACACAGCTCCTTTAAAGGGACACTGAACTCTCCAAAATATTTGTAAGGTCCTGGGTCGGACATGCATATCACAAAATGAAGTTTCCGCAAAGAATTTCTTCAGCATGATAATTACGCTGTGAGGCACGTTTTGAGGGAGGAGAGAAACCAAAATGAACACCTATATCAAAAAATTAAATCCGTAATAAAAGTTTGTTTCGGTTTTATTCCTGAATTAAAATGTGCCTCCCGGCATAAATATTACGCTAAACACCGTTTGTTTTCAGAATAAAGAGGTGACCTATGCGCATAACACTCTAGGTTCCTTGTATAAGCGGGAATAATTTGTGTCGCTCAGTGAAGCCAGCACACTAGACAGGGCTCAGCAACTGGTATACAAGCACGCATTTCCGACACTCGCTGTAACCGCCATCTTGAAAAACGAGTGGCGCCCGCCTATACACCTTTGCAAGAAACACTCGACCCCAGGGGCAGCATACCATTTTCGAGCCCAGTCACTAGGTTTGAGGCTAGACTCTCACCGGCGTCCCTACTAACTCTAACCAAGTGGACTGTGATTTCGATAGGTGCAGCCTGCGTAGGCGCAGTTTCAAACACTGCTGGCGGCTAAATTCTCTTCTTTTCCGCTGTATTGTGTTTCATGGTGCATGTATTTTCCCGAGGTCACTGAGAAAGCATTGTACCACATTTGAAAAAAAGCAATAAAAAACCTATAAAAGATTTTTGTTGGGTATGCGCGCAACAGAACGAACGCGACTGGAATGTTGTCGTTTTCTTCTCCTTTTTTACGATGAGTTTTGACGCCACCGCCTGATTAGCCGCGCGTCAAACGACGAAGCGCTTAGCTGTCGAAAATAATTTATAACAGAAGATAGCCGAAAGGCATGCAGTTTTCATGTTCACAAATAACGTGTTTACTGATGAACAGGACACAGACATACAATTTAGCGAGTGTTAACATTCAAACAATATATTGTATGCACCACATGATGCAGCGTTATCTGAAAATAATTTATTTGAGAAAGGTCTAGAATAACGCAGTCACAGCGGACGACAGTCACATCTTTACGATTGAACAAAATCCAAGACGGCTTCGTTTTGTCACACGTTTTAGGAAGAGCTTCCTTTTTTCACAATATCATCAAAGAAAAGGAACGAACGCGACTGACCGGTTTCAAACCCCAACCCAGACAACTATTTTTGGAGATGACAGGATTCTACGCGGATTATCTCTGGGAGAGGGGAGAACAATGTTCGCAAAGTCGCGTCGAGGGCCGTTCAACATCCTTCACCTTCTACGTTTCCCGTGAATGTCGAGCAGAAAAGCTTGACTCGCATGCACTTACCAGCCTTATTTCTCATTATGGAAGAAACACAAAAAGGGTATGCAGCACGCATAAAAAATATTTAAGTGGAAACTTTCAAGAGGGGCTACAAAATGTTGAATGCAAAACCACAGAAACGTAGGTAGAGAACTGCGCTGAGCAGGTGTTCACAGTCCAAGAGAGTGGCAGAAAATTTTTTCGGTGATAGAGGGCGCGAGGGTCTCACCAGCCGCATCAGCATCAGCAACATGGCGGCGGCCTAGGAGCGTTTTTTGGAAACGTGTATAGACAGTGGGATTTGTGAATAGCTCAACTTCTCGTCTCGGGGGCGGGACAAGCAGCATCTCGGCGATTTCAGCTCATGCCATTTGGGCGTGTTCTACGACAGGGTTTGTACAGGCTTTAAAGAAAAAACATTCAAGGGTTTTTAAGGACTTTTAAAGGACACATGCAAAGGAAAAAAAACATTTTTTTAAACAGCTTAGATGGAAAAAGGATGTCATAAATCAATATTACAAAGAAGAAAAATATTTTTTTAGAGCTATATTTACGGCGCTATACGAATTTGTAGTTGGCGCCCGCCGCCGCAACGGAAAAGTGGCCCTGTCTGACTGGCGCACAGGTCTATCACGTCTGCTTGCCCTTTTTCAGGAGTTTCCTTTGGGCTCTAAAAGTTGTCTATTATTCTTAGTTTTTTGTTATACTTCAAAACAAAGATGAATAAGTTACTTTTGCGTGGAGAAACGTGTTGAAGCGGTGTTTGCACAACGCTCAGCGTGCGGCAGCAGAGTGACTTCGCGGCGGTGGCGGCGCAGCGCGGCGGCGTGCGGGCCTATCACGTGACCAGCGGCGGCTCCCTACAGAGTCGTAAAGCGCCGTAAATATAGCTCTAAAAATTTTTTTTCTTCGTTGTAAAATTGTTTTATGACATCCTTTTTCCATCTAAGCTGTTTAAAAAAAAATGTTTTTTTCCTTTGCATGTGTCCTTTAAGGGCCTGTAAAGATATTTTCAAGGACCCCTTAAAATACTATATCTAGTAAATTTATAATACAGTAAAACCTCGTTATAAAGAAGCTGAGGGAGCGGTCGTAATTACTTTGTTATAACCATTAGTTTGTTATAGCCAATGTCCATTTCTTCCAACTATTCAAGCAAGGGGAATTATGATTGCTTTGTTATATCCATTTGTTTGTTATATCCCATTTTGTTATAACGAGGTTTTACTGTATAACAACTTTTTGAAATGCACTGCAAAAATTCCCTATAGCATGATACCTAGGAAAAGGAGCATTTGCCAAAGAAGTTCTAGTAAAGGGTTCAGTAGAGCTACTGCAGCTTTCCCTTGATTTCCTGGTTGATGTTTAGAAGTTCTTGCATCTTTGTTTTTGCTGTTCTCCTTAGGCTGTTCGACTTGACAAAGTCAAGTAGAATAGTTTAAGGAAAACGGCAAGAATGTAGGTGATGTCGTTTGTTGCCTATGCTTCTCGGTGTCTGTAATCGTGACCCTGAAAGTTGCACTTCTCGGGCATCGCGCACAATTTAAACTACGTTCACCATGTGTAGTGTAAAACAGATGCTGAAGAAACAAGCCAGGAGTAGCTAGGAAACAGCATGCGAGAAAACAAGGCGAACAGGGGCAGTATCGCAAGATGGCGGAGGGGAAGGACCAGATCCGGAACCACCGGGTCAGCTACCATTGTAACCAGGCACTTAAAAGGCATCTGCTAAATGTCTCTAAATGGGCCAAATAAAAAAGTTTCTTGTTGAAAATTAGACATAAAAAAAAAAAAATTATATTTTAATATCTTAAAAAACATTTATCAAAAAAAAAAAAAAAAAGGTTGTTATTGGCAAATTTTAGGGTTTTGAAGTACTGTTAGAAATTCCAGGGCTTAATGGTCTGAAAAATTCTGTTTAAATTCAAGGATTTTAAGGTTTTTTTTAAATACCCGTGCAAACCCTCTACGAACTCCCGCTTGGCACAAGTCGGCACAGATGTTCCACAGTGAGAGAAGCTCAAAGCAGGCACGTACCTGGTCGAGGGTCTTGCCCACCACCTCGATGCCATTCACCTCGAGGACCTCGTCGTTGACAGCAAGCAAGCCCGTGCCCTCCGCCAGGCCCCCCGGTACCAGGCGTGAGATGAAGATGCCGGGCACCCGGTCGAGGCCGTGGGGCGTCACGCGCACACTCGTGCCGTCGCGAATGTAGAAGCCCAGCGGCTTGTCTGAGCCGTGCTTCACCAGGCGGACCCGACGGCACGTGTCCGGCACCACGTCTACATCGATGATGGACGACACCTGCCGAAAGTCCTCGGGCAGAGAGATAGACAGCACCGGCTTGGCCGACCGCACTCCCGACGGCAACAGGTACTGGCCCAGAAAGCGCTTCTTGCGTCCGCCCCCCTGGGCGCCATAGCCGTTCAACTCCTCCCGGCTGTCCCCTGGGCAACGACGGTGGCCACAGTTGGCACACAGAAACCATGTTTGCCCTTCTCGTCCAACTATCAATGAACACATAAGGGCCGTCATTTGAGGTTTGAAATTTTAACTTCTTTATAAGATCTTTGTGCAGCTTCCTTATGGCTAAATGCTACCCCTTGTGCATTGTTTCCGATTATTCCCCAAAATAAGTTTGCAAATGATGCACACTTTCTTGTACAACTTAGATGATGGCAAGAGATGAACATTGGTTCGACTGAATATCACATTTCACCGAGACAACAGATTACACAATTGCTAATATTTTGTCAGATCCTGGGTATTAAGGAAGAACACAGACAGTGGCTTTTAAAATACTTGCCAGTCTTATAATACAATTCATTAATTCTAAAATTGAAGGGCTGGGTTTTTTTTAACTGTCGTTTCAAGGCTCAAACATAACCTACTTTATGAAGTGTAAAAATCCCGATTTCCAAATGCTAAATCAAAATCTTACAGCCGTTCCCTTCTTGGTACTAAGGAAAACAATATTAATGATTGCACATTTCACATAGAAGCGGGATGTTCATGCAAATAATTTACAAGTTTTAGACTATAAAAAAAGGAAGATAAAGTTAGAGCCACAAAACAACAAAATCATTTTACGCACCTTTAAAAAAAATTCCGATAAAAAAAAAAAAATATATTTCCCAGTTTTAGTTTTTCTGGCCTCATTTGTCGCTAAGCACGTTATTTCCAAAGTATTTTAGCATTCAGAAATATGTGTTGCCGGCACTATCATGAAATGCACGTGGTCGCTATGAGAACCAAGTAGTCACTTAAAGGGTACTGAATCGCAACTTCAAATACACACAAAACACCAAGAATTAGTCCAATAGGATCAGCTAGACCTGTAATGTAATTGATAATTGCAAGGTTGCATTTTAAGCAGATGGCTACATTTTTCGTTCTAAATAATCAGAGTTTGGCGAGCGCTTCAAAATCAGATATTGAAGAGAGTGATGCATCTCAAGAGATCCGGCACGGCCTTGATGTCATCATGCCATGAAGGGTCAAGAATACCATAGTTACAAGCTTTGCCACTTGGAGGCATCAACTCGTTACAATCTTGTATAGTCTAAGCACCTGAGGGCTGTACCATATTGCAGAGCCGGAGGAGCTGCCTCAAGTGTGCGATGGCCGACCAACGTGACGAGAGCAGTGGGTATGACGACATTAACGAGGCTGAAGACACCGCTACATTACCAGGGGCCACGGTGGCCGAGAAGCGAATTAGGCCCAGAGTCGTATTTGTATAACCTGTCTGCCTGGTCTTTACCGTCCGCAACAGGTAACAGAGCTTATTAACGAAACAATCTTATGACAAAACCTAAGAAGAAATCCGGATTCATGAAGCAAAATTATTGCAAGTTTTTCGTCAGCTATGATGAAATCCTATGACCATGCCTATGACAGCTCCAGAGGTTTACATACTTTTCATGATGTTCAAATCCACACCACCGGCAACATCGCTCGCTTATGTCGTTCAACGACCAACATGCATTTCTACGTGCTCTCTGTGCACGTCCCGACTTCGACCAACAAGAGAAAAGTACTTGAAACTGGACGCCGCGGCAGAGACAACCGCCGGAACCATGGATACCCGAAAAAGCTACAATGACAATGTTCCTACCAACCAAGCGACCGTTAGGCCTCGCAAGGCACTCCGACGCAATGTTGCTCCGAAGACCCGGGGCAAGACACTCTGCACACGACCGGCTGGCTTGCTGAATGGAATAAGCCCATGCGACCTTTGTGGACCCTTCCCGTATGTATAGTTTGATCCCTTGACCTCTATTTTGGGGTAAAAAGTCCAGTCTTTCCCCTTGTCGTCCCTTTTTTTCAGATGCAGCGGTGGCAAATGCTCTCGTCGAAAAGGGTCACTCTCCTAGATTCTATCTCCTTTTCTGTGTAATTGAGCTAAAAAAAATGCCATATGGATTGCCTTTGCAACATGGGTATGTACACTTTTTTTAGAATGTATGTCCATTTTATTCCTGTTATGACAGTATGCTAACACATGTTGAGTTAGAGCAGTAGTTGGGAGCTACTCAATGCCGGTCCAATTTTTCTCTTCTGAACGTCAAGTCAGCATTGAGTTGAAAATTGTCTAGTGGCTTAGCGATTCATAAAATTGGTTATAGAAGATTGTTCCCGAAGCGGTTACCAAGAACGCGGTGCCAGTGCGGTTCTGCTCCTAGCGTGAACAGGTATTTACGTGGATCTTG
The DNA here is from genome assembly GCF_016920785.2 of Ixodes scapularis. Classification (NCBI taxonomy): domain Eukaryota; kingdom Metazoa; phylum Arthropoda; class Arachnida; order Ixodida; family Ixodidae; genus Ixodes; species Ixodes scapularis. Next base: position 46,108,007 of record NW_024609884.1, read on the forward strand.
CTGACACCCTTTTACTTCAAACGTATCTTCCTGGACATCGGGTCCCTCCCGGATCCCCAATGCCACCAATAATGCCGCAGCGATTCTGTTTACATGTGCGTCACTTTGCAGAGCTGTGCGGGCCGTCTCCTTTTAGCTATGATAGTAGTTGTGTTGGCTTCATAGCAATAGAGTTCATTGCTGTCGACCAAGGCGGCTATTCCATCATCAGGAGAGGAGGGCATTCGGGCCCGTTTAAAGACATTTTATACGCCTCGCAAGTGGGCTCATTTTCGTCTTCTGCGCATGAGAAAGGAAGTAGCGGTGACGTGAGAACGCCGAGCCCTGATTGGCTGATCGCGACCCCCTATCTGAGCGTCGTCTGCTCCCTTGCGACGTCGTCTGCTCGCAACGTCGTCTGCGTCTGTCTTACGTTTCCTGCGAATTTCGGGAGTGCAGGTCTTCACGAGCGAGCTCGACTTCGCCTTTCAGAGACGGCAGACGAAATAACTCGAGCGGTACGTTGTTTTTGTCTAACAACTAGCAGACGCGCATCAAGAGGGAGGTCAAACGACTCACTGGCGAGGTGTCCCGAGGAGCTGAGGTTTGTTTGCTAAGAGCCGAGAGGTGGGCGTGTTAGTGTCCGCAAGTTCCCTCCCAAATACTTTTTCCCTCCTTTCGTGTGCGGCGAGACCCCTCATTCTTTAATGGCGTCGGCGGGTTGGCGCAGTTAACGTCGTATGCTTTACGTCTGCTAGTCAAAGCGATGGCTGCTTTACCTTTCCCGCGTCTGTCGCAGATTCACCGCTTTTTCACCGGCGAGAGTCACCGTTGCCTCGGGAAACAAGGAGATAAAAAGAGGAAGAAAGTGACCTCTTAATCTAAATTTGAGGTCAGTGATCAAAGTATAATACGGGAAGGTTTCACAAGGGTCGCGCGGGCATATTCCATTCAGCACGCCAGCGGGTTGTGGGCAGGCGGCCGCCGAGTCGCGGACTGCCTGCTAGGCCTAACTGCCGTACTCGCTTGGTGTGTTCGGTGTAATCGTGGCCGTTGGAGCTTTTCCCGGATGTTTGTGCATCCTGCGTTCTTGTTCGTCGGAATCTGTTTCAAGTACTTTTTACTTTTTCTTGCTGCTTGGAGTCGGGACGCGTGAGAAGCGCACGTAGAAAAATAAACGTCCGTGGGTCGTCGCGACCGCGACGCTGTCGGTCATGCTGATTTGATCGTAAGAAGTGCGTAAGACAGCTTCGGAGCTGTCGTAGGATTTCGACGTAACCTGCGCAAAACTTACGAAAATTTCGTTTCGTGAATACGAATTTGTTCTTAAGTTTTGTCTTACGCACATTTTTGGCGTAAGATCGTTTCGTATATCTGGCCTCTGCACTTCCGAAAGTCGCAGGAAAAGTAAGACAGACGCAGACGACGTTGCAAGCAGACGACGTAGCAAAGGAGCAGACGACGCCCAGATAGGGGGTCGCGATCAGCCAATCAGGGCTCGGCGTTCTGACGTCACCGCTACCCCCTGCGCAAGAAGCAGACGAACTTGCCCTCCGCATAGCTTCGACGTTACATTGCACATACACAATCCCCAAACCACCCCAAACAAGCATTGCCGGAAAGACCACCCGATATTGAAACTAATGGTGGCCAACTCTGCTGTTACTTTCTTCACCAAAGTGCCTCGACACTATGCTCAGGCCCAAGTAATCTCTAGAGGCGAGCATACTTCCCGTTGTGGAGCTACTCTTACTTCCATGTTATAACAATCCATCGAGCTTCACAGACAACCACAAGGTGGCTTTTGCTTATTGTTTTATTCAGTTAAAAATTTGTTTCCTTGCTTTATCCTACAAAACATTTGTATTGGTGAAGTCCTACTTTAACCCGCTTCATGTTTAAGCAGAGATGAGCACCACAATTTGGTTTTTGTGCCCCTTTAAAGCTGACAAGCACAAAGAGCACTCAGAACAAAGGTGTTAGAATATTTGAAACTTTGGAAAATTTGCAAGTAGTGCTTGCTATTCGATTTGCTGTTCAAGTATTTGAGTGGAATGAATATTCCAGAAATTGCGAAGAGTCTCCAAAATTATAAGACTTTTTGCTCCATGCTTCCCTGCTTTGAACCAACACCATGGCATCAAGCTTCACTGCTTTGCACTAGAGGGTTAAGAGAAACGGTTGACATGTCAGAGCATCTCTGTCGACTCTATGGTCTCACTATCACTATATAACTAATTATAGTTCAACCCCTTATTTTAAAGAGATGTGCTTGAAAAGAAACCCTCAAGCTATATTTAAAAAATAAGGCAGTCACTGCTTTGCTTACCTTGTTACATTATGTTTTACCTAGCAATGGGGCAAAACATTCAAGGTTCAGTTCGGACTGTTTCGAAAATTTCCTAACCTTCTACGACAAAATTTTTACCGTTTTGGGAGATTTCAGCATAAAGACACAATGGTGTATGCATGTGTGGATTTAGCACTGATTAAGTAGTTGGAGTGCAAACATTAAATTTTCCGCGCATTAGAAGTCAATCTTTTCTAATGTTGCACTTCTTAGGAAATGTGCATGGAACTTTGGAACAGCCGGGTGCCAGTGGTGTTCAGGTTTGTCATCCTGGCACTGAGTGTGACTGATTGCACTTTACAGTGGGAGTGGCCTTTTTTATATTGAATTCAGGCATCTTTCTCCCTCCAAACCTGTGATATTCTGGCAATGAGAAATCTATGCCTCTTCTTTTGTTCTTTTCCTGCCCCAGGACCACAGTACCATGGGCAGAAAGCCCATGAAATTAACACTTTCAATCAACTTTTCCTACAAATTCAAACCAGACAAAGCATATTCTATTTAGGCAACTAAAAACTTTTTTTTTTTTTGAGTGCAGTGTTTTTTCTTAAAAAGAAACTTCATTTTATTTTTATGATTTTTGGGTTATGATCTGTTTAGTCGAAGTCGGTGACCCTGAATCACGAGATACAATTTGTTTTTCGGTAGTGTATAGTTATGTAGATATTGCGAATCCAAGTTTAGTTCCGGCGGCACGGCGAAACCAAAACTACCGGCTCGAGCAGCTTGGCAACACTGATAGTCAGCTGCCCGTCGACGGCACGACGTAGATTTTGTCCCGCGCTCCTGAGTTGACGAACCGACACGGCCGGCTCAGTCGCACGTGGAGTTTTAAAACAGAAGGCAAGTTGCACATTTTCTTTTTTTACCGCTGCACTTCGTAAATATGCACCAAATGCAGCAAGTTTTAGTGTGCATTTATAAATTTGCCGGCTGAAAAGCGAATCCGACTGCTGTAAATAATGACGTGGTCAGTGCCGGCGCAGCGTGTCTGTATTTGTTCCTTGCTCGTGCAGACCAAGAGATAAATAAATAGTGGGAGACAGATGGTATCTACAAGCGGTCTCAGTTGTTAAAACTAAGGTGCCTTTATGTGTACGCTAGATAGAGCTGCTGTGACCGGACACTTGTACTGGAGCAGCCGGCTGACGGTATGTGAACAGCGACGGCACCGCATCTTTCTTCAAATATGCGTGTTTCGTGGAGAAACCCGCGGCAGTCAGCAGCCGCAGATCTCATGTGTAGGTGTCTGGCGTAAACTGCTGGAGCAGGGCTTCACGTTGGATCTTGGAGTCCACGGTCTTCCGAAGTCTATCCGGTGAACGGCACCGACCCAAACCTTGTGCCTCTTTCGGTCTCTTAGGAACTGGTGGAACTGCAGCTCCGGGTAACGCACCAGATTGTTGGTGAAACCCACAGCACTGCAAGTCGTGCTCGGCGTTGCCCAACGCGAGTCCGGTAAGTCTATCCGGCTCCACGACACGCACATGAGCGAGCAGCACCACTTTGCTACCTTCCGCGCGGTTGCGGAAACTATGCTGGAGTTAAATGAACAGCCAGGATGCAAATAAAAATAGGAGAACACAAGATAATGCGGTAAGCAGCTCTTGCCGTCAGCAGAATTGCAGAATGACACAGGAAACAAAGCAACCGCGGTATTTGTACGAGAGCATAGGACGAAAACTATGTCAATGCCCAGTGTTGCTTCACAAGCTCACCCGATGCCAGCATTGCTCACCCGCTGTCGGGCTGCTAACCCACCAGGTAGAACATTTTTAATATTGGTTTTAATCGGGAATGCGGCGTTGGTTTCACATATTTTGGGTATGACCATATTCTGACCCCCTAAACGATATTAGCCATTTCTATAGGGTCAACTTTTTGAGTGAAGTTGCCCTTTCAAGAGCAACTTTGCTTCATTTTTGTTTGTGAAAAAACAATGCAGTCCTCTTTAGTGTCACCTAGGAAGACCACATGTCAAATATTACAACGTAGTTCTGTCTAAATGTTGCTTAAATGGTCTAGCAAACTTTGCAACTTGCCAAGTTGCCGAAATCTGCTGACTCAAGCGGGCGAATTAAGGTGCAACGAACAGCGGGTGACGTCGGCAACCTTTCCTCTCGGCGCTCAGCAGTGTCCACGTGACTGGCGTAACGTGCCTGCACAGTGTGCTTGAGAGCCAATCGGTCGTCCTGCCGTTACGGCCGTCTCCCACGCCACAACCGCAGTCGTCTCACCGTTTATGGATATTGTCGCTTAGTGTTTCGTTCATACTATGGAGATTACGTGCGCAGACTTACACCGCAGTTGTGCAGACGTCGTCGAATGTCCTAGACACCAAAACGTGGTGAAAAGTGCGGTGCAGACGACACTTGTGCCTGACATGCATGCGCCTATCCCAATCCCGTCCGTTGTTCTGTAGAGGATAATGTGACATGTCGTACCTGGCGACAGCCATGTTTTTGGCGACCCGAGGCCAATGTTGCTGGACGGAGCCGAAGTTTCGGTTTCTGCTCATGTTTAAAATTAGATTTAACAATATATATTAATTTTTTGCAAAGCAAATGACAATGTCTTTTACTAGTGCTTTCTAATGCGAAATCGCTCATTATCCCAAAATCTTAGGAAGTTAGCGGAGTTACCCTTTAAGGAACACTGGAGAGCATGCGCTTTACAAGTGTGCAGCAACGAAATTCTAGTGCCCATTTTATTGTCTAAATGTACAACACGTTCTGGCCACACCACAAACACACCAATAATTTGTTTGAAAAAAAAACAACAACAACCAAAACACTATTTAAAAAGAATAAAACAAATGTCGTTACGTCAAAGTGCCCATAAAAGCAGCGCCACCCCGCGAAAGTACTGCGGCAAGCTGTGTGCACGCCAGCCTGTCCTAACTTGGCCAAACTGGATTTTCCTTCTCTCCTGCAACTATTCAACTCCTGTGGGGAGTGGGCATCCCGAAAATCCGGGTTGTAACGATGCCACCTAGTGGTGAAGCTCACCACGCCAGCTTCCCTGTAGCTTTGCCCATGAAGGAAAACCTGAAGTCACGAACGCACTCAAGGCACCGGATCTTTCGAGATGCATCGCTCTCCGTTAACTGCTCTTCGAGCGTTTGCTGGAATCGGGCGTTTGGAATAAAAAATATAGCCATCCATTCAAAATACAGGTGTGCAGTTGTTATTAGCAGATTTCATTGATTATGCTTAACTCATTTCTGAAGATGAGAGGTGTACTTAAATTTTCTTTTCAATATCCCTTTAAAAAAAAGAAAAAAGAGAGGGATATTGATTATTTGCGCCTCATTCGTGACCAACGAAAGGGGTGTTGTCTCTATGCAAGGTGTCTTCTAAGTCCATATTTATTTGCGCAGGTGGTTTTGTCGCTCTGGTAAAATACTCCGTTGAGCTAGCGTTTAGTACCTTGTTTTCTCATTCTTACCTAAACTTTCACACTGTTCATTCACGAGACAGTCATCAGCAAGTGAAGAAAGTCAAAACAGCCAAGGAGACTCGCATACCTTTTCTCTGCACAAGCAGCCGGAGCAGGGGTCGTGCCGACTGAACAGCCCGGGCGAAGTTCTCGTCATTGTTGATAGGCAGCAGGTCCCCGTGAATGGGGTCCGTGTAACACAGTGTGAAGGCAACCTCGCCAATGTTGTGGAACCGCTCGATAAGCCGGCAGAACTCCTCATACCTCGACAGCTCAGCTTTGTCCAGCGAAAACCGCCGGAACTCTGCATCAAACTGCAAAACGTAGGCCAGACATTATCAGCGAGACATTCTTCCCCGTTTGGCAGGTGGTGCAAAATTTGTGCCAGCTTCAGAGCAAATACGGCACCCATTCCTGTGTGTCACAACACTTTTACACATAATTGGGAGAAAACCCCAACTTTTCATTCATACGACACGGGCTTCTTGGAGTGTACTTCACAATAGAATTCTTAAGGCTCGTTCACACACTTGCAACCGAGTAGGACTGGCTGAGACGAGACCGGCTTTTAAGCCTCTTGCAACAGGTTAGAACCTGCTCCGCAGCAGTGCATCTGGTGCTACGCCATTGCAAGAGGCTTAAAAACTGGTCCTTGTCTCACTCGGTCCTACTCAGTAGGAAGTTTGTGAACGGGCCTTAGGTAATCAGCACGAAACTTCATGCAGCGGCCTTTACTACAAAAAATGCAGCATTAATTCAGCGACAAACCAGCACATTACGTTTTTAAACTATCTTGCAAAACTGCAAAGTGCACTTTGTATGTGGCCACTAACGGGATAAGGATTTTGGGGAGGAGCTTCCAGTTGTTTGCCTCTAGCACAACCTCGCTGTCTTATGTGGCGAATATGTGCATGCACACTCAAAGCTCAGGTGATGCCAGGATATCACCGTAGGTGAAGAGCTTGTACTGGAGGTGGGACCAACCAGTAGTCACTCTTCTTAACCTGTCAGTGACTACAGCGTCATCCATGCAAACTAGGATTGCATGAAATAATGCAGTAGTATAACTATGCCAGTGTTCAGATATCTGGAAACTTTACTGCATGGCCAATACAGTCCCCCCTCATTTGTGCAAACTGTTAGGATAACAAAATAAAGAATTTGAGTCAGTAAGAATGCAGAATACATTCATTTCTACCAGAAAGTTTGTTCAAGTGGGTATATCAGTGGCCAGCTTCCAATGTCCCCTTCTCAGTGTTTCTCTCTCTGTTTTGCAAAATAAGAGTTTCCTCAGCATCATGCACCAACTAGCCCAAGAACGAGTATTGTTCCAATGCACTCTTTGGGGTTCAAGTCCTGTAACTTCTGAGCACGCAATGCCACTACTTCCAATGTTCTTTCGTCGAATAGAGAATTTACCAATCAAGCTTTTCTTGACAGAATGCTGCTAGATCTCCAGAAGCACCATCGTTCAGTAAGTCCCAAATATTTGCTCAAATTAAGATTGAATAGACCAATCTCACCAGCCAGTTTCGTTGCACCACCGATGCCCGCATGCAATGTGGGAACAGTAGTCTTTCTGAAGGTCTGTGCCAGCAGAGCACAAGATGACACGAGCTGTCTCGCGCACAAGCACCTGCCTCCTGTGAACTACTGTTACGGCATGTGTGCAATGCTTAGTGAGATCAGTTTATTCAGAGTAATTAAAAAAAAAAAAAAAAAAACTTCTATAATAAAAAAAAATGCTTAGCTGACACACTGTGTGACACTGTTAGTGCAAAAAAGCGATCACCATTTTTCTCCTACACTCTTAAGGGGTGTCATTAAAACTACAATGGTGGTGGAAAGTTCTTAGATATTGCATTAACCTAAGAGGTAAAATTCGGTGCCCGACAATACCCTTTCAACATAAAACTCAAAAAATTTCCAATGTGTTTGCGCCAACAGTGTACCCTCTTAGCGTAAAATACCGAGCATCCGCCCATTCCATACTAAGCGCCTACCCCCAAATTTTGCAACATAAGATATGCGCCCTACATATATAGGTAAAATTGATGATCTAACAAGCGCCCATTCCCCAATTTTCGCGATTATCTCCATATTTTGAGTGGGCGCTTGCTTGGCATTTCAAGGTAAGCAGAAAATTAGTGTACCATGTATCTCATGAGAAGGATACGAATAAGCTAAAAGTCAGTATTTGTCTATGACTGCTTCACAAGTTGCACATACCCAGTTTGTAATATCAAACCCTTCCAATGCACACCTTGAACATCATAAAGTTCCTAGCAGGGTCATTTCATTTCACATCGATGCAAAGACAGCGCTACACAATTGTTCATGTTATCTTTTTTCTGAACATTGGCAAAACAGAAAGACTTGGAAAGAATGCTGCAAGTTATGTGCTACCTATATTGTAGGCCATCAGTACAAGGGTGTACTGGATTTGACTAAACATTTGGGTCATCTTTTGACAGTTTTGTAGAAATAAAAAATTGTTTAAAGTACTTTTTAATACATTCTAATAAATTTGACTACACCAAAATCAGTTCCATATATGTGTGCAGGTAAGGTAAAGTTGCATGGAAGTCACAAATAGCTTTTGTTGAAGTCAAGATACTGGAACAATTGCAGTAAGCAGTTTGTTGCCAAATGCCTCATGAATATTTTGAGATCCTTTTCATGCCAACGTGCACTCACAAAATGCAAACTGAATTTTATGTTTCAGGGACCCAACATTTGCAAACGGGTCCTTGAGGGGAAAAATTGTCCTTGCTAAATTTGCTAACCACGTCACTACCTTTGCACCAGCGCGCCTTCGCATATAACACATTCGAGCCCAGCTTGGATAGCCTCTCATAATTATAGGCTTCGCAAAAGTACTGTCATTTACAGTACTCTGAATATTCTCTAATCCTTTGGAATCATAGAATGACAAAGATGTCATGGACTGACAAACCCGAGTTAGATGATTAGCATGTGGTATATCTCCGAGGACTCAGCCCAGATGCCCAGGAGAAAAAACATTTACCTTAGGCCTTGTTTTAACATCCTACTTTTCATGGGTGAACCCAAAGCATGGCCCACTACCTTGCACATTCACTCTGTGTTATCACATTTATCCTGACATGTTTAGTGAAATGACAGAACTGCACTGGGTACATAAAGACTTTAAGTCACTATGGTACATTGAAGCAAAGTGGTTAATTGGTTCATAATATAAGTATGAAGCATTGAAAACAACAAAAACCAATATGAAGTGAGACAACACAAGAAGCTCTTTGCAGCAAGGTGGTTTAAGCTTTTTAGCCTTATAAATTGCCAATGCAAAGGTAACTTCCCTTTAGTAGTTCCCCCCTAGCCACAGTCCTCAACAACAGTTAGTACTTACATGTATCGATGAACAAATAAGCAACCACAACGATGGGTCCTATTATGTGATAACAGCACCCATCAATTAAGAGGGTCAAGCTATGTTATAGAAAACCTGCCACATATCTGTAATCATTGTTACCAATCACAATACCGCTGCTTTTCATTTTCTTAAGTTTACACAGCAACAGAATATACATGGGATTCAAATGCACACATACAAGCCTATAAAAAGACGGATTACGTAGCGCACCGCCAAAATTGTCAACCAAAAAACGTGTTAAAAATCGCTTCTCTGAAACGTTTCCGACGCACATTCCACAGTAATGAGCGCAAGATACCAGCGAGAGCTCGCGACACTTTCCTCGAGCACGGACGACTCGGGGGTGCTCGCACAAGTCCCTACCATAGACCAAACTACAAAAGCAGACCCGCACGAACGACACTTGGTTCACTGGTCCGACTCTGAATTGAGATGCACGGATCTCATTTACATGCATTCCAGACGTTTGCCCACGATCTCAGTCAGCCGTGAAGAAAAAAGGCGTGCCCTTGCACGCGGCGGCTACGTTGCACCTTGGAGCGGGCCAACACCGAGCTCGATGCACGCAGATCTCGGGCAGCCGACCGTTACAAGAATATATTCTAGAGGCTAGACTAAAATAAGTACTGCACATAGGTAGGTAGGTAGGTTGCAAAACGGAATTCTCCAAAGCAGGTCAAAGACAGGGAGGGAATAATCAAGAGAATTCACACAGCTCCGTTGTTCAAGACTTCAAACGGCAAGCACTGAATCAGCATTTCTGCCATTTCAAAACGGTAAAAATCCCGTGTCATGCGCAAGAAAGAAAAAAAAAAAAAAAAGAAGAAAAAAAGAAAACACTCGAGATGCTTGAGGCGATCTTTCCCCCCCACCTCGAGACATTTCTGCACGTTGGGATGGACCGCCCGCACAAATCTTTGCGGCACGTGATCCGCAGTAGCCGTAGAATACACAAAAGGCCATTTCTCGTCACTTTCAAATATTCTGGATAAACCTTTCCTCAAAGCGGCGCACCTGGTGAAGAACTGTCCACGGCGATTTGATAATGAAGTTAAGAAAAGACAACACCTGCACCTGCCAAATTAGGCCTAAAGCATGTTACAAACTTACCTTGCTTTTTACTTCTAAAATACTGCCGTTTTGAAGGTGATGCAAGTTCTTCAGGGGTTTGGACATTTCTCGCTCATTGAGCAGGCTGCAGTTACAATGACATTTCGTTTAAATGCATAAAAGTTTGCAGTTAACAGCTTATAAACAACAGTGGACGGACATGCACACACACACCATGACACACACAAACTTCCTCCCTCGGCCCTCTCGGGAAAAATGTCGTCACCGCATACCAGCATCACTGGCATGCGCATTTGCAATGGGTAACGTAGAAAGGCAACACGCTGGATGAAACATTGAATTTATTAATCTTTACTTATTTATGCTGCGTAAAATCTGTAAAAAATGAGAGAGACTAGATTTCAAATATTCGCAAAGTGCGATTTACGAAAATCAGTAACGCTAGGTGAGTGCCGCTCTCAATTACGTCGAAGTTAGCAGCGTGATGGCGCAAGCTGCCGCCCGATTAAAGGGATCGCCGTGCCATTTATCATCCATCCATCCATTCATCGGCGGCAAAGGTCTCTGCTGTTTTGCTTTTGGCGGACTGTTGGCGGTTTTGCTGTCTCTGAAAAAAGAACTTTATGACTGAAAATACGGCAGATTTTATTGATGTTGTAGAAAATTTAGTGTTTGTGCCAGGTGTGGACCAGCAAGATTAACGGGACCGTGCTAGACCAGTGAGCGTTCGCGGCGTAAACACTGCTGTCTCATGTGCTGATGACTGATGAGCACGCGACTGATGAGTGCTGTTCAAGTCATTACCCGATACTTCCTTCGGATGCACTAAACACGATCAACTATGGGCGTGCTAATGAACACCTCTCAGAACAGCAAACTTATCTTGTTTGTGCAGAAGCAATGCAACCGCATCTGCTTTCTGAGCTATGTCGCCGGCGTCGTTTGCTTCGCCCTTCTAGCGTGGGACGGTTGCAACAACAAGACATATTTCTCCGAAAACGCCCTATTGCCCGGCTTAGTTCAAAGGCGATTTCGTCTGTCTGAAGCTGCAAGGGATATTCTGGAAAGCCTAAAAGAAGAGGCGCAAAATCATGCAAGGTAACCCTCGTTTTCGTTTCCGACACACCACATTCTACACCAGCAACTTCGGTTTTTGGGGATCTCCGACGTCATGAAGGACCCACTGTGAACGCCTTTGTGCATGCTTCAACTTCATCTTTCGTGTTGTCAGAGACTGCACATTTCTAGTCTATCGCGTCAACATAATGTTGATAGCTCCGAGGCCAGTTTGTCATTCTCGCCTGTTTCTCCTTCCAGCTTACCTTTACCTTGGCTCCTTGGCCAGTTTCGCCAGTTGGGACTCGACGTTTACCGTCATAACTTCAGTCTCCACTACCCCCTAGGATCAAAACCGGTACGTGCTCAACATGACGGATTGCTCTTTCGAGGCGTACTTATAGGTCTACTGGTGCAAAAGCTGCTCTACATAAAGCTTGCCTTGTCTTTGGATGACCATTACATTGTTGTGCGTTCATGTAACCATTCTCTATGATACATGTTAAAAGGGTAGGTTAGCAGTCGCACTGCACTGGCAAAGTTGCCCCTTAAAAAGGGAGGTAGGGGTTACTATATCTTATGGCAGATGTATGACTGATGAGCCTTGCGACTGGTGAGTGCTGCAAATAACCCTACTACTTAGTTTACCTTTAATTTTTTTCGACCAGGGGAATCTTTTGCATGAAACACAGGTTCAGTGGCTAAATGAAGCAAAGGTAGCGGAAGCCGATGGCAAAAACTTAAAAAGAAACTACCTGGAAGCCTCAGAATGGTTGCTGATTTTTGGCTGAGAGAGACATGTTTAAAGGACTCGTGGCTTTGATTATTTAATTCTGATTGACTTTATTTATGAGAAAGACCATAAATGGCTCTCTGAATTTCATATTTCTAGAGAAATTTTCATAACCCTGCAACTAACTTTCTAGATTGACAGTCTGAGTGGACACTTCCACCTCAGATGAAGCGTGACTCATGACGACTGGTGCACTGCTGAAAAACTCCACCTGGTCTGAGCTTCAATCCTGGGACCTCTTCATGACTAGCAAAGTGTTCTACCTACCGTGCTAAGTCAAGCCCACCTACACTGAAGGCCGTAGTACTGAATTTTTTGTGTCCCCTATTGCAGGCCGATGCGGTGTACCAGTTGGACATGAGTGTTGCATCAGCGTTTTAGTCAGTCCTGTGTTCAGTCGGGGAGAATGTGAGCCCAAGTTGAATGCTGAAGCACCACTTATGTCCAGTCTGCCCCAGAGTCGTATATGTAGAGAGTTTGGTCAATGGGAGGTGCGGGCAGAGCCAGGGCGTGCGGCAGACTCGGAAAGGGGGCTTGGCATGCTCTCTTGACCAACCAGAAGCCGAAAAGAATCCCCTAGCGGTGGTAGCGAGAAACGGTTCTCATCAAAGGTCTATGTTCCTATATGGTTTTAATAAGCGCGTAAGAGTGAAGTGTAGTAACTCTTCGTGGTTGAAAATAGGGTGCACGTGTTGTTTTGATCATGATCATGCCGAAAGACGTAAGAAACGAATGCGCCGCTCAACTCTGTTTTGCGCGGACAGAGTGTGACCGCTCGGACGGCAGATTCCCGGCCCTCGGCGCTTGGCGTACGGATTATGTCAATCGTTCCGCTAGTCGCACTGTTCCGCCATCATTTTGGATGAGCGTGATTGAAACATCACGTGTACCATATTTTCAGCCATTGAGAGTTACTCCAATGCAGTTATCAGGTTTGTTTCTCGCGACCACCGCCAGGGTATTATTTCCGGCTTCTGGTTGGTCACATTCGATTTTCTGAAGACGCCCTGGAACACGCCCAGTCCGCTTTCGGCCAATGGCGCCTCCTCATTTGTCTCCTATACTTCCCAACGAATGGCGAAACTCTACATATACGGCTCTGGTCTGCCCCACGCTGACCTGCGGTAGGTGACAAAAAATACAGCACTACGGTCTTCTGTCTAAGTGGTGTTGGCTGAGCACGCATTGAGCATCAGTAAAGCGAATGAATCTTATCAGCTGTCACCTGTCTGAAACCGAAACACACCACTAGGGTGAGTGACCAGCATTAAAGGATAGATGTAATCTTATTAATATTAATGTTGCAGTGTCTTTAGTTGGAGCCATTTTGGTCAGATTTGTTGTTTTCAAGAAATATTAAAGGGCACTTTTTTTTTCTTTTTGATGCAGACACACACTGGGGAGAATGTTTACGCCATCTTGCGAGCCCCACGGGCTGCCAGCACGGAAGCTGTGGTGCTCTCATCGCCCTACCGCACCGAGGACAATCTACACGGCTCTTCTCTACCTGGCATTGCTCTTATGATTGCAATGGCCAAGTATTTCAGAAGTAGGTTATTCGCCTTTCAGTTTACAGTTGTAAAAGCTAGTCTTACTTGGCTGGAACGGCGGCACTGTTGTGCCAATGCTTTCTGTTTTTGTTTGAACCTAGCATTATCTCTTGTATTTGTTCATGCCATTCGCAGAAACTGTAGTATGCGGGCTGCTTTGACCTTTGTGTGTGAAGCACTAATGACTCCTCGTATGCAAGATTATGTTTACTGCAGGTTGTTTCTATTTCACATATGTTCTATCTTGCTCACATTCCTCTTTTCAGTGCAAGGTTTCTGGGCCAAAGACATCATCTTTCTGGTGACTGAACATGAACTGGTGGGATTCCAAGCCTGGCTGGATGCCTATCATGACATGCACACATCACCTGGTGGTTGGTGTCTCATCTTTTGTGTTTCATGTCTTGCTGTGACCACTGCCAGCTGCATGTAATCTTTGCATGTAAGAATAGGAGCCTAAAAAACTTGTCTGCTCCAAATGGTCCAGACAAGCATTGAAACCCATAAAGAACGCACTGGATTTGGGCAAACTGGTTGCGGTGTGGTGTTTAAAGTCTGCTTTCTTCCAGTGATCGACCCGGGTGTGCTGAATGGCAGGAGTGGACCCATTCATGCCGCTATCAATTTGGAGTTGCACACTGACCGCATCAGGCGCCTAGATTTGAAGCTGGTGGGACTCAACGGCCAGTTGCCAAACCTGGACCTTTTCAACCTTGTTGTTGAGCTGTGCTTGCGTGAGTCGGTGCACACAACATTCCATGATCAGGTGAGGCAACATTGACTTTGATAGAAAAGGAATTCTAGGACGAAAATGCCAAAGGTGTCAGGTTTCCACAACAACAATCTGCATCGCTTGGTGTAGCATTTAAGAGGCCATTTACATGCAATAGTATAAATTGCATCAGCCTGGGGCAGAGTACTTTTAGTCACAAGGATAACTTATATGTGCGTAAAAATATTTTCAAGATAACAACATATGTAGTCACTTTTTACTTTTGCAGCACTTGGTGAAATGAATTTCTACTTTTCTCTAGTAGTTTTTGACTTCATTCTTTTATGACTATTTGATCCACATGCTTCAAAGACCACAGATTATCTGCGTGCGTGTCCCTCATCTGTATAAAAAGCACAATTCAGGATTCTCTTTCAACTACCAAGTTGTAGTGGTGCCATTGATTTAGTTTGTTGCTCTCCCATTTTATGAAAAAAAGATCTTAGTGCAGAAGTAGGAAGGCTTATGAATCTTTGGCTGCACAATCTATGTCGAAGGAGAATATGCTGGAACTGGCTGGCCTCCACCTTTAGGAGGGGCTATACTGTTCCGGTCCCGCTCAACCTTCCAAATAATTTTTGTTCTCTTCAGATTTTCAGAAAATCATATATCAAGTTAAAGCCATAAAAAGGCAATCCCTAACACCTTTTCAGTGTGCCTTTAAAGGTAAACTGAAGCGGGTCTTTATTTGAGGAAAAACACCTAAATCGTTTTAATTTGGACTTCAGGATCATGAATATCAAGATTATTTTTCAAATTGGTAGGTCGAGGCTGCAGAAAATAATTTTTAAAATACCGCTGAAGCCCCTCCTTCCCAAGGCGTGACATCATATTAGGAGTTTTCTGAATCTCTGCTCTCGCACATCTGCTGCGCCCATCAAAGCTATGCACGCGCACTCTTGCTATTTTCAAAAAGGCCAGATAGAGGCTTCACGACAGGTGTCAGTGCGGGGGAATATACCCGGCAAGCTTGCAATTGCACGTGCTGCCCACACGAGCGACACGCGCTTGGTGGCCCAAAGATCCTAGTATGACGTCACGACTGGTCGGATGTTTTTCGCGTTTAGTTACATCTTCAGGGAAAAGAATGTGATATTCAAATTTACGGGATAAAAATACGCCGGAATTCACCTCTAACTCGTTTTTTTTTTTTTTCAAGAAGTGTTTCAGCTTCCTTTTAAGGCAGGGGCTCTTTCTATGCTCTCTTGCAATTTTTTTTAGGGTGACAATATGAAGGCTAGCATAGTTTCCGCAGCACTGTCAAATCTGTTTGTCCAAGAGCATGAAAGTGAGACTCACAATGAAACCATGTTCTTGCACAGCAGTTGCAAGCCCATGGTTTCATTGTGCGTCTCATTTTCGTGCCCTCGCTCCATTGTCTTTGACAGCACAAACAAATATGATGCCAAGTGTAGACCCTCCTTTCTAAATATTTTGTGCCCCTTGTTGATATATGGCATGAAGATATAAATCATAGTGGGAATTTCAATCTATCTGTAAATTTAAGTAATGTTTAGAGTAAAAAGATCTCAGACTAAATATACATTCTGAGGAGGTTCTTTCTTTCATCACTGTAAAGTTTTTGCTCTAAAAAGTTGTATTCTATTGAAATGCTGGGATTTCTTAATATTTATCATGCATCCTAAAGCCAGTAAGGTTTGTGTAGTACTCAAATATTTGTCCTAAAACTGCAACAAAAACTAGCACTGTGGGTCACAGCCAGTTTCTTTATATTCATTTATCTCTGCACAAATCCAAGAGTTTTAGGATGTACTATTGCTACTCTTTGAACAAAATATCAAGTTTATAGATATTTGTAAGGGAAAACTTAGTCAAAACTTGGGAAGGTAGTGCACTTGGTAAAAGGAAAGAAGTAGATAAAATCACTCTCTAAATTGTTCCATCAACATTTCATTTATTATATCCACCAACGTCGTTAGCACAAGTGCACAGGACTTCGGTGTGCTCTCCACTGCATACATACATGCATACTGAGATCAGATTTCTTAAGTCAATGGCTTGCACTCTTTGCTTTTCGCTTTGATTGGCAATAGTTGGGGAGAGGAGGTCATAAGTGATCTAAAATGGAAGCATTTCCTTTTTTTTTTTTGCTTAAAGGCCGGCCCGCAAACAGAGAGAAGGAAACCGACCCCCACTTTCCTTCTCGCCACTGTGAAAGGAGGAAATCGCCTCTCATTTCCTCCTTGCCATTTTCGATTTTTTGTTTTTGTTTTTTTGCCGGCTGCCTGATTTTTTTCGGGGGCAAATTTGGGGTGGGGAAAATGAAAGCTTGAAGGATTTGAAAAGATTATCCAGAAGCCAGCCGGCACACCTGCGACAAGGAGCTGAACCAACCGAGAGCCGTTCTGACTTTTGGGCGAGCTTGGCACTTGCTCTTCCCAACGAGTTGGATTGGCTGTTTTCAGCATTGGCTTGAAGGACGATTCTCGTTGTTGTGAGAGTACAAATAACTTGTTCTGTTCAAAGAAGTAGACATTGAAGTATCAATTTTAATATAAATATATAATTTGGCATCTTTCATTGTTTAGACGAATTCATGGCGACAACGAGAAGTACGAGCGGCGTTTTTCGGTATCTCAGGGATGGCGCTCCATAGATGACGGAGGATTCCATCCGTTGTGGATCTAGCACTTTTCGGTGTAGAGCGTTTTGCTGTAGGGAATTTTGGTGCGGACGTTCTGGTGCACAGACATTTCAGTGTCTCTGCACCAATTGAGCTTATGATGGGGCGGGCGCTTTATCACTGTGTATTTTGTCATGTTTTATAAGCTTTATTACTGGTCAGAAGAAAGCCACGCGAGCCCTATCAGGTTGCAGACAGCAAATTCGGGTGTTTCCGAAGGAGCTCTACAACTTTCCAATTGACATTTCGGTTCTTAATACATTTAAAAAGTTGGGTAATTAGTCCTGAACATTAAATTTATTAGGCATAATTAAAAATACTGCAACTCTCGCAAGATTTTTGCTAACAACATAAAGTTGGTTTCATTAGCGTAAAGTGGCTGCGCTCTAATTTTGTGTTACAGAGATTTGTAAACGTCTTTCACTTTTATGCTTGGTCTTCAAAGATTCGTGAAAAGCATTCACGACATTATCTGTCAAGCTGTGTCCGCGTACAGCGCGGCCTCCTCGGCAAGTTGTTCCCTTATCGAAGACGATAATGAATAAAAGGTACGATCAAAATCTAAATGCCTGAATAAGGCGCAAGTTTAAAATAATTCTAATAGTGTTATTTGATTTTATTTCTACCATATTCAAATTTCAACACTCGTCGCAGGCAGCATGCAAGGCAGAACTGCACTCTTGGCGTACACGAGTGCCCAGTCAACGGTCCTACACACAAACACGCATCACCACCCAACCTGTTTGAAAAATAAATGATTTCCAGTACTTTTGGTGGAAAAGGCCAATTTTCTACTGAGCGTGATTTTTTGTGGACCCAAAAGTCCTGTAGCCGAGATAGGTAGTTCACAGCTTCAGGAAGACGAAAAACGACGGATGCATTATTTCCCGCGAAAGTACTGTTTTGACGTTGAATTTGCCATAGAATTGTATTTGCACAAATTGGTGGCACGATGCCGAACTTACTTGATTACTTTTCTTTTAGAGTCAACATAACCAGGCATAATCTACAGATATTGCATATTCTATTTTAATTGGCGTGAAGCGCGAAAGACAAGTAGGGACATAACGAACACAATAGAGCTCTCATTTCTACTCCATTTCTTTCTTTCTGCACTTGTGGGCAGTTAGCCCGCATGACTATATTCAAGAATTGCCAAGTCGTTTAAGCTTCCCTCTTTTTATAGTTTGTTTCATAGATTAAAGGAGCGATGCAACAATTCTTGTACTGTGCACAAATACCGCTTAAAACGGATCCCTAACGTTGTTGACCTATGAAACACGCGTTCGTTTTTCACCCCAAGCAATAGAAGTCCCAGAAAAAAATTAAAGAAAAACGAGCAGCGTTCACCCCCTCAACTCGCAGCCAGAACAAGCGGCCACGTGACCTGGAGCCGATTATATGCCGCCAGTGTTGATCATAGCCACGCGCTGGGGTTGGCAAAGCGCAGGACACGCGCCGAGTTCCAGACATTGTTATGGCTCGGCTGTTGTCGTCGTTGCAGCGATTGGACACGGGTCACAACACGAATGCTTCTCGAGCTAGCAATTGTCACGAGCCCAAGTCGAGTGCCCACGCAATGCTCGGGTCCAATCTATGAACCGCATTCAAATATCGTCACTTGGGTGTACTGCGATCCCCGAGTTACGTCATCAAATTTTGCAAAGGAGAGATTGAATGAAAATGATCGCTTTTGTCCTTGAAATTACACCGCAACAAAGGGGTTTCTTGGCCAATGGCGTTGCGTGTGAGTATCCTTGAGTCCCAGGTGTGCCAGTAAGCTCGTGTAGAGAGAAAAACATTCCGATTGAATATCGTTGCACCGCTCCTTTAACTTGTAATTGTGGCGAATCCCGGCTGGGTTCGGCTAGAGATCTCGCACGTGTTCAAGGGCACATTTCGGCATGATTTCCCGCTTGGTGATGATGTTGAGCTGGCCGCTGTTTCCTGGTTTTTTTTTGGAGATGGTCGCTGGCCTTCGCCCACCCTGACAGGGCCTTGAACAATTATGCAAGGGATGCAGAGGCAATCTGGGCATTCCATTTTTCAATCTTCGAACAAATGGGAACAGAACAGAATGAAAAGTTCGTAATACCTGCTGTCTTTTAATAAATTACATAATATGCTACTATTGCTAGTTGCACTATTTTACGCGAAGAAAATTGTGTTTTTGCGGTTCAATCTCCGTGTTTCCTGCTCTCTTTGCTAATACACCAGATATTTGTTGGTTATCGAGTTTTCAGTTATATTTGTTGACGGAAACTAAATGAATGTTTGGCCACGAAGAAATTTTTTAAAAATCTGAAGATAGTAGTAAATATACCATAAACCGTTTCACTTTTTATGGAAGTTGGTTTTTTATTCTTTTTAGTTGCTTCAACGAGGCGGACGTTACTCTAGAAAACACCTGTAGTACGAACATATATATTATGCGCCAGAAATGGTCAGACTGTGTTCATTTCGATGCACGACTCTATTGTCAAAATCCAACTAATTTTACATGCTTCGCCCTCTTACTGCAATATTTTTTACTTGCATCTACTCGTGATTATTATTTTGAACAAAAAAAAAAAAACGAAATAGTCACACTATCACTCTTCAGTGTGCCGTTGTTAGAACGACCAATTTTCAATTCTCTGGGTAGAGCTCAAAGTTTAGATAAAAATACCCACCTTTTTTTCCTTCTGCTTTGATGTTCAAGTTCCGTTCACTCGAGATAAATATGCGGTATTGTAGCGTACGTGGCCGCATGCGGAAGTGTTTGAGTGTGTTTTAAAGCTGTAAAAAGAAAGTAAACAAAAACAAAAAAAAAAAAAAGGAGAAAAGCAAGCCATCCCGAACCTTTCCGAGCTCATATCAAGCCTGCCTAACTAACCCCCTAATGTTGGGGATTGAAGCGGAGAGCCTTAAAGGGGTACAGAGATTTTGTCGGGGGGCCGGTAAGCCCATTAGCACTCGTGCGAGAAGGCCGTAAAGAGCGAGGAGGAAAATGGAGGAGGAAAAAAAAGAGAAGAGGGGGAATCTTCTGCCACGCTGAAGAAAATATTGAGTGCCCGCCTTTAAAAGGAACATATTGCGATTTTTATGACATTTTTAATAGTGAAATAGGCCACACACGATAGTATTATTCTTTTTTCTAGGGCATTTAGAGTACATAGATTGAATTATTGCTTTAGAAAGATGAGCTCAAAAACCTCTTTAATGCCCCATTAAGTTTTGCAATGTAGAAGTGCATGTCATAAGCCTGAGCATTACATTCCGACATTCAGCTCCTTTTTCAATGCTTACTGCTACTGTCATTGACGAATCAGATACCCAAGTTGAAAATTTATGATTCCACTGCAGATGCCGTGTGAGTGCGGTTGACACATAGCTTTCATTTTTTAGGGCTTATGATCCCAAATGGAAATGGCCGTCGGTAGGCTAGCATATGATCAAAGTTGTCTTATGCATGAGGTCATCCTTAATTCTGATTAACTTTACCTCTGGCACGTCATAGATCTTCAAGCTTGCTGTCTTCCCCGCAAGTGCATCTAGTCCGTTACGACTGCTAAGTTTTCCGAGATAACACGTCTTTGGAGATTCGTCCGTAGCAGCAGTAGGCACACCAACACAAAAATATGACAATAACAAACTGGCCAGCGAGAACACCACACAACACTTGGCAAGAATGCAAGAAATTTGGCTCGCTACGCTTTCGTGTACATACAGAGACTGCAACGTTTGGGCTTAACGGACTGGTGACGTCCTATTTGTGTTAAGGAACATGAAAATAAATTAGCAGTCTTTTATGTTCCTGCAACAACAAAGAAGCACATGGTTCAAGTCCTTCTAAACACATTTCAAAAGCAACAAATGCAGGCCTACTGATGAATGCCAAACTGTCTTCACCAGGCTGAGAATTCCTCAGTGCTAGCCATGCTGAAACCACACATGAGCTCCTTCTTTCGTGCCCTTATACGTTTCACTGTTGGGGCTTCTTTGGGAGGTGCAGGTATCTCCTTACGAGACGGAATCGTTCGAAGGCTGGAAGCAGTCATTCAAGACTATGGCGGCCATGATGGCAGCCCAGGCCAGTGGGCTCCCCAACGGGGGCCACGGCCTCTTCCACCGCTATGCAATCCAAGCTCTCACGCTGGAAGGTCATGGTGATGGTGAGGCTGCGGTTAGGGTGGGCTTCTACGAAATTGGACGGTAAGCTTGGATCTTGTTTTTCTTGCCCTTGCCTATTCCTTTACTCTTAATTGCCAACAGCTTTTGCAAGCTGTTGGTCATTTGAGGCTCGAGCAACACGTTACTTGCTTCTTGTGCCGTTAATTCAATTGTGGAACTGAGGATTAGCGACTTTCAAATGAACAGTGTTGTTTTTATTCCTCTTGTGTGCCACATTAGGGTCCTCGAGGGGGTCTTCTGTAGCCTGAACAACCTCTTGGAGAGATTCCATCAATCATTCTTCTTCTACCTGCTTCCCTCCACACGGAGATACATTTCCATTGGCCTGTATAGTCCAGCTCTGGCTCTAATTGCATTGCCTACTTTGGTAAAGGTGAGACATCTTCTCAGCGAATGCTTATGTGGAACTCATAGCCTTAGTTTTTGAAATGTTCAGGGATAGAAACAAATGAGGAGTTTTGTTGTTTGTTCTCCCAGTGCAAATTTTGTTTCACTGATTAAATTATTATTATGGCAGCACCAACCTAGACTGGTATAGCATTTTACCCCTCAGTGTTGCTTTCCAGTTTCCATTATAATGATTGTGACTGAGGCACATAAAATTCCTCACTGTCACATCATAGCTGTAATACTGTACTGCAAACTGCTAATATGTCCATAGGTAGTTCCAAAATGGTACTGGAGTGCTTCATTCCAAAATGTTGTACCTGGTGGTACTGTTTCCACAACTGTTTCTTTCTGTCCAATGAGTGACCACATTTTTTGTTTGGTTCATGTTTCCTGGTAATCTAATTCCAAATGGAAGCTGGAACACTAAAACAAACCTTTGCTAGAGGTCAAAAATGTAAAGCCACTACTTATTGGCAAAAGGGAATTGAAGTATGGAAGTAGAGGCAGGTTGACCTGGTGCAGAGGGCAAGATGTCCTTCTCGATTTACCTGTCCAGTAGTGCAGTAGAGCTTTGTTATGGGTCATAAATTCATGATCAGTGACGATTCTGCCATTTTTGTCTGAATGGGGTGAGAAGCTGAATATGTACACTCCTAAAGTGTACAGTTCTGTGCTCTGCTTGGCTTGCTGGAAGTTTTCAAAATGGTCTATTCGATTCCATTTGGCTATCTACAGCGGTCTCAGTATGACTTGGATTCCTTATTTTTGCTGTCAGTTACAGATATCCAAGGTGGTTTCGTAATTTAAACACCTCTGATAATTCAAGCAGACCTGAACATCCCCTTTGACTTGAAAGACTTTATAAAGTGCAAAGATACGACTGCATTTAGAGGGCATTGGTCTTTTCCTTTGCTCGATGTTGAAAAATGTCTTCAGAAAGGTGGCCACTTTCTGTGAATGCTACACCAGGGTGTTTTATAACTTTTCTTGCTGATGTGCACTTGTGGAAACATTTACATTAAAGTGTACTCTGAATCTGACAATATCATCAATAATTTTTGTTTTTGCAGGCTGGAGTTATTTTTTTGTCTCTCAATGCTGAACCCAAGGATGGAAAGAAGATGAATATGGAGGTGAACTTTTAATGCCATTTAGTAGATTTTTTTCCCCACTTAAATTTTTTTATTATTAATATTCTGCTCCTACCAGACATGGAGTATATTGCACATTATCGGTGATGCTCCTTTTTAGTACTGGCATTTTTTAATCATTTTACTTAGCACTAATGTAGCAGTGTCTTAATTTGCTAACCTGTTGATTGTACTAGCACAATACCTAGATGAGGTACATTGCTTCATTTACTCTGCCGTGATGTCATACATTATTTATTGTGATAGTCATTCAGAAATAAGCAGAGGTATTTTGATGGCAGGATTTTTAAAACTGACTCTCTCATAGGCTTAGAAAAGCTGTAACAAGCAGACACAAATGCAGATACAGACGTCATCTGCTTCTGTGTCCAAATCTTTTTATTACCGACTGTGGCACCATCCGAGAGATGCAGCAGAAAACAGAGGCACTCCGTCTACTTCTGCTGCCCTGATGGCATCCTCTTGTAAGCAAAATCACTAATTTACTTCTAACCTACTCTGGTTTTGAAAGTTTAGCATTTTATTCCAACTGCTAGTGCTGCGTTCTGGTCAAATCTGAGCGTTTGGAAGTTCATAATTTATTTTTCACATGCAAGATAGGGCATATAGTACAAGGTTTTTTAAACCTTCTACTATATGCCCTATCATGGAGCACACATTCACCCCATCTAGTCAAACTAACGTCGGCATGTGCTCTGGAAATGCAGGGAGCATCCCTGTGGTCCGCCCTTCCCTGTACTGCTGTCTCGCTGGGGGTGGGTCTTCTGCTGATGGTGGCGCCTCCATACTTGGACCAGCTGGGACATCGGTTTCAGCTCTCCAGTCAGGACTCTTTGTACTATGGCTATGTCATCACGCTGGGACTGTCCCTCCTGCTGCCTCTGTTCGTTGGAGACACTTCCAGGTGGGAAAGGGAAACTGCATCTGCCTATTCGCTGCTTTCAGGTTTTGCACCGTTCAGAGGCTCATGGGCTGTGGCTTAAACCCTTGCGGGCCACATGCAACCCACAGCCCTCATATGTTTCAGACCCCTGCTATTGAGTACAAAGGTTACTGTCCTAGTTACTGTTAACAGGCTATATTCTGGGCAACTAGATTTTTTAAGGCGCGCATTGTGACATAGCAGGCATAATATTTATTAATGTTTGTTAAATAAGGTTGAAACTTTGAAAGTTTGAACTTTTGTGGTACAATTGAACCCAGTTATAATGAGGTTGATTGAAGTCAGAAATATGTTCGCTATATCCGAAATTAATTTTATCTGGGATTTACAAAGTATTCAAATTTGTTTGATGCTCACAACATGTAATGGTCATAGGGTACATAAAATTGACTTGCGTAATAGCTGCTGCTGAACTTTTGTAAATTTTTAGTATAAAATAGCTACAACGAAGCCAAATTTTTTTAAATTTTTACAATAGCTGTCGTAGGTGCGTGTGAGGTGCGCTTCTCTCTCCCTTTGTTTACATGCTGCTAGAAAGTGTCATAAAAATGGATAGCAGCAGATATACAAGGTGTGGTTCTTATATTTTATTTATATTTTACAGAGGAGATACTGTAATGTGCCGATTTTCCGGCACCTATGAGAAAGGTGGTATTCAATGCCTACAATCTGTTCACTAGCAAGCTATATTAAAACCACTAATTTTACTCCACCTTGTAAAGATGCACATTTACGAAACTCACACAGAAGAGTGGAATGGAAGGTCCATGATGTTCAGTGTCACAAAACATAAACGGTCGATTAGGTGACACTATTTGAAAGTGATTTCATTGACTGCCTCTTCTCGAACATACCACATATACACAGCAAACATATTCTCAATGGTCTTGAAGGTGCCACCGTCGCATAAAAGAATGCAAAAGACAAGTTTGTATGATTCAAAGTCATGCTCACTGTTAGCACACAGCTATGGCCATCTGTGAATACTCTTCATTAAGACAACTAAATTTTTCTGCGAAAAAAAAAAAAAAAGCAAAGGCTCAAATGTGGGCAAGGTTCATTTCTTCATTCTTCTTTCTCCTGATCTTATCAAAATGCATAAACAACTACATCAGCCTGCTATGTGACTTTCCCGCTATGTAACTGGTTTGTCGTCGTTTGATTTGGAAACCTCCCAGCAGTCTGTGCTAAGTGGCAAGAATAAACTGTGGCACATCAGTCTCCTCTTTATTTGAGGTTATGAATGCTCATCTTTAATGTATTTAGATAAAAACTAAACTGATCTATGATGACTGGAGCCATGCTTTAGTCATCATACGTCATCTACCTTCAGGATGCCGCCCTCATCAAATGGGACATAACCTCCATGTAAAACATTTTAAAGCAAGAACTGTCACTTTTCAGAACTCTTTTCTTTATCATGGACTGCTATTGAGTGGAACGGTTCCCCAGTACATTGTAGGTTCACATGGCTTGACAGAATTTAGGAAACTATTATGTAATATCACATTTTAGGTCTAAAGGAATATTTTGTGTTTGTGTACTTACCCTGCTGATGTTTTTGTTTTCATGCATACTTGTTTTTGTGACATCGTAAATTTTTAAAAGTTATTACCCACTCCTTATGCTATATCTCCTGGAAGTCCTTAAAGTATTTAAACAAATAAATAAATAAAAGAGCTGGTGGGCAGTGTTTGGCATTTTTTTGGTAAATACTGAGAAAGGTGAATCCTAGTTTATATTAAATAATTTGCTATTGCCTTGTCCATTATAAGTAGGGTTCCGTGTTCTCCGAGTTAATTTTTCGTCAAATTCGGAGGGTGTTTTTCTGAGTTTATTTTTTGCCGAAGATTCAGAGTTTATTGGAGATTGTATTGCTTTGATTCCCAACTCTCCAAAATTCGGAGTTTAATTCGCAGTGTTTCCTATTTAAAATAAATAAATAAATAATAACCGGATGTAAATGTATGCAAGATAAAAAAATAAAACCTGCTTATATCAATTAAGATTTCTTCAGTTCAATTTGGCGTTGGTGCCATTGCCTTTGGTGATACTAATTTGTCCCATGACAAAAGTCGCACACAAGTGTGTCTCCGATAAATGTCGATACCTTAAAATCAATAAACTCCCAGAGGTAGTTGCTAGGAAGCTCGTAGTAATCCCATCCTATTCCATCAATCTAGCCCGTGGCCGCATGAGGTGGAGGGGTTTCAACTTCGATTGCCCCTCTTTCCTATCTTATACAATCTTTATGGTCCATAGCTTTCACTGTTACAAAAACATGCCCTCTCCTTTCTCTAAATCACACATCGCATTGCCTAAACTGGAAACAAAAAAGAGTGGCTTTTGTCGTGACCCGAATGTTCAATGACCTGTTGCCCTGAATCAACCTTGACGAGACAAGTGGAAAGACCCCTTTTGACAACATTCTGAGATTTGAAAGATAATTATGGTGGCATTTTTCCAGGACCATTGACTTTGTGCTGATCAAATTGTAAAAAAACGTCTTTTACTTTCTCTTTATTTTTTTTTGCGGGGGGAGTGGCATTTGCACATTAAAATTCGGAGTTTATCGGATAAATCCGAATTGGCCCAAAGTTTACCAGCGGGTGTTTTTCTGAGTTTTTCGAATTTATCCGAAAATACGGAACCCTAACTATAAGTGGGTTTGATCGTTCATGGTTCATTTGTGGGAGAAACCCCATAGGGTTTCGTTGCGTACATCCAGGGCCAGCTTTAGGGCGCCATCAAAAGGGGGGCGCCGCCGCACCCCCCTTTTGAATTTTTTCTTAGTCTGACAAAACGCTCGTGTGGGGCCACAGCACGGATGTTTACTAACGACGTGATGTTGCATACCTAGTAGGTGGGGGCATATAAGGGAGAAGGGGGGGGGGGGGGGGGGATGCCACGGCCAGAGTTTTTCTAGGGCACTCGATGGTGACGGGGTTGGCCCCGCGTGCATCCATTAGCATTGCAGGTATACAGTCACCGACCGATTTTTCTGATTCCGATAATTCTGACTTGTCCAATATTTCAGACCTAAAGAAGGAACCGTAAATAGGGCATATTCATGACCAATGTTTTGGACAGCTTCAAGTCCGAGGGTAAATGTTTTGGACAAAATCGTTGTGAGCGATCAGTGGAAAACACCTCAGAGAAGCCACCATTTTAGATTTTATGTTGGCTGCACATGGATTGGCATGGTTTGGCAGTGCTACTTGAGTACTGCTAAGTCTTACCACTAGGTGATGCTATGCTACGGCTTGTTTTTTTTCTAGTTGCACGACATTATCATCATCACTGTTACCATCTGGCTTTATTCATTTGCCATTCTGCAGTCCTGGACTTGTGCCTGTCATCTCGTCTCGGCGAATTGTGTTTTCTGACTACACTGGCTTGGACATCATGGCCTCATTTCTTCCGCCGCTGCGAAGTGTCGCTAAGAAGCACGGAAAGTACTCAAACATAACGCTAAAAAAGGAGGCAGCGATTTTCAAGCTAAAAGAAAGTGTCCGAATGCAAGCGGAGGCGTAACCGGAAGCAAGAAACTATTGATTGCTTTTTTAAGCCCGCTTAGACATAATAAAGGCAAGTTTTTTTAATCTGCTGATTTTTCGGACTGCTCTATTAGTCTGACTTTTTTTCGGTCCCTGCGAAGTCCGAAAAATGGGTCGGCGACTGTATGTGCTATTTATGCATTAATAACCATAATTGGTGTGGAGGTATTTTGATTAAAATACAGAAATGACGCATAACAGTGGTTTTTTGGGAGGGGCTCTGTAGAGCTCTGTAGAGCCTGGGTTAGCTCGAGAGTGGATGTTTTCATGTTTCTACCAGGGGTGACAAGAAGCATGCTCGGAAGTGCTCTCTACTGCTCATTTTTGCTGCTGTGGTTCACCCCTTGGCCCTGGTGAACATCTCCATGGCGACAGTCGTGTCTCTGCTCGCCGTTCCGGTGTTGGTGACTGCAGGTGGCACAGGCAACAGGTTTGCTTTTCCCTTGTTTCTCTCGCAGTGTACGGGAAGACAGACTTGAAAATGCAAACTAACACTTCTGGGGACGTATAAATGGTGTTTTTTTTTATCAAATAGATGAATATAAGATAAATAATTTAAATTATTTACTTACTTTTAGTATCCTGAAAGCCTAGGTGCGTTGCACAGGGGGGAGTTTCATTCATTCAGTACGTACGGTCTCAAAATTTAGTCAAGAAAATAAAAAAAAAAAAAAAAAAATGAAATACAAGCACACATTTTCTAATATCAAACTAAATCTTTGTAAAAACAAGAACATAAAAGTTGCATGAAAAAAGAAATATTCCAATTATGTGTAAAAACAGTGTTGCAATATGAAAACAGCAGCTTGTATTTAGATATGTTATTTCGACAATATAACTGAATCGCAAGAAGTATTCCTGTGCAAGGAGTCCACTGTTGAAATAATTAGAATGCAATATGCATTTACCCTTCCAGGTAAATAAATTGGGCATTTGGAGCAAATATAAAAAAATATTACGCCCACTCAGAAAGTACATTTTTATATCCTAATTTATCTCACAAATGTGTATTGCAACCTCTCATATTCTCAGTGGATGGAGTTTGACCACAGTACACCCCTGTCACTTGGGAAGTGCGCTCAATGGAGCTAAAATGGCTAGCTATAACAAATCTAGAAATTTTCACCAATGCTGATCTCTGGATCAATATTCAGAAATTTAGAATATTTGCTTATTTTGCTAATATTGAAGTTGAACTAAGAAATGGTAAAAATTCCCCGGTTCTATTATAAAACGGCGGTTGTGGGTGCCATGGTCAGTGTTTGAGTTTGTTTTCAAGGTTCCTCTAGATTCCTTGTTCATAAACACTTCATATTTGGGAATCGGGCAGTACCTGCAGTAATTTTAGTTGAAACCAGAGTTTTTTAATGCTTTACCTCAATCCCTTATGCTAGGCCTTTTTTACCTCTAACGTGCAGCTCTTTTGGGGCTTAATTCATGTTTCATGATTTTCAGTTTTGGGTATAAAAAACTTTAAATCCTGTTATTTTTTTTTTTCAGGTTCTTGTTGGTTTTCCACCGACTGCTGCAGCTGCTGATTCACCCGTTTGTGCTGAGCTTTGTGTTAATTTTTGTGCAAGCCATGAGCCTGGACAGTTGGCAGCCTCATTCCATAAGAAATAACCTGGGCCACGCTTTCCAGGGCCACAAGAAACTTGTGATGTTCAGTGTTGAGGACTGGCTTCTCTATGGTAACTGGACGTTTGTCATTTCTGCCCTGGGTCTCATTCCTGTTTGGCTGCAAATGTGGATGCTCTGAGGTACTCTGGGTGGCTGAGCTGCTTTGAAAGATTTCAGAGAAGGGTCTCTGCATGCACATCATCTCAGGCTCCATAGAAAATCTTTGGAACACCTGTACAGGTGTGCTTAAGATGGTTGGTAGTTTGCTTGAACTACTTATTAGTGTATTTTTTCTTGTGATATTTCTAAAGAACATTATGTGTTGTTTTGTGATTCTAGACTATTTCAGAACCAAATAAAGGCATATCTTAATCTTTACACAGAGGCACATTTTACATCTTGGTTTTGTACGAAATGTGATGAAAAAACATTACATTACTATATTCGAAATCCGTCAATACATTTTTCAAGAAACTGGTAAAAAAAAAAAAAAAAAAGGAAAAAGATATAATTTAGAAAAACATAACAATGAACCCATATGGAGGCTTATAGATGAGGCAGTAAGCAACTCTCGTACAGCAATTGATTTCCATGAACTGTTATGATTTTCAAGAAATGCCATATTTTTTCAGATATAAGTCAACATTTTTTTTTTCTTGGAATTGGTCTTTAAAACTAGGGGTTTATCTATAATCATAGTCAAAGTATGTTGATCTGTACAATTGACCAGAAGTTGAGTTCGTAAAGCTAACCCAGCTGTTCTCCCGCATCAGCCGCTGCTGCTAGTGCAGCGGTGCAAAACGGTGAAGTTTGATGCGTGTGTGTTGGAGAAAATGCTAGCAGGATAAACCAGTGATTGTGAAAGCCTCAATTTGTTTCAAGCATAGTCCAAGGCCTGGGCAAGATTGTCAAGAAATGGCTCACAGAGGCAGAGATAGCAAAAGGGGGGAGGGGATCATTCCATGCCAAAGGAGACACGGCAATTTTTTGTGTTATATGTACGAAAAAATAAGCCTCTGAACTCCAAAAAAGTATTTTTGTGAAAAAAATCAATTTAATTTTTGTTGATATGCTCTAAATTTCTGGAATTTTCATAAAATTCATGGAATTAAGAAAAACATTGTGAAAAAACGGCTGCATACCACACAAATTTAGGTGGGCGTATAATTACTTAACAACGCCTTTCTTGCAGTAAAATACAAGCATTGAAAGACACCATTTTGAGTCCAAATAGGGGCTCCAAAAAGAAGAGACTGAGATTTCTTTATTTTGTTGAGTCAGTTCCTTTGTTTCTACAGAACTAATAATTGAATAGCATGTGTTAAATTTGCAAAACCTCGTTTTGTTTCGTTTCAATTAAATGTCAAAATCTTCAGTTTTTGCAGAAACGGCCATATTGAGAGCCAGAAAAAGCAATGTGGGCATCGGTGCCCGCAACTTTCTAAATAGCCAGACGTTTAATCCACCTCATCTGTTCAACATAAAAAAAATGAGAAAAGTACTTTTTGTTGTTGCAGAGAAAGTATTTTTCAAAGATGGCCTCTCCGACCATGCCTCCAGGCGCCTGCCTGGTAGGCAACACACGCTGTTGCTTTCCAGCGAAGCGTGAACGGTGCGAAATGCTGCTGCAAGGTCCTCAACGCTTTCCTGAAAACACGTTTTATTAAGTTGAAGTGGACGTCATTCTGACTTCCATCCATCTTCATCCTCCTTACGTTACGTAATGATACTGGCATCTCAATTTTATTCTACTTCTGGCCAGGTAACGGCCGACGAACTCAGGCCTGCATCGTCTGCTTCCCGAATTTGGGAATGCATACTACTGCGCGTCGGCCTTGTCTGTCACATGTCCAGATATAAAAATTCAGACTGGATAGTTCTTCACCGATGCGAAATGGTAACGGTGATGTAGCTTCTCCATTGAACCTAATGTATTTTGATAGAACATGTAGTGCTACCAAAAGCAGTCTAATGATGGCAAAAGCATGCACTTTTTGCGGTGGACGCCTCACACCCCTGAGGCGTCTACCGCCACCGTACATGTGCAGTATTTTAGGCTCCGTAGTACACTGGAGGCCAGCAGAAAATGTATAGAATTTTGAGCTCGCTAGTATTTTTAGAGGAAGTGTGTTTGATAGGAGGTGGGAGTTACACGGGTGCCGTCTTTGCCATCTGAGTGTCAGGCACGGCGGACATTAGATGAGGTAATAACTGTCATGGTAAGTCGGTTTATTAAACATTGTTTATTAACTTTTTAATTAATGGTTTCATATTGCATGTTGCAATTGCAGTATAATGCCAAATAGTATTGGAGGCTTGACCAATTTACAGAATTTGCGAAAATGTAATAGTTTCTTAGATATTGATCGATTAGTTTTAGTGTTTTTATTCCCAATTTCAATATTGCTCGCAAAAAGATTGCCACAAGCCTTGCCCATAGTGACGCTTAGAAGAGTGATGTAATTATTTCCATGGCATTTATTTATTTATTTATTTATTTATTTTTATTTCAAATACTGCCAACCCTTGCGGGTTATAGCAGGAGTGGATACAGTAATATATCAAACAAAATACGGGTGACACAAGAAATTATACATAGAACAATCATTCTCACAGGTGCAACTACTCATCAGCAAACCAGTTCATCAACTTTTCTTCAAATTCTTCAACAGACGTGACGTCCGAAAAAACACTTGGGGGTAATCTGTTCCATTCTTCTATTGTTTTCACAAGAAACGAATATTTAAAAATGTCAATATTGGGCATAAATGGGTCAACTGACCATTCATTGTTTAGTCGTCGAGACCGTCTTCCAGGAGATCTGATATAAGTTTGCGTGTCAATACGAAGATATTTAAAATACAACAAATAAAAAAACTTCAGCCGCGCAATTCTTCGTCTTGACGCTAAGGACGATAATTCAGCTTCCCTCAACAATGCCGAAACAGACTCATGTCTATCGTATTTAGAAAAGATAAACCTGGCTGCTAGCCTTTGAATGCGCTCCACTTTATCTATTTGAGTTTGTGCGTAGGGGTCCCATATTATCGATGCATATTCCAATGTCGGGCGCACTAGAGTTTTATAAACGTTGGTACGGATATCGGAGTTCGTCCCCCTTAGAGATCGCCTCATAAAACAAAGTTTCCTATATGCTGAATTACATACATTTTTAACGTGCGTATTCCAGCTGAGATCACCCGAGATAGTAATACCAAGATACTTAATAGTGTTAGAACGTTGCACGACTACACCATTTATTTCATACAAAAACATCAACGGAGACTTTTTTTTGGTTATGCTTAAGACAGTAGTTTTATCAAAATTAATTCGCATATCCCATTTTTCACACCAGTGAAATATAGTCGTCAAGGAGTCATTCAATAATTCTTGATCATCTACAGTTACTACGGGGATGTAAACCAAACAATCATCAGCAAACAAACACACTTCTACAGCTGCGTCGATATCTTGAGCGATATCGTTAACATAAACCAAAAACAAAACTGGCCCCAAAACAGATCCTTGGGGTACGCCAGACGTGACTGGTAAAACAGATGACGCATGACCGTCAATTTCAACGTACTGTGTCCTATCAGATAAGTATGATTTAATCCAGAGAACCAAGTTCTTATCAACACCAAGAAGCAATAACTTTTCAAGTAACTTTGAATGCGTGACTCTGTCAAATGCTTTAGATAAGTCAATAGATACAACATCTACTTGCCCACGAACATTTAGCACTTTTCCAAACTGATGAGTTGATTCAAACAACTGGGTGATAGTCGATAGCTTCCTGCGAAAACCGTGTTGTTTATCATAAAAAAGGTTTCTGTCTTCTAGAAAATCAACGAGATGTTTAGAAATGATGTGTTCGAGCATTTTGCAGCTTGTTGATGTCAACGATATTGGCCGGTAGTTTTTAACTTCAAGATGGTTGCCCGATTTGTGAATGGGTACAACTTTGGCAATTAACCAATCCTTTGGTAAGCAACATGTATTTAGCGACTGTCTCTGTCTCAGCGGCACGTCCTTGGTAGATGCGCCAACGAACTTAATACGTCTTGGTTCTATCAAAATACATTAAAGTTCAACGGGGAGGCGACATCACTGTTATTATTTTGCATCGGTGGAAAGCTATCCGGTCTGGACTGTTTTTACATCTGGACGTACGACGGACGAGGCAAATGCGCAGAATGCCTTCCCTAATTCGGGAAGCAGACAGTGAAGGCCTGCGCTGGTCAGCAGTTACCTGGGCAGTAGAGTGAAA
This sequence comes from Ixodes scapularis, assembly GCF_016920785.2. Classification (NCBI taxonomy): domain Eukaryota; kingdom Metazoa; phylum Arthropoda; class Arachnida; order Ixodida; family Ixodidae; genus Ixodes; species Ixodes scapularis. The sequence goes on from NW_024609884.1 coordinate 46,141,176, forward strand.
TTAAGACGCCAGTATTACTTAAGGTAAATAGGATATCAATGCATGGGTGTCAGGATAACGTCCATCTTGACTGAATAAAGAGTGTTTTCAGGAGAGAGTTGAAGACCTAGCGGCGGCATTGATGCACCATTGATGCCTCATTCGCATATGCTGGCATGTGTCACCTATGAGGCGGGTGCCTGGAGGCATCATCGGAGAGGCTCATCTTTAAAAAAAAATTTCTCAGCAACAACTTTTCTAATTTTTTTTATATATTGAAGAGATGAGGTGGAGTTGAACTTTTGGCTATTTCGAAAGTTGCAGGCACCGATGCCCACTTTGCTTTTTCTGGCTCTCGATAAGGCCGTTTTTGCGGAAACAGGTGATTTTGTCATTTAATTAACACACAACAAAACAAGGCTTTGAAATTTTAACATATGGAATTCAATTATATTAGTTCTATGTGAACAAAGGGAAAAAAATATTGTAGCTAACACCCAACTCCAAGTTGAGTAAAAAAGAAGGAATCACAGTCTTCGCTTTTTGGAGCTCCCTCCAATTTGGACTCAAAATGGTGTCTTTTAATGTTAGTTTCTTGGTGTAACGTAGGGCATGTTATTAAGTAATTATGCACCCACCTAAATTTGTGTGGTGTGCAACTGTGTTTTCACAGTATTTTTCTTAACTACATGGGTTTTAAACAAATTCCAGAAATTGAGAGCATAATATCAGCAGAAATAAATGTTTTACAAAACAATAGTTTTCTTGGAGTTAAGAGGCTTCTTTATCCAGATTAATTTTTTTGTAGATATCCTAGACATGAAAAAATTGCAGTGTCTCCTTTGACATGAAATGGCCTTGGGGAGTGTGGTGCAAAAGTAAGAGGGAGATCATGGCCCAACACATTGTCTCAGACGGCAGTTTTTGGATGTAAGAACCAGGAAAGCAGGCAACAAATGGGAAAGTAATACACATATCCCTATGGAAGTTAGATGGCACCAGCGTTCATGAACGTAATAGCCAGGAAAATGTGTAAACTGAGGACATACCAAAGAGGGTCTACCGTAGTTCTAGAATTCTTTATGTGGGATTGTTGTACATGCTTCTCCAGCAGATGCTTTGACTTCTTCAACGTTGTTGTACTTACCGAGAGTTTGTGTCACCACACATACTTGGAGAATGTGTTGGATGTTCCTGCTGATTATAAATAAGGTTTGGCTCATATGGTGCTAAAAATGCAGCATCTGAGACTAAGGGAAGGAGTCTGTCATTGCCAAGAACAAGATAAATTTAATCGAACTATTGCACAGCCAGGTATTCTTTGCTCATTAAAACTCTGATGGTTCTGATTTCATAATTTTTGATGACCAACTATAGTAAAAAGAAAATTGTGTGTATGTTTATACAGTGGGAAGTCAGTCTGCCTCGGTGGGCGTCTGGTGTCTCGGCTGTAGATAAGGAATTTAGTAAGGACTATCAAAAGAGAAAAGCTTCCTTCAACAGGTTGACAGATTGTTTAGTTAATAGGCATCAATGCGCAATTCTGGGATAGAAATATTTTTTTGCTTAATTTTTGTCACAGTATTAATGGTGGGAAACAAAGCAACATTTTTCCAACCTGCTCGAAAAAGCATTTTCTATGTTTTTATGGTGTCTTGTTGACAGCCTTTTGTGAGCTTATTTTATTTTTGCATATATATCAAAAAGGCAGTATGGTATCCAAGTTTTCCAGTGCATAAAAAGCAACACAGTTTAACGGGCATAATTCCATCTTTTATTGTTCTTTTTTTGTGTTTGCTGATATGAGCTTTTACAGCTGCTTCAACACATCTGAAGGCCAACAACATTTCCTGTAGAAATGGGAAAACAAGATATAGCCACAGCAGTGAGCTATTAAGCAATAATATGGTGTACATTGAAACATACCCAACAGCAAGACAGTTTAGACGTGGGTTATTCTTTAGTTTAGCACATAGGAGTCTGAAATATTGCCGAGGAAGCCACTCGTTTGAAATGACATGAAAGTTCAGTTTCTGCACCAGTTGTGTGTTAATTACGAATTTAATTTGTTGTACGAAGATTTAGACAGTGGGGGGTCTGCATTAAGATGGTGTTAGTAATATACCATTGTTCTACAGTTTTTGAAGATATCATTGCTCTATAGTTTCTGAACTTCTGTAGGGCAAATACAATACCAGGTATACCTAAAATGTATTATGCAATATTACAAAGCTAATTAATATTTATAGAATTAGCTGTTCCATAGCTGTATGCTTCATTTAGCAAAAACATTCGAAGCAGTTTTAGTTGAGTATAGCAGTAATAGCAAAACAATTTTCAGCTAGTTAATATTTGCTTCCAGTATATGAATGTTTATAGATCGATAATATGGGCAAATGATGGCATTAAATACCATCAATGGTATACCACATTGTATGGTAAAAATAGACTTTTTGAGTGGGTGTTTCTGAGAAAAATTAGTAGCTTAATTCTGATGTTAAATGACCCACATTCGTTTTGTAGAAGTTTTAAATGAATATTTTTACTTATATCAAGTAGTGAGTGTATTTTTGTATTTCCCTTTCAAGTTGTTTGGTACAGTTTTGACCACCTGCAACAACTAGGTAATTTCTACTGGATATATGCTTAGGAGTAACCATGATAAACATACAAAACATAGTGGCAACAACTGTATTTGGAATATTTAGTCTTCGAGCTCTTTTCTACATACTCTGAAAAGTTGGCATTCTTGGGATTATATCCACATTTGGTGTGCAGTGTAGTAATGCTTTTTTTCCCCAATGAATATCACTTCAGTGCAGTTGACAGCGACATCCAGAGAAAAATAAATCACAGTTGGGTGAAGGGTGAAACAGGGCAGTTTGTTGAACTCGACTGCAAATAATACCGTTTTTGTTTACTAGTATGTAGAGAGCGTCACATCCTAACAAGTTATGATTTCGTGTCTGTCCGGGTGTATCTGCATGAGAAAGTAACTGGGTAACATCTAACACCTAAACCCAAACACTGAAGTTAATGAAAATATGTTTTGGAGCGAGGCAATATCTATAGAATGCGACAGTAACATGAACTGGAGGATCAAGCAGTGTTCTCTTTTTGGTCTGGTTTTGAGTCATATACTTTCAGCTTAGTAGTTCTGTGTGGGTCAACTAACACTACCTTAGGGAATTTCAAGCAACAAAGTGTAGTTTTCCTAACACTGGACTGTGGTTAGGATTGTGCCTTGGTCGTTTAGAGGTTCCATACAGGTTAGAGTATTAGAAGTACATGCAATCAAAGGATCTCTGCCATTGTCCTTCAGTAGGCTCTTCCCAGGACCCTGGCGTCTTTGCTGCAGAGTAGCAGAATCTTTTCATCAGACTAGTATGGGTTGTAGAATAGAAGGGATCATTGATCGGAATGCAGAGTTTCTGAAGTTATCATAGAGGTGTCTACACTGTGAAGGTGGACTTTGTATTTACTCTGTGTTCACGCCCCCAGATTTTTTATTTGGTTGACGTAGCACGGCATCTCCCAGCCTCGGAGCTGTTTCCCCGCATTCGGGTCATGATTGTAGCAGAAAGGTTTGGGTCAGAGAGTAGATGACGAGGAAAGGAACTCTTGAGGCTATAGTAAGTTGGTTGTAAAGTATTGGATGCGAAGTAGAAATGGCTTGTCACATGCTCCGAGCACTGGCCCTGCTTATTTGCCATCCTCGTCGGCAGAGTGCTTGGCTAGGGCCAACAACACCATGGTGAGCTCCTTCTTGCTAATCTTGCCGTCCTTGTTAAAGTCGCAGCCTCGCAGTATGGCCTCTTGGAACTCCTCCAAGTCCTGGGCATCGTAGTCCTAGGAAATCCATAGGAAAAGAGTTTGAGTAAATTACTAGCCACAGTTGTCTACACCTGTTTTCACCTCGGCGAAAGTTTTGCGCATTGTTCATACGCGGCGCCAAGTAGTGCTTACGAGATTTGGTTGTCGGAGGAAAAAGTGATGCTTTTGGCGTTTCGAATATGTACGTCGTGATAAAAACATAACATATATATAATCTAAAATTCACCTACATATATCTTAGTTGTCATCATAAAAAGGGGGAAAGTAGTAATGCTCCGCGAGGAGCCGGTCTTTTTTTTACTACGGTTTTTGAGGTGAAAACGGATATAGCTCCCATCTTTTTACGTTTGCAAAGTGCATTTTGAAAGGCAGAAATACCTGGCTTTACGGAAGACTAATCAAAGCAAGCATTGGTGGAACGAACTCGGCGGTATGTCCAAAAGGCCCTTATGTTTGTACATCATCTTTGATCTAAACGGTTGCACAATCTTTCCGTTGAGTTTTACATCGCTGGACCGTTCCAGCGTTTATCACCCAGACGAATAATGCCGAGTCACTGGGTGTGGACGCATGCGTATTGCGCTGAAGAGCTACTGCGCATGCTGAGAACGCTTGGCGGGCAAACTACTTAGATTTTTTAAAGCGAAAGCCTGCCTTGTCCCATTACGCGAAAAAGCGGCGGCGTTGTCCCCGAAAAATGGTCATAAAAATGCGTCATCAAGCACGCGCCTCCGAAATAAAACACAAAGAGAAGCACAGCAACGCTGATGTTTCGTCACGGAAGCCGTGATGCCAGCGGGGGTGCCGCGCCTACGCGCCGCTCAAGATCAAAGCGGACGCTTTTTAGAAATAAAGGAAAGCACAGCAACGCATGTTTCGTCACTGAAGCCGGCGCGGTTCGCCGCGCCTGCGCAGTGGGGGAGCGTGATGTCATCGCCGGAGCGCCGTGTGAAAGGAAGACGTGGCGCGCTGCTTGTAGGAATGCGCTGCGTGTAGAATGCTTTCGCCTTCCTACACGTAAACAATCTTTAGTGTCTGTATTTTTTTCCTTTTTACCTTTGTCCACGGCAGTGCATTCCAAGGCACGCTCGCGCACACTGAACGCCGATTAAGGCTGCGCACGTGCACTCAGATAAAAAGTAATCATTGCATAATTAGAACCTGATGACTCAACCTGCGCGTAATTAATTTCACAACTGGCGCCGTCATACTGTTCAATAATGTAGGAAGCTATATAAAACCTTTATAAAATATTATGAAGTGTTAAGAGTTCCACGAGACATATGGTACGGTTTCTTTTTGTCTCAAAGTACGTACAAAATTAGTTTTTCTTTAATAATTCCGTTTGTTAGACGCGTTTCAATAGCATTTAGGGACAATAAAAAGAGTGCGCGAAGATGAAATAAGAGGTTTTCCACTAACATCGTTGAACAAACTGAAAAAAGAAAGAAAAACTAGATACGTTTAGCAAGGACGTAAATGAAAAGAGTGCGCTCGAAGGTGACGGAGCAAAGCACCATTGTGCATTTCATATAACTCGCGCGTGCTTAGAACCCTAAAAATACAAGGACGTTTATATATATATATATATATATATATGGGTCCATATCACATGAGCGAATGACATTTTAGCGAACAGCGACGTCTTAGCGAATTGACGTTTTAGCGAATAACGGGGGCGCGCGTTAACCCATCCGCCGCGCTGCGCTTTTCATTACAAAAATGTAAACCCATTTGGCCCACCCGAAAACGCCGCTTCGCGGCGTCCGACTATTCGCTAAAGTGTCATTCGGTGAAACGTGGGCGTTCGCTAAAACGTCATTCGATCAAGTGAGTGCCTCCCATTCCTGACGGAGACCTGCCTCAGGTCGAAACGTCGAATAAAATCCTGGTTTGTTTTTCATCGTTACCTTGCATCTCTGTCTTCTACGCTTGCGGCCTCCGAGCCAACATGGCTATGTGTATATATATATATATATATATATATATATATATATATATATATATATATATATACAAGTTTTTAAAGGTTTTACAGATTTGTTAGAAAAAAAAAAAAGCCGTGAAGGCTACACTTATGCGGTTTGTGCAGGTGCGGTATACGGCCAAGGGGACATTATGTGGGTGGATAATCTTTACGATAAGTCGGCTAATTAATTAAAAATTGTTAATTTACTTTTTACTTAGTGAAATAGACTCATGGTTCCAATTAGAAACTTACTGAGCGTCATCGAAAACCGCTAAATCAACTCTTTTTAGAACGGCTTGAAGTCGGTGCTGTGGCATTGAGCATAGTGAAACGTCATGCCCAGTGACACAGCGTTACCGATGAAAAGCAATTAGGTTACAGTTATAGTTACTTGACTCTAAATGTAACAAAGTTACATTGCAGTTGTAATATCCTTCCGCAGTTCCCGAAAATGTATATGTTCAGACCCGTTCTGTCTCGCTTCTAACAGGCTTCGAAGCAGTGTTACAGAAAACGTCACTTATTACAGTAACTGAAATACTTGAAATTAGTTTCTTTATTGCTCTGGTGGGCAGCCCCAGGTGCTTTCAGTGCGGCACGGCTATTCCGGAGGCAATCAGTCACGTCATTATGGAATGCGCAAACTGACTCGTCCTTAAAAGAAGTTACCACATTGTTTTGCAAAACGTGCCCCGTGGCCTAGTAATTTGCTAGCATGGACATTGTCTATCCAGCGGGTCTGGTTCGCCCGAAGGCATTTTCTTCACGGGCTACTGCGCAACCCCAGTGCAACAGGCTTTCACAGTCCCAGTGGTATTGACGCTGTGATGCAAGTTGGTTGCCTGAGGCACTTTTCGTATTCCTGTCCCTTTCGCCTAGACTTCTTTGTGTCAGGAATTTCTTGTATGACTTATTTCATCATTTCTTATATATATATATATATATATATATATATATATATATATATATATATATATATATATATATATATATATAAGAACAAAGCAAATGGCTCTTTCTTTAGTCTGGAACACCTATGTAACAGTACAAAAAAACAGCTTTTTGTGTGTGTGTGCAAAAATCGTTTTTGAAAAGTGCCATATTTAGTATACTAAACCAACACCTGAAGAGTATTTCCACAAAGTTTAATTTGTTTCCGCTGCGTAGTTGTTATAAATTATTTTAGGTGCCCGATGCGGATCTCGACAATGAGTGCATTTTTCCTCCGTTTAATTTTAGCGGTATAAATTTGATTTTAGTCAATCTGTCATTTGACAATGGGCTTAAAAGAAATGCTTATTCTTTGTTTTTCCCTAATGAAATGCATCGACTCTCCAGGAAATCGCCTCTGGAACTTTCTAAAAGTTTTTGAATAAAATAATAATAAAAAAAATTTTGAAACTGTGGAAGATACAGAAGGCCTACAAGTTGTTTGATTGTGCAAAAAAAATGTTATAAAAACAAATTACTTAGTATACAAAATTGTTGTCACAGTTGCACTTTTTAGACATTCTGCTTTGTATTTAGTGAAGAAGAATACTGGGGGACAGCGTATTATTTTTCTAACAATAGATTGACTAAGCAATGGTGATGTGCTCGTGATAAAAACTGCAGTTTCCTTCACAATTAAGCGCCGTTCACACACGTGCAACCGAGTACGACCGAGAGAGGAAAGACCGGTTGTTATCTTACGACGGAGTAAGACCCGCATCCGGTCCTCCGCCGTCGCAAGAGGCTTAAAAACCGGTCTGGTCTCTCTCGGTCTTACTCGGTCGCAAGAGTGTGAACGGGCCTTTAGGACCAGCTCCGCTGCAGCGGAGCTGGTCCGAAGACGTCGCAAGAAGCTTAAAAACCGGCCTGGTCTCTCTCGGTCTTACTCACTCGGTTACAAGTGTGTGGACGAGCCTTTATTGTACACAGCTGAAACTTCGCAATGCATCATTTTAGTCCTTAGCAGTCTACACTTAATTTATTTCAAGCCAGGGATTATAAAGTTGACCCTTTTGGGTTACGGGTAGTTCTCCCCTTTGAAGGCCGCTGTTGCTTTTCTTGTGAGAATTACTACAATGGATGCGGTAATGCTTGTGGCTCATAAATTTCTTACGAATATGTTAGAAGTTAATATTTAATCTCCACTTGAGAGCAGTCCTTTTCAACTTATCACTTCCCCCCAAAATGGAATTGTTCTAAAGATTCGAACAAAAAGGGAATATTACTGAGGAGTAATTTGAAGTCGCACCTTTTTGACAAGTTCCAGTAGATCTTTGAGAAATCCTTTGAGCTCCTCGTTTTCAATCGTGCCGTTCTTGTCCTGTGAACGCAAATACAAAACAAACAAAGAATTCGTTGAATATACTCTGCGATGACAATAATTGTACCTGAAAACGTTGGACAATGTATATTGATTAAAGTACCGAGTAATTGACATTGTGTAGTCAACAGTAGTTCTAGCTTTTGCCGCGTTGTTATTATTTAGTAATGCGGTTTCAATTGTTTTGATCTTCGTTTTTCGTGATTTTAAGAAGCTGCATCACGCTGGCGTCAAATTGTTTTCTCAGTAATTTGGAAGATCACGGTTGAAATATTGGATTTCACACTCCGAGGTTCGGACAGGAAAACGGGCACTTTTAGTGTGCATCAGTGTATTTGCTTCACAGTGCTAACACTGCGCTTTCCACTGCAGTTCTCCACTGGAGCAGTACTACACTGTAGCTGTACTCCTGCAGTAGAGAGACACGTTGTTCTCTTTGTTCTTTGTTCGCCTCTTACCGGCGCGCATGTGCGAAAAGCCGGCAATCGCACGAAATTCAGAACACACAAAAACTGTTACGGGATATTAAAAGGAAAAAAAAAAGGGGGGGGGGGGGGGCGGGGGAGAGGGTATATATTGCATGTAAACCTTAAATGTAGTTTTGTCAAAATCACATTTGCGATTCCTGTACGATAATTACCCATAAACATAATTCGTTAAAAAAATGGTTTAGAACTATTTTAGTCTGTCTAATTTCATGCAATTTTCGGTTCGTTTTTCGCACATTGTTCCACGTCTTCTTGTCGTTCGCCCTTTTTTTTTTTTTTTCTATTTTAGCCGTTGTTGAAGCAGACCGAAGGCTTACCCGATCATAGAGTGCGAAAACTCGCTCGATGTCCTCCCTTGTTAACTTGCTTGCGCCCTGCGAAGACAAGGGAACGTTAGATATCCGTGATAAGTTGGAGGTTGCCTACCAGACGTTCTTTTTAATTGTAGCTTTTTGTTTCTTGTTATGTCGTGAAGTCAAGTCTAAGTCCTTTGTTATGCTCATGCATGTCATTTCAATCTGATGTTTATCTGCCGTGGCTCATTTAATTCGGCATTGAAAAGAAATACTGATGGCATTCTCTTTGAATCATGTATTTTGGATTGTGAGCTCATAGCTAAAATCCCTAAACAATAATAAAAAAAGAAAGAAACGCAAGTCGTTGTTGGTTTATTTTGCCGTAATAAAAACAATAGTTTTCAAGGGTGTGCAAGGAAGATTTGAGCGCCTTATTTTTTATTGTTTTATTTATATGTCCACTACGGACATTGCTGTAGCTCTTTGCGAAAGCCAAACTTCTGTTCCAGTACCTAGGACAATGCAAACTCCGCATCACTTCCAATAATAATTAAAAAAAAAAACAAAAAAAAAAACGGTGGTACAGTGCGTTTCGGTGAAGCGGAAGTTGCACATGGTCCTTAGGGAATACCTGGGACAGCCATGCCAAGCATTGCGTGCCGAAGCAATGTGCAGAGTCCTTTGCTGGAATGGGCTAGAACTAGATAGAATGGACTAGAATCGGGCAGCGTTGCGACCGTGCCTACAAGTGGAGACCGCTCTCCATGCCAGCGGAAGCAGCATAATCGCCAGTGGTCGCAATGCCCTGCTGCTCTTTTCCCTGCATCTGTCTGAGTCTCTCTATCTCAAAGGAGAGCGCGGTAGCGTCACCTGAGCTTGGTGGAACCTTCAGCGGAGTGGAAACGCAGTAATAGGGAGTTTTAGTGGACCGTGTTTCCCCCTCCGTTACGAAGAAACCGCCACTGCGCCTGCGTGCCGATGGCCTTGGCTGTAGAGTTCCGGGTAGCGGAGGGGCTTAGCGGAGGGGGAAACACGGTCTACTAAAACTCGCTAATAATTCTCATTCAGGGACAAGATACGTTTCCTATCCTACAGACCGATCTCAATAAACGTTGGGCGCATGCCTGACGCCGCCATAACTTCAGTGCACAGGAGGTAGACGGCAGTGCACGAGAGGGCTCGTGCCTCCTCGCGTTCTGCACGCGCAGAGCTCCAGCGAGGTCGTCTCACGTGCAGAAAGACTGAAGTTCAATCGATGCATTGCGGCAGCGGTGGCGTGGTCAAACTGGCTGGTGAGATCGGCCTACTGGTAATTTCAAGCAGTGGAAGTGTTTCGGTGTAGTAACGCTGTGCGACTTGAAGTTACACAAGCGAGCAGCGCTGCATAGTCTCCTGCTGCGCAGACAAGGACGCAGCCCTGCTTGTACCGCGGAGATCACGGATCATTTTGAAACACTCCGGTTGGGACACGCGTGTCGAAAAATGAATTTTACGCCAACACATTACTTTTTTTTAGAGCAATATTGACGGCGCGAGTTGCGATTTAGTCAGTAGTCTCCTCCTTTTCACATGTTTTTTCTCTCGGCATTTCGGGCGCGTGGAGGAGAGGTGAATCGGCTTGGCCATCACGTCGAGGTGGAGAGAGTGTATGACCATCTCGTTGAGGTGGAAAGAGTGTATGACCGTTCCGTGACGCCATGGACCTTGCGCGCAGAATTTGAAATAAATCTTGCGCCGTCAGCATTGCTCAGAAAAACAATATATATATGTATTTTTTTTTGCGTAAAATTTATTTTTTTTTGACACGCGTGTCCCAATCAAACTATATAAAAAAAAGCGTTTTTTTAAGTCGACAGTGCAGTGGAAGTAGCGCGCCTACCGGACCAATCAACCGCCTCCCTTTTGTCACCTGACTCCGCCCTCTGCGCGCGGGTATGGGCTGGAGCGTGATGACGCGGCAAAAGATAGACGTAAGATTGGTCCTAAGGAGCCCGTAGCTTCCACCGCACTGTCAGCAGAGGGGTGAACCGAGTACAGATTCCGACTGCCATTCGCACTTCTCCACGGAATGGGAGTTCCCCAACGTCAATTTTATGTCCACCCCCTCTGTAATGCCCCTGGGTTGTGAAGGTATTGAAATAAATAAATAAATAAATATCCCAGCCAAATGACAACACATCCCGGGCACATGAGCTGTCAGCGAGCAACCAAATGACCGTGCTAGAAAGGAGGGGGGCTGTTCACACAGGCGGCGTCCGTTTCGCAATCCATTGTGCGTTTGGCGTGCCACCGGATGCTTTTCCCGAGCCCTAGGGACGATATCGCACTGTAACGGTTGTGTCGGTAGTGGCGTGCCGCCTTTAGCATTTCAAAGCTGGATTCGTTTTCGTGCTACCTATACAGCCGCTTCTGCGATTTTGACTTCACAGGATGTTATACGAATGTAGCCATCGAAACATACCGGCACTTGATGAAACTACTACTGGTTAGAAACAAAATTACAAAAATCGTAAAATCTTAAAAAAAAAAAAAAATACAAGCAAAGAAGCAGCAAACGCGCATACATGCACACACGCACGCAAAAAGCGCGTGTGTACGCAAAACCACGATCCTTAACAGAACAAAGTGCTACCTGTGTGAGCAGCCCGTGCATAATACGGGTGAATGTGCAAAGTGCTACCCATCAATAATTGCGTGAGCGTTTGATTTAGTTTTTTTTTTTTAATTTTGTGCTTGGTCTTTTTACTTTTGCATAGGAATCCTCGTATCACCAGTAGAAATATCGAGTGTGAATACCAGAAGGATTGCAAGCAAAGTCAGTAGCATCACGTTTACAAAACGAGCGTGAAATGACGGGGCGTAACTCTCGGTAATGACGCTCGCACAGTGAGTAACGAGACACCATCATCATACGCTTGAGATCTGGATCACTTTCATGGCAAGAAAAATGTGCAGAGTGACGCGCCATTTGTTGGCAGCAGGCACACACGCTTGGCCGCGTTCTTATAGTCTGGAGTGTACGAAGCATCCGTCGATTCGTGTGCTGCCTCATGCATCATCTCCGAGGGGAAGGGACGAGCAAAAGTATTTGTCTTCTTTACCCACACTGCGAGCCCTGCGAACGATCCTGGGTTGACACGAGGCAGTGTGCTGGCTAACCAATCCAGAGGAAAGGGATTGCCGTAACCAGACGAATGCGAGAAGTTCCGTTGACCGATACTTTTTGCGCGTTCCGTGCATGTTTATAGGCGTTGACACTTTCAAATGAAAGGTGCCGACGTTGGGGTGGTCTCACCGCTTTTGAACGTCCCGTGACGAATAACCGTTCTCTCAAAGCAATAGATATTTCTCACGCCACCAAAGAAAAACATTAATGAATTAAATCCAGGTCACAAAAAGGAAGAAAAAAAAGTATCTCCCCTACGCCTATATAAAGCGCTGTCCTTCCAAAAGTGCTGCTGCAATATATATCCGCTCTTTCGTCAAACTCGTTCCTTAGAACGAGGGACGTCTGCATGAGGGCCTCGATGGCGGCACTCTGGCCCGAAGCAAAATAGAGTGCCTCTATGTTTGCAGCAACATTGAGTCACACCAAAGCAAACGTGTGCATCAGCGTCACGGACAGTTGTCACTGCAAGCGAGGCGCTCACACGTCAAGCAAGGTTGCCGGCTCTAGTCTACGGGGGTGGTGCCTGCGTCTTGGGTGCCGCGCTTGCGATAGCGCGTCAGCAGCACGTACATCGACATTCGGCAGTCCACTACGGGCGTGTCACTATGGAGAGCACGGTCCTCAGGCATGCCCACATTACCCGGTGGTACGTACCGCTGTCGCATCAGTTAGCTGTGCAGAGCAACAAACACGCCGTGTTATCCAGGCACCCCTGGGCCCGGGTAGATGCCCGGGAAACAAGTTCCCCGGGACGAACTGCTTCCACGTAAATCGTGTCATAAAGTATACTACGAACTGCTGCCTCAATTAGTGGTCCCAACAAACGGTACCCGCTCCTCCCAGGGTACGCGTGTAAGCTCTTCCGATTATACCAATGACGACGTCATGTATATATTTCTGATAGGACTGAGCTTGAGCAACGACTACTTCATTCAAGTCGAGCTAGTTTAAGTGAGGACGTGTCGACTTGCTTGAGCTTGGGACTCGGCTTCCCTAACGGGCCGAGTGCGGTTGTCTGCTACGAGTGCGAGGTTAATTCGCTAGTGTTTGGCGCTTCATTCTGCGACCTTTTGTTGTTGTACAAAATGATGCGTATGAATAAGAAGTACCTCAACTAGCGTACAAAGGAATCGACTGTCGCACTACTTCAAGCAACGCGTCTCGGGGAAAGTAAAAATGTCACGCAACGCCTTCTACGCGACACACTTGGAGCGAGTACTTGATCGCTAATCTCGAATTTCTGCTAAAAGGCTGAAAGGCGTCCGGGATGTGTCTCGGATTGAACACTGTGGTCGAACATCAGCGGGAGTGGGAGGGTCAATTCTCCCTCCCTCTCTCTCTATTTCTCCCCTACTTGCGGAATATTAATGGTCTGTCTTTATTACGCTCCTCGGTAAAAGAGCAAATTCCCAAATGCTCGTATGAAAAAATAATAAAAAGAAAGAATTACCATTTAACAGATGCGCAGTATCAACGCACAGTTCACGTTTTGGGATTCGTTTTACATTTTGCGGTTTATCATTTAAGCTGACCGGCGACTCCCGCACACGGTCCCGAAGCTCGTGTGCGCTGGCCAGCCGGCTCTGTCGATACTTCGACCTGCGGTGTCCTATCCTCATGCAAGCCCATCGGAAATCAATGTGGAGCACTGTCCTCTGTGCATAGTTAGGCAGAAGAGAAGGGAGACACGCGACTGTACAAGGCCACGCCGTCGTTCATTTTTACAGGGCGACCCGTGTGTGGGCCGCTCCCACTCAGTCGGTTGGCGCAGGACGCTGTCTCTCCTCCGAGGGCTGATGGGCGTTGGTTTTATCCGCGGTAAATAATTATGTCTTACACGCGCTTTCGGTCGATGGCTTTCGAACGTATGCGCAGTCTGAGGTTATCTAAAATATTGCGCCTATATGCACTTCGCTAGACTTTAAGCGTGCAAAAGAGCAGTTTGAGCTCCAGTTGTAGTGCTTCCATCGCAACTGCGTAGCTGTATTTTTTTTTAATATTTTTTTTCTGTCCTAAATGGCGAGTTCTTTTGAGTCTGTGAATATTCTTAGCGATACGTTTTGAGGGGTTCGAAAAAATGCAACACTAGCGATCTAGACCTAATATTCGTTATACTTGTTCGGCTGGAGTAAATAGCAGCAAATGTGGTTCGTTATATACGACGGCAAAGTGTTCCCTTCACTGATAGATGCAACCTTTATTAACGAATTGAAGAGTAATATCAATAAATGAAACGCTAACCGATAGTTGGGACTATACCTTTCACCGTCAATATTTTTAACCTGTACACTGAAAAATATATCTTTCAGATTGCGTTTGTGATTGGGCTACAATTGGCGGGCGTTGACTTAATTTGCTTATGTTTCTTCCCCGAAAAATATCCCTCGATTGTTCTTTTTGCATCGACTCCCGGATATATCCCAGTCAAAAACCTAAATTTGCAGTTTAAAAGCGGAGATATCGTAGAAACATGAAATTTCGCATTTTCAAACTTTGCATTTTCAGGTTCTCTAATTCTGAAACGAGCAAACCTCTTTCGGTTCCTGTTCGTTGAAATTGGGGGTAGGATGTACTACATACTCGAATAGCCTATTAGTTTTTCATGGATAATGGCCTTCGCTTTAAAGAATTTTGTAGGTCGTACAAGGCCCCATAAAATCCAAATTTCTGCTAAAAAAAAAAAAAAAAAAGAATGTAAATTTGGTACAAACCTCGTATGCTAACCGAATGTAAAAAAAAAAAAAAAGCGAAAAAAAGAAACCCACATTAATAGTACCTACTTAATAAATTCGGGGGTTCGCTAGACTGTTTGGCTTGGCAACAGGCGCAACACGTTGACCTCCCACATAAATACACCGCACCCCTTACCTTAAAGGCTGAACGACAGAGAAAGTTTTCCTTGACCGGAAGCAGTCTGCAAAGAAGAAACGTATTAGTAATAGTAATAACGCAATTACAGAAACAGAGCACACAAGTGAAGTCTCGTAGATAGGTTCCGGCGATTTGAGTGGAAGGAAAGCCTTGGGAGTGACTTGAGTGATCACACATGGACCTTTCGTCGAACTGCATGCTGCTTTGATATGATAGATGCAGGCACATGCATTACTGATGTGATATTTACTGGTCGTTGACAGACTTTCTCTAATGCTTTCGTTTATTAGCGCTAAAAGTTCTTGCGTTGATGGTACAGAAATGATTTGACTCACTTGGCCATCTCACTGAGCTGTAACTTCCCATCTTTATTGCTGTCGAATATCTGTAGCTGCAAGCAAACATAACACACATACCTTAGAACAACTGCACGACACGGCCAACCCAAACACATCTTCAGTTTGTCACTACCTACTTACAGAGGTAACTATCGAACGCTAGACTTTACTACCTACACTTCAATTATAAAAATCTCGGGTGCCGCACGTCGGGACCGCCCACAATTCGCGTTGACGCGGAATTTTTCGAGCAGTGTGTTCACGCAGCGCAGAGCTGTCAACAACATGGTCCAATATCTCCTTTCTCGAGGCACGCTTCACAAAACTTGCGTCTGATTCAAAATACCAGCAGAAGGCGAAGCAGTCTAATCACAAACGGGCGCGAGTGAAGATGCCACTTTTCGACTCGCAAGTACGAGCGAAGCATTACACGCCCGTCTTCCCCTGTCCGAAGCACATAAAACAGGCCGCGAAGAATTCGCCACTTTGAGTGAGCGGTACAGCGGTGGCGGTATTTTTCCACGGGTGTGAACGCCGAACGAGCGCCAACAGCAACGAAGCGGACAATGGCCAGCAGTTCCAGGAACGACAGGCAGGTCGCGGTGCACGTTTTTACTCCATTCCCCTTCAGCAATCCGCGTTCCAACGTTTGTTCGTCGGTGGACATTTCCCTTTTGTCTCGCTGCCTTATCTGAGCGCGGTTTCTGAATGAGCGGAGCCCACCGGCGTGCTCGGTCGCGGTCCTCGTGCGGGCGGCTGCCTCAAAGACCTCACAGATAGCCATCGCATTCGCGACCAGGGGAGCGGTGTTTCCGGCTCTCGGTTGTGGCTACGCTGTTTGGACATTGACGTATTTTCCCACAACCTCCCCTCTCATCCTTTTATATATATGTACATATATATTTTTCTTTGCGAATTCCGACTGTTGCTTTGGGAGTCTGACTCAGACGGTGTGACACGCTGTCGCGTTGGGGGTTCTAATGGACGCAGCTTGGTCTCTGCGCACTGTTCTTAGAAGCGCGCCCAGAAATGTCAGCGGTGGGAAAGATTGTCTGCTCTTTTCCGAACGGACGAGAGTCATCATGTGAGAGAGGGAAGAGGAGAAGGATACGAGGAAAGCGAGGTAGTGTAGGAGACTGACAGCGGTGTTTACCGGCTTTCACGTGGAACAAGGTTTAAACGTCACGGCCCGTGTTGCGCTGGTATCGTTTTTTTTTTCTCCAAAACCTCGATTTATATCAAACGTACACCGAAACAGACGGGACGGAAAAAAGGAGACAAACAACCGCTGAACCTACAACTGAAGTTTTAATCGTCAAGGCACAGCCTATATACACGATCAAACAAAGGAAGCACACAAAGCCAATGACACCCCGCTAAAACCCGCACAATCATCGCGCATGCTGCGTGAGAGGAAATCTAATTCTTTCGCCGACAAAAGAACCGACGGGGCACTGACACACTCCTCCCCCAAGCGCGCTATCGCCTCTGCCTCTATAATCTCCCTGGTCAGGGCATTGGCACTTCTTCCAATGACAGTACATATTTTTTTAATTCCACATCACAGCCACAGTCGCGACGTTGAATGCTCAAGTGTCCTGATACTACCCTGTTTGCTTTGTAACAATGCTCTTTTAACCTATCATTGAGGCATCTGCCCGCCTGACCTATGTATCGTGGAATGGAATAAACAAATTTCTCTGCACAATCAAAAAACTTATTTTGATACTTCTTTGTACACTCCGGAGGTCTTCCGGTAGACTGATTGACATTTTTGCATAGCTTAGACAACCTGTTCGGAGCAGAGAAGACTGCAGTGACGTCTACCCGCTTTCCTATTTTCTTTAAGACATGGGAAACTCTACGTAAATACGGGACCCCAACAACTTTGTTTCTTTTTAGGAGCGTGTTTCACATTCGCACCGTTTTTTAATTTAATTTTCTTCAGAAAAGCGTCTGCTACCTACGCCAATGGGTGTTCCGGATAATCCGCTGACCGAAGGCGGGAACCTTGAGTGTCAAAGCTCACCTGTGCTTGATGAAAGCAGGATTTCTTCAGGGCATTCGTAAAACACAAACTCACGATTTTTACCAATTTTGAATGGGCGGATTGATAAGATAAAACTGGTTTTTATCTTATCAATCTTATCGTCCACGAGGTTCGAACGACCAACAAACATGATCTTCCAGAAAATGAAGACGAAGGTCGAGGAAACGTATGGACCCATTGGCAGCCAACTCGTGAGTCAAAACCAATGGGGCCAAGCAATTACCAAACACAGACCATACACTTGACACAAAGTGGGTCACGCCATGCTTAGTACTGTCTAAAATCACGAGATAGTCGTCAACGTATCTAAACTTTTTTACCACACTTGGACTGTCTAAAGGGCTAGAAAGATCTCTGTCATGATGTACGAGGTATATATCACTGAGAATGGGGGCGATCCAAGACCCTATGCGCACACCGTTTTTTAGCAAAAAGAAAAAAAAAAGTGCTCTGTTTCCATGAAATGAACTTGATCTAAATCCCTTTTTTTGCAAAAAAAAAAAAAAAGGAAAAAAAAAGTGCTCTGTTCCCATGAGGTGAACGTTGATCTAAGATAAAAGGAAAGTAATTCGAGGAAGCCCCCGACTGACACGCCAGTCGCATTCTGGAAGGCGACTGACCCAAACTTATCTATGCATTCCTCGACACAGAACAGCCATTTCCCGTGGGGAAGCGAATAAAACAAATCCTTGATGTCCAAAGAGCATGCGTTGAAGCTTCTGTCATTATGTTCATTTAAAAACCCAATGAGTTGTTTGGGGTCCCTATCTCTGCATTCCTCGACACTTTGTGGAAGAAAATTAAATTAGAAGGCGGTGAAAATTTGGAAAACGCTCCTAAGGAAGAAACAAGGTTGCCGTGGTCCCGTATTTACATAGAGTTTCCCATGGCTTAAAGCAGTGGTTCTCAAAGGGGGGTCCGCGGACCCTTTGGGGCCCGCGAAGGCATTCTAGGGGTCCGTGAAGCCCTGCCTCATCAGTCAAGCCCGGCAATAAAAGTTGTCTTTTTTTTTTTTTTTTTTTAAGATCGAGAAGAAATGTTTTAGTTTTCGGGCGAGTTTTCTCGTGTGAATGTCAATAAGAGAGGTCTACTTCACGCTAGCCTTTAGTTATATTCATTTATTCAATAATTATTACATTTAACGTATACATTTCCCTTCCCCTCACCATGAACGGGGTCCTCCATCATCTCCGCCGATCCGCAAGGGGTCCGCGAAGAAAATAGGAAAGCGGGTAGACGTCATTGTGGTCTTCTCTGCCCCGAACAGGTTGTCTAAACTTTGCAAAAATGTTAATCAGTTTACCGGGAGGCCTCTGGAGTGTACAGATAAGCATAAAAATCGGTTTGTTGATTGTATAGAGAAAGTTGTTTATTCCATTCCGCTGTCCTGTGGTAAACAATACGTAGGCCAGACGGGCAGATGCCTCAATGATAGGTTAAGAGAGCATTGTTACAATGTAAACAGGGTAGTATCAGGACACCTGGGCATTCATTGTCGCAACTGTGGCTGTGATGCGGAATTAAAAAAAAAAATGTACTGTCATTGGAAGAAGTGCCAATGCCCTGACCAGGGAGATTATAGAGGCAGAGGCGATAGCGCGCTTGGGGGAGGAGTGTGTCAGTGCCCCGTCGGTTCTTTTGTCGGCGAAAGAATTAGATTTTCTCTCACGGGACGACAGCATGCGCGATGATTGTGGGGTTTTTAGCGGGATGTCATTGGCTTTGTGAGCTTCCTTTGTTTGATCGTGTATATAGGCTGTGCCTTGACGATTAAAACTTCAGTTGTAACTTAAGCGGTTGTTCGTCTCCTTTCTTTCGTTCCATCTGTTTCGCTGTACGTTTTAAATAATCATGCTTTACCAGCACTCCAAAGCTTCCATTCTGAACAAGCTCAATTTATAGCGAGCTTATACTTTGTTTCAGCTTAAGTCCAGACGCAGCCGACGCTACGAGCTGATGGGACCAATCAAGCAGACTCAAAAGCGCAAGTCACTGGGCCTCTTCTGTTTATGATTGTTTCAGCGATGATAGAACACGAACTGCAAAAACAAAAACATAACTAACACCATAATGGTTCCCTTTTGACGCTCTCTCATTACTCCCATCAGCTCGTAACGTCGGCTGCGTGTGGACTTAAGGTAAAACGAAATATAAAGAGAGAACGCCCCGGGCTCCTTCCGCCCATTGTTTACGTTTCTTGTTTTGGGCGCGCTTATCGAGAGACGAACCCCGGTTTTTCAGTAGTATTTATTTCTTTCGCTTCGGTCACATTTTGAGCGGTAACTGGCAATTTTGCGGTCACAGACATTTTGGACAGATCTCCCGTGGTGTTCTCCTTGGGTTGGCCATACGGTCGGTGCACTGCGATTGCCACCTTTGCGATGCTTTCGCGTGTAGTTACCACATGGTCGTTACACACGCGTTCGGGGAAGAATGACGCGCGTGCACATACGGACTTGGAAGATTCAATATCTACGCAGTAGTAGAGTAGACAGTTGGGCGAGTTGGTAGTTATTGAACATAGAACATAAAAAAAACAAAAAAACATATGTGCCACAAGAACCACTCCCACTTTTGTGTGCCCTGCTCCCTGAGTGTAGTATATAGTATCCCCCTTTCATGTGGTAAAAGCTACGTTGGACAGACCGGACGGTGTGTGAACGACCGGCTACGAGAGCACAATCTCTCTCTAAAGTCTACGGTGGGGGGGCCATCTACCCCTGCACTGTAAATCCTGTAATGTACGCCATCCTTAGCAAAAACCAAGATAATAGGCAGGTACCGAGAAAAACACACCAGAGAGATATTTGAAGCTTTTATTATCCTAAGCATGGGCGAGCGATGCGTTAGCTTTCCGTCTGTTTCATTAACAGGGGAGGAAATTGCCTTCTTAAAATCTTTTTCGTGCGGGTAATTTTACGTGTCTGCCTCGGGCCCTCGGACCCGTGGTCCGAGCTCGTGCCTGTGTGACCAACGCTCGAGCGGATACCGCGTTCTGTACCACTTTCTTTTCTTCTTTGGTTAATACATGAGCTGTGAGTGTGCGCTTGTCTGTCGTCTACGTGTTCCTCTTCTCTGTCCTTGTCCCTGTGTGCGCAACTGTAACTATGTTCAATATCTACGCGTCACGAGAGGTAGATATGACGTTTTCACGTGTGTGCTGAACTGATATTCCGTCTGATGTAGAGGTAGGTAAAGGAAAGAGAGCTAGAGGAGAGATTTAAGAATGGGAAGAAAAGCGCTTAGGTCACTGTGCACTAGATATTCCGAAATGCGAAAGAAATGCAAGTACAGGTTTTGCCGCTCATAATAATCACAGTGCCAGCTTTTTAAATCCGAGTGTCCCTGGATTTAGTCCAGCCGTACACCAATTTAATCCAAGTGTCAATGAATTTAAGCCAAGTTGTCAACAATTTAATCTCAAAGCCATCCATTTTAATTCGAAAGTCACTCAATTTAATCCGTTCATATCTGTGAATTAACTATGACTACTAACTCATAGGTTACAACCGTTTTAGAGGTCTAAATTGCTGGAAGTCGTGAATGCAAAATCTGGCGTTTCATTTTATATGCACGTTGCGTGACTGGTTTTCTCGTGAATTTTGACGAATTTCTTAGACCCCAATACGTAAGCTCGAGACTGAATGGTGGGGATGTTTCGTCGGTTTTAGAAAAATAACGAAAATTTTCAAGAGGCTTAACAGGAAAACGGTGTTTGGAAAAAAATTGCATTTCAATTAGGTGTATGCCCTCAATGACCTGAAAATTTTCATTGCAAATCAAGGTCCTGATTTTTGACTGCGTGTATTCCACACTCGAATATGTGAGTTACATGTCCTCGGTTTGAAGAGCAGACACAATGTACTCGGAATGATTGCGGTTGTAGGCTGCGCAATCAACACGTAGAATTTTTTGCATTGCTGCAAACGGCGACCGTTTGGAGCATCTGCCATCGGTGTTCCTTTAACTTGGTAGCTTCAGGCTGCGCAAGTACGGCTGCGCTATGCTCGCTAAGCTAAGCTTTAACGCCGGTCTTGAACTTGGAAAACAACTCTTCAATTGGGTTGAAGAGCGGACTCTATAGCGGTAAGTACTTCAAAGAGTGCCCCTGGGACAAGGCTTCGTCTGCGGCTCGTCCGTGTGCCGGAGCATTATTTAATATGATGACCGCATCCTGGCTAGGAGCTGTTGCCATGGTCTCCCTCGAAGCTTCCTCCAGGAATTCGTTGAAAGTCAACCAGGACACTTTTCCTCACTTCTCCGCAAGAGGAACCCTTCAGCAGACATGCATGTGAGGAGGTTGGTATTGGGCCCTCTGGTACCTTAGTTCTCAAGATGGCGTCCTTCCGACGTTTTGACCTCCCAAACCTCCGACTACACCAAATATTAGAGTTTGTCTCGTCAACGTAATATTGAAGTTGAAGCGGGCCGTTCCCCCGCAGCCACGAAGCGTATTTATCTCTTGCACTTTTTACGTCATCGCGATTTCGGTCAACGGGCTGCAGAGAAAGTGGCTTTGTTGTGTAACCGTGTCCATCCAAAAGTCTGTCAATTGTAGATAGGCTGATTTGGATACCTGGTCCAGCTGCTCCAAGCTCTTGTTTGAGTTGCTTCAGCGTGTAGGTTGAGTGTTCATCCACTGCAGCTGCCAGATCCTGCACAACATCGGAGTCGAATGTCTTCTTTGAGCCTCCTCTGGGCTTCGGTTCATATCTGTCAGTCTTCGCAATTGAGTGAACAGTTTTCACATCAATTTGTATTGTTTCATCAAGTTGCTTGATTTTATCACCTTGCCGCCAGCAGTAAAGCAACTGCTCCCGATCTTGATCGGATACCTTCTGGTAGGATTGTTTAGGTAGGTTTGGATCCTTCTGAGACCGACCTCGACACCTTGCACTAGACAAACTCACTGCCAAGAGCGTTCACCAATGCGGGCGACGATTAGAGCGGTTCGTCGATTTGCACCTCCAAAACGTCGAACCGCTCTAATCGTTTTCATCTGCCTTCGAGAGTTGAGTATCGGCCGACGTCTGAAACCAAGAGGGAGATGCCAGGTTATCATCTGCAACCGAGGCACGGCGCAAGCATACCACGAAGTGTTTGCAGACTACCCAAGAAGCGCTGTCCAATGGTTTCAACAACAGACGCCTTCTGCTATTCCACGGAGACTGTCTGCGAAAACTTTGCGGTATGTTTGAGCGGGGACGCTGTTTTATCGACGGGCTTCGTCTGCTACAACGGGCTTCGTCTGCAAACACTTCGCGATATGCTCCCGCCGTGCCGCAGTTGCAGACGATAACCTGACATTGCCCTCTTGGTTTTAGACGTCGGTAAATTCTCAACCCTACAAGGCAGATAAAAATGATTGGAGCGGTTCGACGATTTGCACGCAAGTCACCCGCATTTGTGAACGTTCTTGGCAATGGGCTTGTCTAATGCAAGGTGTCGAGATCGGTCTCGGAAGGATCCAAACCTACCTAAACAATCCTACCAAAAGGTATCCGATCAAGATCGGGCGTGGCTTCCTTACTGCTGGCGACAAGGCGGTAACATCAAGCAACTTGATGAAATACTAGGAATTAACGTGAAGACTGCTCAGTCGATTGCGAAGACTGACAGAGATGACCCGAAGCCCAGAGGAGGCTAAAAGAAGACATTCGACTCCGATGTTGTGCAGGATCTGGCTGCTATGGCGGATGAACACCCAACCTACACGCCAAAGCAACTCAAACAAGAGCTTGGAGCAGCTGGGCCAGGTATCCAAATCAGCCTATCTACAATTGACAGACTTTTGGATGGACACGGTTACACAACAAAGCAACTTTCTTTGCAGCCCGTTGACCGAAATCGCGATGACAGAAAAAGTGCAAGAAATAAACACGCTTCGTGGCTGCAGGGGGACGGCCCACTTCAACTTCGATATTGCGTTGACGAGACAAACTCTAATATCTGGTGTAGTCGGAGGTTTGGGAGGTTGAAACGTGGGAAGGACGCCATCTTGAGAACTAAGGTACCAGAGGACCCAATATCAACATCTTCCCATGCATGTCTGCTGAAGGGTTCCTCTTGTGGAGAAGTGAGGAAAAAGTGTCCTGGTTGACTTTCAACGAATTCCTGGAGGAGGTTTCGAGTAAGATCATGGCAACATCTCCCAGCCAGGATGCGGTCATTATATTTGATAATGCTCCCGCACACCGACGAGCCGCAGACGCCGCCTTGTCCCAGGGGCACTCTTTGAAGTACTTACCGCCATGCAGTCCTTTCTTCAACCGAATTGTAGATATGTTTTTCAAGCTCAAGTCCGGCGTGAAAGCTTACCCAGTGAGAATAGCACAGCCGTATTTGCGCGGCCTGAAGCTACCACCTTAAAGGAACACCGATGGTAGATGCCCCAAACGGCGACGCAAGAAGCAATGCAGATATTTCACCGTATTGATAATGCAGCCTATGGCCGCAATAACTTCGAGTACATTGTGCCTGTCCTTCAAACCGTGAACATGTAACTCAAATATTTGAGTGCGGAATACATGGAGTAAAAAATCAGCACCTTGTTTGGCAATGAAAATGTTTATGCCATTGAATGCGTACACTATAATTGAAATACACATTTTTCAAACATGGGTTCACTGTCAAGCCTCTTGAAAAGTTTCGTTACTATTCTAATACCGACGAAACATCCCCATAATTCAGTCTCGAGCTCAGGTATTATGGTCTAGGAAATCCATTAAAATTCAGGAGAAAACCAGTCACGCAACGGGCAAATAGAATGAAAAGTCTTTCATGACTTGCTAGCAACTTAGACCTCTCAAATTGTTGCAACAAATGAATTAGTAGTCATAGTTAATTTACAGATATGAACGAAGTAAATTGAGTGATTCTCGAATTAAAATGAATGGCATTGGGATTACATTGTTGACAACTTGGATTAAATTCATTGACACTTGGATTATATTGGTGTACAGCTGGATTAAATTCAGGTGCACTCGGAATAAAAAAGCTGGCACTTGGATTATTATGAGCGGAGAAACCTGTAGTTGCCCAAAGTAATAAAGATGTCAATAATTATTATATAAACTTAGTAGTGTGACTAATATATTGGGGAAATATAAAAAAGTGACTACTAAGTTAATTGAGTTAATTTAAAGTCAATTAGGTGACTAGTAACACGGAGTAATCAAAGGAGTACGTTTTGAATGAACTTTTATGTAGTCGCATTTCCCAATTATATATCAAAGTAATCGACTGAGTAATGAAAATTTTGCCTCTATAAAGTCATTTGTGTCAATGATACCTGTAGAACCAAACAGTAATCGGAAGGTCAAATGAGCTTCTACCGAGTTATATTTTGTCAATAATTCCTCTAAGTAATCGAGGGAGTAATCCAAAATGTTTGTGTAACTCTTATCTTGTAATTCGTGTTTTTGATGGGCCGAAGTAATTAAAATTGCAAGCCATACCCCTATTAAGCTTTAAATAATTGCAGACATGTCAAAAATAGATCAAAAGAGTAATCACAAGCTGCGATTGCCCTTTTATAATTTTAATTGTATCAATAATAAGTAGAACTAAAAAGAAACAGTAAGCAAAACGTCAATTCAGCTAAAGTCGAATGCCCCTCTAAGAACTCAAGGTAACCAGAAAAGTAATCAGCATGACAATTAAACTACGTCGATCATGCGACTAGTAACTCCAAGTAATGGAGTTATGGAGTAATGAAGTAGTCCCAAACGAAGTCTAATTCTATAAACAATTACTCTAGTTATCAAAAGTGTAAGCGAAACGCGACCACTAAAGACAAGTAAGCACATGTATATTTTGTGGACGCCAGGACTAAATTGGGTAGCATTGGGATTGAATGGGATGGCGCTTGAAATGAATTGGAAGGCACTCGGAATAAATTTATCGTCGTTTGGATTGAAATGAGTGGGAAAACCGGTAATAGACGAGGCAAATGCTTAGCTACAATTCTCACCAGAGTGTCGGTGTATTCGATAAGCTTGTCTTCTTCGATGCTGTCTTTCTTGGCTTCACGGAGCAGGTCCTTGAGGAAATTCTGAAACGGAATCGACAAAACGCTCTAGCCACTTAGAGGATGAGAACGCCAGGGCGTCTCTTTCGGATGCCCGACACGCGCTCCTCCGTCTCGCCATAGCCTCTAAACTCACAAAGCCTGGCAGTTTGACGACGGAGCCATATAGTACCCGGTCGCAGATTTGGAGCGCGAGAATCTGGTAGCACAGAGCATCAAAGAGCCATTTCTCGGGGAACCTCGACGTCAGCGCACAGCTTTTGCAGCGGCGAGGACCCGAAACACACTTGTTCGCTGGGGAGAAGTGTATTTCGGTGTCTCGCCGCAGCGGGGCGCCAGTCACGTGGCTCTCCTGGAATTACAACAGGTATGAGGTGGTGAGAGAGATTTGGAAAGGGGTCATGGTGCCTGGCTTGACTTTTGGAAACGCAGTGCTATGCATGAAATCCGAAGTGCATGCGAGACTAGAAATAAAACAGCGCGGAGTAGGTAGACTGGCTTTGGGGGCACATTGCAAAACGCCAAACCAGGGAGTACAAGGAGACATGGGATGGGCATCATTTGAGAGCAGGGAAGCGGTGAGCAAGGTAGATTTTGAGGATAGGTTGAGGCAAATGGACGGGGAGCAATGGGCACGAAAGGTTTTCAGCTATTTATACATGAGGAGTGTAGACACAAAGTGGAGACAGCGCACTAGGAAATTAAGAGGAAAGTTTTTGGGCTATAGCGAAGATACCGAAGAGCAAGTCTCAGTTAAGAAGAAAGTTAAGGCCACAGAAAGAGATTGGTGGCTAGAGGGAATGCAGACAAAGACGGCTCTGGAAAGCTATAGATTAAACAAAAGAGTTATTGCCAAAGAAAGCATTTATGACAATTCTAGGGGAAGCTCATTGCTGTTTGAGGCAAGAACGGGTGTTCTGCGAACCAGAACATACAGGGTGAAGTACCAGGAAATTGATACAGTGTGCACTGCTTGTGGAGAGGAGGACGAGACGGCTGAGCACTTGATACTCTACTGTAAAGGGCTTCACCCTATGCCTACCGAAGACAACATAGATTTAATAAAGTCATTGGGTTTTAGAGACAGCGAAGGGAGAGTGGATTTCAAGACTGTAGAGATTACCAAGCAAAGATTAAGTGAATGGTGGCAGAAATCGAGAGAAAACTAGGTATTTTCTTATCCACTGATGGCAAGGGGGTTTCATAGCCTCACTTTCTTTGCACTGCGGAGTGAATATAGATTTCACATTTAAATATTCTAAGCTTAAATGGTAAAACAAAATGGCTAGGTGGCGTAAGCTACCGCCCGATCCAAAGGGCTCAGCCGTATTCATCCATCCATCCATCCTCTCATCCGTTGTCTGCCTCTCCATCTTTTCCATTTCGGCGGCCGCTTCTCGTGGCCATCTGCCAGGTTTTTTCAGTAAATAGGAGGCTATGGTCTCACTTTGGCTGTACGTGCTCACTAAAAGCTCCCGAGATGCCGACGCGTTATCGAAGGTGCACAGGAAGCTCGCACAGGAGGCGGGACAACCGAAGGACCGACCTGCTGTTCTCGTTCTGTCAGTGACATTTTTTTGCGTCGAGCGATCAAATCGAATCAATGATGACCTATTGGCCAAATTTAAATCAACATTGATTTGTGGGTCTTTCTCTTCTCAGTGCGAGTTAACACCTCAATACGGCACCACCGTGTATTAGATGAGAGTATTATTTCCGATTATAGTTTTATTTTTGCCGTTTGGATGCCCGCGGGCCTAGTAGCGCTGCTCAAACATCATAAATGATGACGGAATTATCTGCGGACAATCTTCGAAGTATGTTGGTTTCATACATGAACATGTGTGCAGACAGATTTTTGCATGACCAGTGTGTCAGAATCGTCATACAAGAAAGGCCGTCTTTTGTACGAACGGTGTGACTTTAGCGGCTTAGCCTGTCTCGCCGACAAACCTTGCGCAGGAAGCTAAGGCCCGTTCACACTCTTGCAACCGAGTACGACCGAGAGAGACGAGACTTGTTAAAACTAGGGGTGTCGCGAACCGGCCGAGGTTCGAGTTCGACCAGGTTCGACTTTTTCGAACTTTTAGTGGAAAATTCGACGAACCTTGTATTGAGGTTCGACTCGTGTGCGCATGCGCGAGAGGCTAGCCAGTTGGCTTCGGATTGGATGGTGATGGCTAAGGGATGAATTAAGGGCAGCGCTGATTGGTTATTTCAGTTAATACAGTACAAAAAATTAAGTTATTAACTTCTTTAGTGATTAGAATTAGTTTCTTTTAATTGCAACTGTTTATAAAATAATAAAAAGAAAAAACCTTTTCATATAAAATTTTTTTCCAAACCTAGATATGCTTGTATCAAGGTCTGGCCACACTGTCCACAAAATCGAACCGGTCGAATTCGGTCAAAAGTAGGGGTGTCGCGAACTTTTGTCGAACCGGATTTTTAGGTCGAACTTCCGGGGTTCGACTGGGTCGAACCGGTTCGACGAACCTTCGAAACTTTTCACCAGATTCGACCGGTTCGACTTTGCGGACAGCGTAGCCAGACTTTGATACACACATGTCTAGGTTTGGAGAATTTATTTTTATGCAAAGGGTTATTTTATTTTATGAACAGTTGCAATTAAAAGAAACCAATTCTAATCACTGAAGATGTTAATAAATTAATTTTTTTGTACTGTATTAACTGAAATAACCAATCAGCGGTGCCCTTAATTAATCCTTTAGCCATTACCATCCAATCCGAAGCCAACTGGCCAGCCTGTCGCGCATGCGCACACGAGTCGAACCTCAATACAAGGTTCGTCGAAATTTCCACGAAAAGTTCGAAAAAGTCGAACCTGGTCGAACTCGAACCTCGGCCGGTTCGCGACACCCCTAGTCAAAAGTTCGAAGGTTCGTCGACCGGTTCCACCCAGTCGAACCCCGAAAGTTCGACCTAAAAATCTGGTTCGACAAAAGTTCGCGACACCCCTAGTTAAAACCTCTTAAAATTTCTTAGGACGAGGGAACAGACTGACATCCTGGCGCCATCTATGCGGTGACCCTGGAACTGCATTTCACAAGAGCGAAGGTTTTGCGGGATTTCCGAGGTCAATTGTGCATATTACTTATAAGAAAGGCTCGTTTATAACGTTGACAAAAGTTTTTCGAGCCAAGAAAGAAAGGATAATGCGCGAGAGAAATAGAAAATATGCCGGACCGGCAAGTTTACACTGCTACCCAATAGATGGCGCCAGTGTGTCCTCTTGTTGTAAGAGGTTTCAAGCCACAAAGTTTTAAGAAGTCGCAAGAATGTAAACGGGCCTTTACTCGCGTCTTGGACGACGTGTGGCGTGTGTCCACGAAGATGACGCCTTTTTTTGTGGGCTAGCTATTTGCAGTGGATTTCTTTTTTTTTTTTTTTTACATGCAGTACACGAAATACTTTTCAAAGACATCGGGAACCGGGAGAGCTTTGTGGCTTGAAACCTCTTACAATCCGGGAGAGCTTTGTGGCTTGAAACCACGAAAGCAGTCGCTTGGCGCTGAGAGGCACCTCATTAGTAAAGAACGAAGGGGCTTTCTGACTCGCGTGTTTGTCTGATTAGTCGCTTCTCCTGATTTTTGAGGCAATTGGGACCGGTCCGACTGAACAATAGTCAGTATGAGACAGAATGAGAGTCAGCAGTATGTAATAAAAATTTGGTAAGCAGCATCGCGCCAATAAACCAAAAAAAAAAAACAACAACAGTAACAACAGCAACAACAAAAACGGAATAAACAGTAAAAGAGCCGATGTCTTTGGGTCCTTGCACTTCCATTTTCTGAAACCAACTTTCGCAACAGACAGAGAGAGAGAGAGAGCGAGAGAGAGAGAGAGATGTTATATTTTGTTACGCTTTGCAGCATTTCTGTTTGACGAAATGCCCGAGATAACGCCACAGACGTATTCACTATAGCGACTCCACTGAACAAAAGGGTATATGTCACGTTTTTCGTAAACTTTAAAGCGAAAATATACTTCGGGATGGGCGTCATACAAAAGCGTCGTTTTTCCCGTGGCTCGCTGTAAAAAGCTCGGCTTTGAAGGCGTACTGTTTATGCAAGAGCTGCGTGGGGACACAGTTGGTCGCGCGCTTTCCTACACTGTTCTCGTTTTCCGTCATGGCGAGTTACGCAAACAAAGTCCGACGGAAATTCGGCTCGGGCAACTGCGAGATGTTGTGGCCGAAACTTTCAGCCGTCACCTGGGAATTGTTCGGACAGGTGTCCGGCTAATTATCGCAGCATCTTTCGCAAAATAAGCGCGTTCCTAGTCCCGCGTTGGTTATCTGTCGACACGCTACAAGGGTATATATGTATACGTATGTCCGTTTTATCACCGCGTGGTGTGAGTTTTAGCTATTGTTTCCTCTTTTTTTTTTTTTTTGTCGTGAGAATTGCAGATATTAGTGTAGGCAGTCTCCTGTTGTAATGGGCCTGTCTGTACAAGAGAGCGAGCTGCGTGCGAGCGTTTATTTCAGAATTCTCTTTATCCTTCTAATTCCGCGCTATCCAGATTATCTATTGAGAACCTTCTCGTAGATACTTACTTTCAGTTCGTCTGCTTCAATATATCCGCTGCCGTCCGTGTCATATTCGCGCCAGATCTGCAAGGAAAAAAAAAAAAATTTTTTGATGAGGGTGCGCACGACAGAACAAAAAGTCCTTAAAGGCCGACTTACAACCTCGGTTTTCTGCAGGGAAGACAATCCTCCTATCGTCCCCCTCTAGTAAACTGCCAAAGGAGCCAAGTTAGGGCAAGGTAGAATGTGGGGAGGGTATAGGAAAGGAGGAGGTGAGCAAAACAGACGAACGCAAATGAAGGAACTAATTTCGACTACCAAGATGGACTATTTAGATGTTTTTTGCCGCCACAACACACAAAGAAGGATATCCATTCCGGGTTTTGATTACAGAAACAGCATCTTGGCACGGGGTGATGTCACGCTTCCTATTGCCACACCTATTCAACCTCGAATTGGCCGATCCATTCCTGACCCCAAACTCAGAGGAGGTTATACAGTACCTACTACAGAATACGTCCACAGTACACTTGGGGTTTTCCCTTGATGTGGAAGATCTTTTTCTCTTCCACATACCAAATTGTTTGCAGCTGTAAATGAGTGCATTGAAGCCAATGGAATTACGTACTTTCATGACAAATGTGGAATTCAGGTGGAATCCTTTCTAGAACTTTTGCGATTCTACCTTTCTGCCACAGTTTTCACGTACAAAGACAGGTCTTACCTACAGAGGAAAGGAATATTGGGTCATGCGTAGCACCAGTTCTCTGTGATATTTTCCTTTCCCAATTTGATTGGGCAATGGCTGATGTACTTTCCATCGGTCAAGTAGCTCGTATTTTTAGGTACTTGGATGACTACCTGGTTCTTCTTTCACGATGATCTATATATAATGAAGCACAAATAATCGACAGTATACGATCAACCTTATTGGAAGAAGGGCGAGGCCTCAAGTGAACTCATCAGTCACCTTTAAACTCCATAGTTACTTTTTTAAGATCTCGAACTGGTGTTCTATGACAATCACACTTGCTGGAAATACTCACCAAGATCCAAAAAAGGCCTGCTGCAATATGACTTGGCACATTCTAAGATCGATAAGAGAGGAATTGTGAGAAACACAATGAAGTGCGGCTTTAATAATTGTGTTGTGCCCATTCAGCGGGAGAGACTTTTCATTCTCAGGTACAGCGTCCCAAGGCGTCTAGATACCCGAGCTCTATCTTGTTTGACGTCGCTAAGTCCATGATTACTTCAAGCGGACGACGAGAGAGCACAAAGGACAAGAACCGCCGGTTAGGAGTGCTGCCATACATCCATCGTATATCTCACAGCCTAAAGAAGAGTCCAGGTTGTATTTTCTGCATCGGACAAACTCAGCGGTTGTGCCCAAGGATAAACAATCACCAGATACAGCTAGCCGAATGTAATGTTCAACATCAACAGAAATACGTTGACTGCTGGTGTGGGGTGGCATACGAGATACCGTTTGCCCGCGGTAAAGTGTATGTTGGACAACCAGGACGATATATCAAGTGTGTCATGTGCGCGCAGGGAGCAGACGAGACAGCGGAGCACTTCATACTGGAATGCACAGGCCTGAAGCCGGACGTTACGTATGAACCAGACATGGCGGTGGCGCTGGGCTTCCGGGGCATTGACGAACAATACGCCGCCGATAGTTCGCAGCCAGTGGAGGTGACGAAGAGGAGACTGGAGTGCTGGTGGAGGAGGGCAAGAGAACACGACTACGACATTGGCTAGTGTAGCTACTATAGCCAGGCTAGATCCAGCGCTGCTGGGATCCCCTGATACAAAGGGGTTAGCCCCAAATCCAAATCCAATCCAAACCGCCTAAGAGAACACGCCCTATCTTTGAAGTCGTCGCCAGCGAGCCGCCTATACTCCGTTCCACCTTCAGTCCGAGCGCAGTGGACTCCACGAGCCATCCCAGCCGATCCAGCGCCGGGAGAAAGTCGCGTGACCTGCCGGTGGGGCGGGGCGACACAGGGAGCTCAAGGTCGCATGACACTCCCTCAACGCCGCATTGGCTGGGATGGCTCCTAGCGTCCGCTGTGCTCGGACAGAAGGTGAAACGGAGTATAGCAATACATGCAAGTGATTGCAAGTGCTCCGCTGAGTTTAGCCACACTAAAATCTTAAAACGTTTCAAGGCTAAGAGATCTCGTGAGCTGTACGAGGCCCAAATCATTTTGTCCATTGGGGATGACTGCGTCAGAGCGCCGTATAAGACGTATTGCCAAATTACCCAAGCATCAAGGAGAATGCTGGGAATGTATACACGCGCTCGCCTTCCCCGTATAAAAAATTCGAACTAAATAACCAAAATAAGCCGTTGACGAACGCGCGTGCAAGATGCCGTTTGTTTTAGGCATTAACTTTAAAATAGTTACTGTTGCAGACGCCAGCACGTGAAGCGCTTGTAACTGCACTCGCAGCATGCTCCTTGGTGCTTAGGTAATTTAGCAAAAGGTTTATTGCCATGACACAAAGATAACTTCATTACCTCAGTCTCATGCTTTGAAGAACTCTGACCTGCTATGACTTTTTAGTTCATAGTCTTCCCGAACTTCATCTTTGTTTATTTTTATCAGCATCCCTGTTTAACGTGTTTCCGTGCATTAAAAAAAAAGAAAAAAAAGATTTCCATTAGTTTTTTTTATTTATTTTTGGTAATGCGTTATTTAGAACTAAGTACCCTTGTGAATTTACCCTTTAATGATGTAAACAGGATTTACTTTACGTATGTTGTTGCTAAGACGTTTATTTAACTAAGGGATAACACCAGGATCACAAGTCCGTTGCGACGCGGTCGCAGCTTTGGCGTGGCGTCTAAGTCCCTGGATGAAAAGGGGGATGAGGGTTACACCGAAGTTTTTAGCTCTCTTTGCGACACAAAGCGAGGAGGTCAGAATTCGTGTCCGGCGCTCGCACTCACCGGGGGGGGGGGGGGGGGGGGGGGGGGGAGGGGGGGGTTGCATTAACACCACTTTGATAAGCATAAGGCCTCCGCACCGTGATCGCACCGTCATCACAGTCAGGTCGACCGAGGCTTGAGATTGGACACGAGTGCTGCGTCAGTGTTCGGCCGGGGCTCGTGTTCAATCAGCGCGTCGAAGGTCGGACTCGGGCCCAATAGCCGAGTTAGCGCGATCCGACTGTGATATTTCATGAAGGTGGAGGAGTCGATGCGGAGGCTTTGATCATTCCGGGTGGTGTTCGGTGCACCCAGTCGTCGTAACAGGTCGGTCGGTCGTCGTCGGGCAGAAGGGATCAGGCTGCGGTGCGGTGCGCTGCCAATGCAGCGCAGTCCCAAATTAAATGATGAAGCTTGGGTAAGGACTCCGGGTCCTTGCAGCGCTGTCAGCTGGGGTCTCTTCGCATGGCGTTTGCGGTTCATGTTGAGAGGAAGTGAACTGGAGTGTTGTGTAAGGTCGATCAGTTCCCAGGGTGGCTTGGCGGGGGGTGGGAGAGGGGAGTTCGTTGTCGGTGGAGGCAGCGACTCCGAGGTAGCGCGCTACCGCGCGGCCTTGAGATGTGTGCTGGAGCCTGGAGGCGGGTGGCATGCAGCTCCATCTGCTTCTATAGGGTGTTTTTGAGATTGATGAGGTGAAGGCATTTCCGAACTACGGCGATGCGCGTGATGCGAGGAAGCCCGAGGATGGTACGGCGGGCTTCGTTAGAGAGGGTATTGAGCTTATCCCAATGTGTGCGCTTGAAGCGATAAAAACGGGCCGCGTAGACGACTTTCGATACGAGGTCTGAGCTGACGAGGAGCTTGACTGTGCGTTCGCCTGCGCCACCCAGCCGATCCGAGATGCGTGGGAATAGGCGGAGGCAGGCACGCAGCCAGGATTTTTTTTCGGGGGGTGGGGGAAGGGGGGGGGGGGGGGCGGCCCGCCCATGACAAAATGCTGTATGAGGTGGAGGGGGGAGAGGAGGTTCCAGCAAATTGGAAGATTTCGGGGGGGGGGGGGGGGGGCCCCATGGCCGCCGCCCCCCCCCCCCCCCCCCCCCTGGCTACGTGCCATGGGCGGAGGCCTTGTTTCCAGGTTTCGATGATTGCCTTGACCCATTCTGTGGTGACGTGTGGGCCATTGCTAAAGTAGACACCCAAGATTTTGATGCTGAGTGCTTTGCTTACGGGTTGATTGTCGAACGTGTGGCGGAGGTCGAGGTTTGCATGTCCCTTGCCGAAGACAGTATACATGGTCTCCTCTGGTGATGGTGCGAGCCCGAGGTGGTGCAGATGGTTGTTGATGGAGCGCGATTCGTTGCGTGAAGGGGCTGCCGTCGAAAGTCCAAATAGTAATGTCGTCGGCGTAAGCCGAGGCGCGGAGGTGTGGGATTTTGTATAATGCCCAGAGAAGGGGGGCCATGACGATGTTAAACAGCGTCGGGGAGTATATCCCGCCTTGGGGTACGCCGACATGGTTCAGCCTCGTATTAATACCCACCGCATCGGGACCGTGTCCTGACTTAACTGGCTGCCATGAAGGAAGGGGCGCACAAAAGCGAGCTGTTTGCCGTCGAGGCCTTGCTTGTACATGGCGGACGGAGACGATCGATGCATGGGGCACGGAGGCAAAGGCTTTTCGAATATCCACCGTGACAAAAAACGCGCAGCTGTGTGCTATTGATGTGACGATCGACGACATCTTTGTATACCATTGCCAAGCTGTCGTGTGTACTGAGGTTCTTACGAAAGCCCGTTTGTGTGGGGTGGAGTATCTTGACCTGTTCCGCCTGCCACGGAATGCGGGCGAGAACCATACGCTTCATGAGCTTGCCTATGATAGATGTGTGCGATATGGGCCGCACGTTCTTAGGGACTGTCGGCGGCTTGCCTGTCTTGGGAATCAGTGTTATCCAGGAGGTCTTCCAGTCGTCAGGGAGCAGCCCTCTGTATGGTCAGATTTAGTTAAACCAACAGAGGTTGGCTTCCTGGGCGATTCGGGGTGCATTACGCAGCATCGGCGCGGTGATCCCGTCGGGGCCGGGCGAGCTTCGGAGGCGACATTGGGAGATGGCCGCATCAAGTTTCCATTCGGTGAAGCGTTGGTTGCCAGCTGGAAGTCAGCCACGTCGTTGTACTTGGGGCAATATACGTCGGGTGGCGGGGCTTTGTTCGGCTGGGGGAAGGAGATTTCTCCGAGCTAATCGAGGATGTCCTCGGTGCTTTCGTATGAGAAAAGTTCTATGACAGGGACAGTGTGGGTCTGGGTACGCTTGCCGTATATTGCGTTGAAAGTACTCCACATTACTCAGCTGAGTGTTCTTACTCCACATTACTCAGTTGAGTGTTCTTGTCGAAAGACTCGCAATGTGCGATCCACCTCTCTAGTTTTAAGGTATTGGCATACTTGTCAGCTTCGCGTGTAAGACGAGTGACTCTGTGGAGGTAACATTGACGTTTACTGCTTCGATATTTGGTAAGCGCCGTCGTGCGTCGATCCCATAGCGAAAGAAGATGCGTATCCGGAGTGGGTATACCCTCGCACAGTTCCCGCGTTCCCGTTGCAGAAGTCGCATCTGTTATCAGGAGAGTGGAGATGGCAGAGGTATCGAATATGGTGATTTTGTCCTCGATGGTCTCCCGAAATCGGTCCCAGATGACTGTTTTGGTGGAGCGCGTGGTGCGCTTACGTTTGCCCGTGGGGAGCTTTATGACAATAGGGAAGTGATCGCTGCCTCAGGCATCTTCGTCGAGGATTGTCCAAGTAAGAAGGCCGGCAATATGAGGAGAGGGAGGGGTGAGGTCAAGTACGCTATCGCGTTGTCAGGGGTTCGTACCGTAGCGCGTTGGCCGGTTGATGTCCTTCATGATTGCCAGGTTGGTATACTCAAAAAACAGCGCTGAGGTCGTGCCCGCGCTGTGTGGTGGAGCAGGAGCTACATGCCTCGTAGTGTGTGTTCAGGTCTCCTCCGAATACCGTGTAGTCGGTATAGGGTATGCGTCATGCAAGGTCTTCATTCAGGAAAAGTTGCACGTTGTCCTTTTGCCGGTGTATACGGGCGGCAGTATGCCGAGACGACGAGAAGCCTTCGCTCAGTTCCGTCGAGAGCGATGTGCACCGCGGTGACTTCTTGGGTGGTGGTGCACCATGCCCCCTTGTCCAGCTTCACGTGGGGCATGTTTCGGTGTACGTAGACGCCGGCTTGCGCACGACAAATAATCTTAGTTGTCAGGGGATTTGGGTGCCGTTTCTTTGGGAGTTTGTGCTCGATAGTAGGGTTGTGGTTTATGCCGTAGCCTGAGAGTTGCACAGTGTCGCTATGCGTCTCCTGCAGCAGGAGTATGCGAAAGCGTATTGAGGGTCGGAGACACGCACGAGGAGCTCCCCTCGTTATGATTATAATGTAATTAAATGCAAAGGTGCAAGCGAGCTGGTCAAGAATGACAAAAATAATCCCTGGAGAAGGGGAACAAGGGGGACAAAGGACAAACACAAATCTCCAAACACAGCTAGGTGACTGGTGCTCGCCGCAACAAATCCTGGTTTTGGTATCGAACCAGGGACCTCTCCATTTCCAGTGGAGAGGTCCCTGGTTCGATACCAGGATGAGGCGGTATCGAACAAGGGACCTCTTGTTCCAAAACAGGACCAGACGCATACACTACTGATTACACGGTCCCCCTTGTTCCCCTTCTTCAGGGATCCTTTTCGTCATTCTTGTCCAACTCGCTTGCACCTTTGCATTTAATTGCATTATAATCGTAAACGTAAAATGCAAGCCGTTCACCCCTGTTGGTGTTAGACTGGTGGCAGCTGATAAAACCCGTTTGCTCTACTGACGTCTAACTCCTGGTTAGCTCAGTGGGTAGAGCGCTCCACCGGAAATGGAGAGGTCCTTGGTTTGATACCAGGACCAGGCGGATTTTTTCTGTCGCACACCAGTCACCTAGGTGTGCTTGGAGATTCGTTTGTCCTTTCTCTCCTTTGTTCCCCTTCTCCAGGGATTATTTTAGTCGAGCTCACCTCTCCGTTTCGCAAGGCCACGACAGTTCCACTGCAGGATTTTGAGAGTGGGCTTATTGAGTGAGGACGCCATCTTGGTGTGGTGGTGGGAGTGCCGGTGGTAACTGCGTGGGGAGTGCTGTCATACGGTCCGTAAGTACGAGAGATGAGCTGCTGCAGTTGCTGTATCTGCTGCTGTAGCTGTATCTTGTTGCTGTTTTGTTGCTGCTGTTGCTGCTGCTGAGCAAGCAGGGCCTGCAGTTGATTTATGGTGACATATTGCGACTGTGGTGAAGAACTACACGGCGGTATGGGCGGCGGTGGGAGCTGGGACTCCTGCTGTTACTTAGGCTGCAGCTGCTGCTGGAGATGCTGTTGCTGCCGTTGGGGATGCTGCTGCTGTGTTTGTGCATGTTGTTGTTGCTGGGGCTGCTGCTGCTGTTGGGTATGCCCCCGGGGATGCTGTTGCTGCTGCTATGCTGCTGCTGCTGGAAATGCTGCTGTTGCTGGGAGGTACACTGAAATGGAGCAATCTGTTAGTTCTTACTTTGGGCTGCAACTACTTCGGCGTGTTTACGAAGTCGCCTCATGAGTCCTGCCTTGCGAGGCTCACGTTTCTGAGCTTCCGTCTTGAGTCTTTGTTGGAGTCGTACTTTGCGGAGTTCAAGTTGTTTAGCCTCCCCCTCGAGTTCCAAAAGTGTCTCTGATGCTGCCTTTTCAGCCTCAGAGATGGATCGGAGTTCTTCTCTCCGGGCCTGAACTTCAGAATCAGTGCAATAGGCAGTCTTGAGCATGTTCATCGTGGCCTGCGAATGTGTCATGGGTTTGGTGAGAGTCGGTGGGGGAGAGGGGGCCGCGGTGATCGGAAAGCGACCGTCGCCTAGCGCCACAGAGTCCTTCGTCAGCAGAACTGCGTTGACGGCTTGCGGGGCGACTGGGTTGATGTTGCCGTTGTGGTTGTTTCTGCCGGCTGCGACTTCTACTTCTGTGATGCGAGGGTGCGTCTTCGCTTCTTAGGTCATCAAGCTCTAGGGCCGAAAACCGTTTGGACGCGGCGACCAGCGGCGGAAATTCCTCGATGGAAACCTTGCCACCAACCACGGTTTTGGACTTTTGAGTTGGGGGCCTGCTTCGGGATCGTAATGTGCAGGTGGTGGCACGTCGGGCCTTGCTCTTTCTGCGGTGGATACACGAGGTGTGCCGAGTTCTGCGGTGGTAGTTCGTACCGTCCGCCGAGTGCGCTCTTGGCGCTGCTGGTCGACCTTACGCTTGACCAGACACTTGGGGTCGGTGGCGAGGTTCGTGGTGACGTGGCAGTTAGCCCAGTACGTGCGTTCACAGGCGTGGTCATTGTTGACGATACAGCCTCAGTCAGGGCACCTTGGCTGTCGGGTGCAGGCATGCTCTTTGTGGCTCAGGCCGTGGCAACGCCGACAAACTAGGGTTGTAAGAGAGTAGGGCGTAACGTTGATGATTACGTCGTAATACAGCATAGTTTTCGTGGGTCGATGCTCTTGAAACGTTATCAAGGCTAGACCGTTCTTACCGAACGGCCTGGCATCAATTATTGCGTGTGAGTTGCTTCAGAGGGCGCGGAGCAACGCTTCGGAGGTGCCTTCGGTTTATGCCGCGTACAACGCCACGGATGGTGTCGCCGGTAATGGCTTCGTGAGCCACAACGTCAACTGCCCGGTCGTGGGCAGCTATAGGGTGAGGGCAGTGAGGGCAGTGAGGCAGCTCATCGCACAGCGAGGAGCTGGTAAGCGTGCACGAGGTTTCGTGCCGTAGCGAAGATGGTGTTGGTGGCTTTAGCTATTCGGAAGTACGGCATGTCTTTCGTGTCACAGGCTGTGGGATGTAGACCTAATGTGGCGTAGAAACCGCGCTGCATCGTGCAGGCAGGAATATACGAGTGAGGTCATACCTGTCCCGGGAGCGGAATAGGATCACATATTTGGGTCTTTCGTCGGTTGCAGGGTCTGGGTGGTCTGATGAAGACAAAGGCGAGAGCGCTGCGCCGAGGAAGTGCCGCTGCTGCTGCGGTCTCTGCTTGTGGTAGCACGTCATTTGCCAGCCTACGTCATCGTCGTCAGCATCGCCGTCTTTGCTGTCCGGGTCAGGGGTGGCTGTTGACTTAGAGGCTGTGGTGCTAGGCGGCACTTGAGGCACGATGAGCGGGGGTGACTCACACGAAATGGTGTGGCGATCTGTAGTGTTTAGAGTGGCAGAAGGATGATCGACGTGCTCCATTTCGGTGTGCACGTTAGAGACCTCAGGATAGTGGTTGTACCGCACTGGCTAAATTGCTCATTTACAGCTGAGACGCCAGACGCCCACTGAGGCAGACTAACTTCCGGCTGTATTAACACACACCAATTTTTTTTCGGTCTCCTTTGTATTTCCTTTGTTGTCGTTTTGCGCTTTAATATCTCAATATGTACAACCAAGTAGCCCGCCCAATGATCTTAGTGACGTCGAGGCAGCCTAGCAAACATTAAGGGTTCCTTGATGTCTCGTCGTCCCAAGCGAAAATCCACAAATTGTAATTATTGGCGCATTCTCAGTAGCGAGGAGGTCAAACTTCAAGTGACTTTTGTGGCATAAATATTCGGTTATTTTCAAAACGTTTCTGGACATATTTTTTTCCCTCCCGAGATTTTAAGTAGCCATCAGAGAAACCAAACGAGCGAATGCGCTTCGAACAGTGCGATTTCCTTGCGGTGTATTTTTGAAGCAACTGTCAATAGTGCTTTGGTTGCTCGAGCAAGAGAAAACAGCACACCCATCGGAACCAGGTGGTTTTCTTGGAAACATCATGAAGTTGAATTAATTAATATTCCAACGGCGATTTATTATTTTTTATATTATTATTTAGTTATTAATATTTTTATCTTATAATTTTTGTTCTTGTTGTTGCGGGAAGCCCTTTTTGTAAAAAATTACAAGGACAAGGATAACAGCACCACAACAGCAGCATCCTAGCACTTTGAGCCTTGACTGTATGCTTTTGAAACCAAACACATCTTTGGGTGTTTTTTTTTTTAGATTACCATAACAATAAAAAGAGACAAACCGGCAATTGAATTAGTAGAATTAATCCTGCGGGGTATACCGTTATCGGCCGCGGCGGACGCTAGGGTGAGTGACGCGACAGTCCGTAGCTTAATTACCTAAAATTTACTAATAAACTTTTTGGGATATTTATCTTAATTAACTAGCCTACTTAGTTAAAAGAAGCTTAATTGCCTGAATTCACTAATCAACCTTTTTAATTATTCGTATTAATTATCTCCTTTAATTACCTAGTCCGCCTAGCTAAAATCAGCTTAATTACCTTAATAAGAACTAAACTTTTTTTGTTCTAACTATTCGTCTCAGTCCGCCCATCTTAATGAGATTTGGCATCCGTCACCGAAATAGGCCAGGGCGGTTGTTAGAATTCAGCCATGATAAAAGTCTGTTACGCGCTATTGAGTAGGGCATTTAAGTTGCCAAAGTCCTGAGACAGACGCGCAATACGCATATGAGCGAGGAAGGTCTGCGCCCCGACTAGACGATCACAAGCGAGTGGGGAGCGATTCAGTTCGATTGAATTCAAATCATTTTATCAGCAGGAAGGCATATACATGTTACTGAAAAAGCAGGTGGACGCATAGCCATATGGCTAGTTTGGGTCCATTAAAATAAGGTATCCGAGGTTTGGCGGAGGTTATTAAGGAACTAAACAAAAATCCTACAGAACAAAAAAAAAAAAAAAAAAAGAAATAGATTAAACAATTATAGGAGCCATACTAATTTCGCTAAACCAAGACGATGGTTATGACTCATAAGGGTAAAGGTGGCTTAAGAAAGAAACATGTAGCGTTTTAGTGCTTGGCTAAAATTATGCCAACTTCGAGGCCGGGAGTTCCAGACATTTGTACCACAGAAATCGATTAGTCTTTCACAACATGTGTTATGACATTGCGACATATTAAACTGCACAGATACATTTGCTCTAGTAGGGACTTTTTCACTTCCAGATTGTGAGTCGATCTGGCGAAGGCGTGATTTCTCCGTTTCGTGAGCTTGCCGACATGGCACTTCATGCTCTAATGTCTCCTCGAATACGGAACTTTGGACACTAGCACTTCTTGTTGCCCTCTTTTAGTGGCTTCCCACTGCGTATAGCGCGGCAAAGAATTTAATTTTCGGAAAAGATAACCACTGCTCTCTCCTCTTTTGACGATACGCTGATTGGAATATGAGGCGGGCGAATATCCAAATTGTTAATGAGCTAATTTCAGGTAATTAGTACGCTAATTATCGAGTCACACTCGTACCTTCACGTCCTCCGCGATCGATAACCTTATCCCCAAAGAATCGTTTCTTTATTTCTGGCTGCCGCTTTCACAAAAACACATTTCCAACCCATCAAAAAAAAAAAAAAAAAAAAAAAAAAAACACACACACATAAAAGAGGGTAACCGGCAGCGTTTCTTATAAAAAAAGAGTTTTTTTAAGGGCATTTTGAAAATCGAGATGACACATAGACACACACAAAAAAAAAAAAAAAACGCTGCGTTTCGCTACGGAGGTAGGCTGATGCGCTCTATGGGGCGGATGCTTTTGCGGTGGTCGAATTGTTCGGTCTTCCTCTCGGGAGATTGGCGGAGTGGGAGCAAAACTTGGTTATTCCATCGACGAGTCAGCGCTTTCAACCGGGCGCCGCGTGATGTTCCATGATAATGCAGCGAAGAAAGCGAAGGACCGAGGGTAAAAACAAAAAGCAGCCGGAGAGTTTTTGACGGGTCTGCGATTCGGGCAGACGTCTTCCGAGTCGACCCTTAATTTTTCCGCCCTTGTTGGCAGATTGGCTCACTGAGCTGCCGTCATTCTCCTACACGCACCGCATACCTCGGATACACCGCGCTCTCGGAACGAGTCCTTCGCTTTGTCGCTCTCTCTCGAGCAGGGGTGTGCGTTCCGACAAATTCTGCACTGCTCGTTTCTCCGAGAATCAATTAAACCGGAGTTGGATGATGTACTTGAAGAAACTTCGATCACAAGGGAAGCATTTCTTTCCCGTCTCTTCAATCCGGCCTCTCTCTCTCCACTTGCCCCGGACCATTTCCCCGAGGAAGCCGACGTAATAGCGGGAAAGATAACGAGAGAAAAGCACAAAACGCCGTAACAGGGAACCATTGAAAGGTTGTACCTCTCCCCCCTCTTCCCCCCTTTCGTTCTTCTTTCCAATTCTTTACGACCCGAACGAAAATTTTGAAGGTTCTGCACATGACAGCTGCCGCGTCTCTGGTTTGAAAATTCGCTAAATTATTCGTCCGTGATGCGGTTCTTTTCTTACGAGAAAAAAAAAAAAAAAAAAAAGTACGGGAAGATGGGAAGCTTGAAATGCTAAAGTTGGGAGCGATTAAAAAAAAAAAAAAAAGAAGAAGAACGAGGTGTTACAATGTACAAAGCGTGGCATTGTCAGCACGAACAAGCGATCGCCGTTTTTTTTCTTCTTAGAACTGGAAAGCTGCCATAAAAACTACTTTCGGGACGAAAAAAAAAGTCCTCATTGGGGGAACTTAGAACTTAAGCGGTAGAGATTGGTGGTGCCCGTCAAAACCCTGTTCAAGCAAAACGCAAAAAAAAAAAAGAAAAAAAAAAAAAGAAGAAGAGCCGATTTTCTTTTGCGCAGCATACTCTTTTTGTGTTTGACGGAGAAACGCTCACATAACGGAGGTAGATGATTGTTTCATTCGATCGTCTCTGCCGAGTGTGAGTGTGCCAGTGGTAGATTTGTCGAGGAGGCAGCAGCAATTCTCAATCGTGGTGCGGCCTAAAAAAATTACACCATCTTCCCGAGGGGAACCATGGGGTGATGCGGAGCATCGCGGATCGTTATTAACGGTGTTATTAACGGTGTTAGTAACGTTGTTGAACTTCACGGTCCCAAACCTCAGGTTCTGCTGCTCGACGTTCACGAACCAACGCGGCTTCCCGTTCTCGAAGGTCGGGTTCCGCCGCTCGCTTCGTACGTTTACGTTGAACTTCACGGTCCCGAACCTCAGGTTCTGCTGCTCGACGTTCTCGAACCGCCGCTGCTTCACGTTGTCGTAGTTCAGCATCCGCCGCTCGACGTTGACGAATGGACGCCGCTTCTCGTTGCCGTAGTTCAGCGTCGCGTGCCCTTCGCTGCGCAGCTTTGTCTTCAGTGGACGTAGCGTTGCTGTTAGTTTGTGGGGTGGTGCTGACGCTTGCTTGCGCCAACCCACTGACTGACGGGACTGTTGCTTCCATCACACTTCAGCGGAAGAACGGAATGGAGTCAACAACGGTGAACTGAACGCGCGCAGCGCGCTACCGCTGCTTGTATTCACACTTGAAGGAGAGGAGACTAGAGGAGGAGAGTTGCGCATGCGCGCGCGGTGTGAGTAGAAGCGAACGCACACGAAGTGCACGCAGCTGGTAGAGAGAGAGAGCGGAGAGAGTAACGCGCAGCTGTTGCAGAGAGGGAAGGAGGAGAGTTGCGCATGCGTAGTGTGAGTGCGGACTACAACGCCGCGGGACATAGACCTGAGCAAGAGATGCTCCGCATCAAAAAAAAAAAAAAAAAAAAAAAGCGAGGAAGGCTGAGCAATGTCCGTCGAAACACAGCTATCGGCGAACTGACAGGTTCGGAGAGAGACCACGTTCCCATATTCGCCGCTGCTTTGTTGTGGTACAACGGCAGTCTGCAGCGGCGACACTGACGCACACGAGGACGCGAATAACGAAGAACACTCGATCGATTTGACGTTATCGCCATCTGCAGCTTGCGTCATGTTTTCTTTTTGGATGCCGTATTTTAATGCGAATGTTTCGTTTCTCTCTTCGAAGCTAAAGACGCGGCGAAACTTTCGTAAACGGTTTTCAAGCGGATTGAGAATTTCTTAAAGGGCACGCGACGATTTGTACCCTTCTCACTCGGAAACAGATTTTTCTGAAACTTCGTTTATTAAGGCGCAAGTCTTATATGTCTCATTAGGCGAAAAGGCGTCGGCGTTGTGCCCGAAAGATGGCCATAAAAATACGTCATAAAGCACGCGCTGCTCAACGTCAAAGCGGACGCGCCTCAGAAATAAAACGCAAAGAAAAGTACAGCAACGCAGATGCTTCGTCACGGAAGCCGTGAAGACGACGAGGGCGCCGCGCCTGCGCAGTGGGGGAGCGCGATGTTACCGCCGG
Source organism: Ixodes scapularis (assembly GCF_016920785.2). Taxonomy (NCBI): domain Eukaryota; kingdom Metazoa; phylum Arthropoda; class Arachnida; order Ixodida; family Ixodidae; genus Ixodes; species Ixodes scapularis. Next base: position 46,185,254 of record NW_024609884.1, read on the forward strand.
AGCGCCGTGTGCACCGAATACACAGACACCGAATACAATACTGGCAGAAACAACTTTAATACGTGTAGAAACATTTCAGCCGCGGGACTATAATGCTTTCGCATTCCTATACGTAAGCAGTCTAAAGTGTCTTGGGCGTTTTTGTTTTTTTTTTTTGCCGCCGTCGGCCGCGATTAAGAGCTGCACATGATTTGATGTCTCACATGTCGAACTTATCGTTGATCGTTTGGCGCATTGGAAAGCATAAAAAAATGCGCGCTATGCTCATCAACGCCTTAACTTCTTTTATACCGGAGAGCGAGCGGAAGACCGGAAACACGAGGGCACTCGTATGAAAAGCACCAATTGCACTGGCATGACATTACCGTTTAACTGAATTGGTTCGGATTTTAAATTTCGTTTGCAACGAACCTAATTTTCAACTACATTTTGTATTTATTTCGTTAGAAAAAGGCAACTGAGGGGCCGAAGAAGAGTGCCGAAATCACGACAACTCTCTTCGAATGCATCAATCAATCATCATCAATGTTTATTCACGTAAAGATGTACAAAGAAATGTCTGATTAGTCATCTGGATCCATAGCCTACATGGCTAGAAATGGATCCATTAAAAAAACATTCACATTTAAAACAATCCTATAGGCATTCACACAATCTATACATAGCTGCACAAATAATATAACTACTAGTACGGAGTTAACAGGGTGAGTTGTACACTTCAGATGAAATAAATCGTTTTAATGAGAGTACAAAATTTGTTGCTAGTTTTATTTTACATGAAATGTTATTCCATATCTTCGCACCAATGAACGATATTAAGCGGCGCCCGTAGGCATTGTAAGTTATCGGCAAATTAAGGTTATTATAATGTAGTTGTCGGGTTTCACGTTTTGGAAAATTGAATATAGAAGAGTGATATGGAGTATTCTGGGTTAAAATTCTTTGGACTAAAGTGGCAGTCTTATGGTCGCGAGCTAAGTTGATGGGGAGTATGTTTAATTCACTAAAAAGATGCTTAGCTGATGCATGTATAGGTGCTGCTGCTATTATCCTGATTGCCCTTCTTTGCAGAATGGTAACTCTCGCTAGATATGACGCGTAAGTGAAACCCCATGATTCAACACAATAGGTTAAATGAGTATGAAACACACCGAAGTAAATCATGCGTAATGTTTGTTTGCTAAAATGTTTCCGTGCTTTCACTAATGAAAAGCATCCGAAGGTTAATTTTTTACATAGCTCGTCAATGTGGGGAGCCCAGTGTAGTGTTGAATCTAGGGTAATTCCTAGGTATTTATAAGTGATAACTTGATCGATGTGTAAACCTCCTAGATGCAGGTTACATGTAAATGATTGTTGTTTCCGATCAGACGCGAAAACAATGAACTTAGTTTTTTTAATATTTAGCACCAGCTTGTTGCAATTAAACCAAGTTATCGTATTTTTCAAGTCGTTATTCGCTAGTAATTCGGCCTCTTCAAGAGAATGATGTGATACTAGTAAGGCTGTATCATCGGCGTATAAAACTGCTTCGGAATGTCTGAGGCAAGCTGCGTAATCATTGATGAAAAGAGAGAAAAGTATCGGTCCTAACACCGACCCCTGTGGTACACCAGTCTTCACTATCGCGGTTGTAGATTGATTATGGGAAATTTGTACAAATTGGGTGCGGTTTGTTAAGTAGCTACGAAAAAATTTGCCAGCTGGCCCTCGAAAACCGTAACGCTCAAGTTTTTGTAAAAGAATGTCGTGATTAACAGAATCGAAAGCTTTTTTTATATCGAGGAATATGCCTATAGTAGTTCTATTTTTGTTGAGGGAGGAATTGACTATTTCTGATACGGAGTGTACTGCTGTGCCTGTAGAGAAGTTTTTCCGAAAACCATGTTGATTAGCAACCAAAATGTTGTATTTCTCGACAAAGTTCATTATTCTTGCGGCAATTAGTTTTTCAAATAGTGTATTAATGCAGGACAGAATTGTAATCGGGCGATAATTAGCCAGGTCATTAGGGTCACCACTTTTGTAAATTGGTACTACTCGCCCAATCTTAAGTTTTTCTGGGTAAATTCCCGATAAATATGCCTGGTTAAACAGTTTTTGTAGTGGGTAGCACAGGATGTCAATGTTGTCTTTCAATAGGTTTACCGAGATTTCGTCGTGGCCCATAGCTTTGTTTGATAACATTTGTCTGGCAACGCCAACAATTTCGGCGGCTGTTATTTCTGCGTAAACAAATGTATTAATGCATGGGCTAGGTAGGATAATTTTTGACGTTTCATCTGATACTGCAGGTGAGGATGTACCTATGCTAATGAAAAAGTCATTGAACATTGACACAAGGTGCGCTTGATCACAATTAAGAATGTTCAAATCTGGTAAAATGTTACATTGTTGAGAGGACTTCATTACAAGGTTAATTGTGTGCCATATTTCTTTGGAGCTACCGTTAGCTTTTGCAATGCGGCTGCTAAAATATTGCTTTTTACGCTTCCGCATGGTGGATAGCGATAGGTTCCGTGCAACTCTAAACTTTTCCCTGTAATAGTCGTTGTCCTTGTTTTGCTTCATTTTGTTATACCAGTGTTCCTTGAGCCTAATTAACTTCAGTATCTCCTCGTTCATCCAGGGACAAATGGGAGAATAAAGCTGTGCTGCCCGGCGAGATACGAATTTGTGTGCTATACAACAAGATTTGAACAGTGTTGAAAAGGTATCATATGCATTGTTAGTGTCGGTAAAATTGATCTGAGAAAAGTTTGTCTCCTGAAGGGACCTTTTAGTTGCCTCGTAATTCCACATTGATACACCATGGCCGACTGTGGGCTCTTTTTGAAGGTTCTTTTCTGCATTGGGAGCGACAATAAAAGTAGGGAAATGATCTGCGACGTTTTCTGTTATAACCCCAGCTTTTACGGAGCTGTCTTCAAAATTGGAGAGTATATGATCTATTGTTGAACAAGACGTTAGTGTTACTCTTGTTGGATCTGTAATATGGTTCTGGAAGCCGTAAGATAGCAGGAGGTTCCGGTATTCTGTACTTGAGGGCTCTGTTATATTTATGTTGAAGTCACCACAGATAATCGCTTTGTTATTTTTGTTCGCAAGACGGTACAACACATCTTCCAGCTTTTCTAGGAATGCCCGAGTGTTTGATTCTGGCGGTCTGTATATTACACCAACAATGACTCCACAATCCAGTTCCATCTCTGCTTCCCAAGCGATTGCGCAATCTTTTGCTTGCATTCTTCCCGAGAAGTACGCCGATAGCTATTGCTATTGCCGAAAAGTGGACATTTCTCCTTCTTTTTTTTTATCAGAAATGCCGCGAAAGTAGGGGATCAACCGTCCACGCACATTTGGCGTTTTAGTCAGAAAATTGCACGGTGTATAGAACTCTTTCCGCTTGGGGGCCACAGGACACCGACTTATCCCTGAAGTGTCGTGGCTGCGCCTTCGAAGGCCCATGAGGGAAAGCAAGCGTGGGGCTAGGCGATGCGCGTGAGCACTCGCGCAAGACACGAAGCTTCCCCCGCACCCCACAACGCTGCTCCGATCTCTCGAAGATGGAGCCAACTGCATGGTTTCGCACCTCCGCAGAAGCAGCTGGCGCAGCTCCCCTCCTCTCGAGCAGCGTAGGTCGCCAGCTCTTAAAAGGCCGGTCCGGAAACGGGCTTCGCCCATAGTCCCTAATCTCCGAGTCGGGTGCACTCGTAAAGCCCTCCCTAAAACGCCGGACGACCGTCCAGGTGTGTGGAGTACGCCGACGGGCTGGGTCACGGGCGCCGAGCTATCGGATCGTGCCTTGTCTACGCCAAATGCGCGTAACTCGCCCCGCTAGATTTACGTCCCGTTTAGGGCTTCTTATCGATTCGTGCTGCATAGCCGCCGCCGCGCACGCCAGGACGAGGGTCTCGGCCGCGAGCGTGTCTTGGGTACCACGGGCCGTAAACGCCTTAGTGACGCTGTTGGCTGCTACGCGGTGGCATACTTTTGAGTACTTTAGATTGTTTTTTGTCGACTCTGACTCTTGTTTCGGATAATTTGCAAAGTAGCAAACGACGCAGGCCGGCACTGGGAAGTTATCGGTGCTAGGGGCGCCGAGTGTGATGTATTCTGAGCTCGTGCCGCAGCGCCCGGGAAATGTTCGGGTTGCCGTTTGAGGCGACGACATTCGGTATATATCCAATGGCGCCGCGGGACTCGCGCTGCAGACGCGGACTACGAATGAATAGACCAGAATATGTAGATGGGACATCAGCTCGAGAATTGATTATGTGGCTTATGACCTTTAAACTGTCACAATGCTCGGCGGAAGAAAGGACGTGGCGAATGGGACACGCGCACCTTCATTTGTCGCGGTTTGTTTAGAGGAGCCGGCCGCTCTGTCGTTTTCACTAGGCGGCACACAAACGCGCGCGATTCATCAGCGTTGCGGCGAATGCGGCTAATGGCACTTTGATGGCAAAGGATGATAGAGCTACCCGACAAACCTTTTCCAGAGGTTCCAAATGGAATCGATAAAATGCTGTTTGTGCCGACACGAGTTCTGTTTATGACCGTCCGAATCGTTACAAGGCTACATCCGATCATTTTGAGTTGAAGGTCAGTTTCAGCGTTCGTTGGTATTTCGATTGTTCGTAACGATAAATAGGCTCTTTCGCGCCTATAAAATATTTTGAATGAAAGCTGATGTTCTTCTATGAAATTTGTTCTCGTGAACAAATTTGACTGTCGGAACTTGCCTGACAAATTTGTTTTCCTTGCACATTTTGGAAAATCTCCGCCACAGTTTTGATCGAATAGTGTTCTATCAGTTATTCCTTTTTCTCGGTGCTCTGATAGAAGGCTTCTGAGGGAGAGCTTGATGAACCATTTTGAAATATGCAATGAAGGTGCACGTTAGTATGCTGTGAAGAAATTGGATTGTATTCGTTCGCGCATAGAAACACTTTAAGTTAGCGTTTTGCACGACCACCGTAAAAATCCTAAAATTAAGATTCAGTCACGTACTTTTGCGCCAGGCTATCAACCCCAAATGGGACTTTAATCTTTGCAGAAAATTAGATCATATTGTATGATCTAAAAATCTAGTAATGACTTTTTCTCCATTGAGTTTGCGGAATGTTTGAGACTATAAAAAATGTACGAACATAAAAAAAAGGCTGTGCAACAAGGATAAAAAAAAATGGAAGAACATGAGTGTCGAAATTATTTGCATAACCCAAGCTCGCCGGGCGGATACACTCTAAAAAATGCCCCTGCGTCTACTTTCCCACACAACACTCGGAGAGTCAATCACCGCAACTTACGGAGGCAGCTCAGCGAATGACGATGCCGAAACATATGTTTAGACCAAAAAACGCAGTCTGAGTTGTGACATTATGCAATGCAAAACGTCACGCTTGCATTGCTTAATGTCACAACTCAGACTGCGTTTTTTGGTCTAAACATATGCTTCGGCATTGTCATTCGCTGAGCTGCCTCCGTAAGTTGCGGTGATTGACTCTCCGAGTGTTGTGCGGGAAAGTAGACGCACGGGCGTTTTTTTAGAGTACACATAACAAATGAAGGTATGAGTACTCTATGGGTTCTTTTTTTATAATTATAATCAATTGCCAGTCTCCTTGTCCTTGCTTCTTTGAAGAGGGAAGTCCGTTGAGCTGTTACCGACTGTGATCGTTATTCTCTTCTCCTAATCCCTTTTTTAATTATTTATTTATTGCGCAACTTAAAAGGGAAAAAGAAAATTAGAGCAATGGGCGTTCACGTTGATGAGATAAACTCAACATTTTGCAATGCGCAACCGAAATTGCGCATTGCATTGTAACCTTCAGTGTCAACCGAACGAACGATTTTTCTGAAACTTCGTTTATTGCCACCGACAGCCGCGACAAATGAGAACGGTTTTTTTTCTTAAAATTTTTTTTTATTGATTTTGTGAGTAAGGGTGTTCTCCTCAATGATTAATGGTTACGGGAACGCCATTATTTATTGGTGTCATGACAACTGAACGCCTCTACAATTTCCGCTATGCATATGTTGACAGTGGTTTTATTTTATGTTAGCGCAACAGTGCGTCGCGTGTTTCGGAGGAGACTCCCGCAATATCGAACGCACAGCGCGATTGAGAGAGGAGGAGGCGAGAGGGACTTCAGAACGTCGAGCTCTGGTGTGAATGATTAGTGGGTAGACCTAAAGCTAGCTTCCTTTGTCTCTACTCACTCTTCGAACGCTTTCGAACGCCGAACGCCGTCGTCCGGCATTTGTGTCTGAACGCCCTATAAACATTGCAATGGTAATGAATGCTTATGAAAGACGCGACGGACGCGTTACAATCAAGTCGGCAGACATCCTAACGAGAGAAGACACACAGCGCACAGTTCGCACAATTCGAACCCAGAATCACTTCGTAGTCCCTGGTTACGAGCGACCGGGCTTGGCCTAATGATGATGAATTCCTCGCACCGGGATTGGTCCGCGATTGTGTTTACCGAGTGAGGCCGCGATCTGATAGGCTGCACACTGCTAACGAGATAATTGGGACTTGCCGCACATTGCCGTTTTTTTTTTACATTCGCGTTCACTACGTTGCTCGCACACAGTGCACATATGCCTCGTCGAAAGCGGCGTGAAGCACAGAGCTGGAGATGCTGTCCCAAAGCCGAGTGTTCCTCGACTGATTAATAACGCCAGTAGGCGGCCTCTCATCAGGGGACACAGTGTGCCCGCGCACGCACACTCACGCGCCCACGCAGAGATCCGACAAGGCCTGCCCTAAATGGGTCCGACGGGCGGGATTTCCTGTCTCCGGCAGGCCCCGACAGACTTCGGAATGTCCAGCGGAAGAAGTACTTTGTCAGCCGGCACACTCCGATCTAGGGAAAGTGTTTCGCGCGGCATCCTGCCTCAGGAGAAAAATGGGCCTTCGACATTAACCAGACGCCGCCGCCATTGTTTGCTAAGTATTGCACCGCCGCACTTTTTTTTTTTTTTCACTTTTCAGGTGGTAACGACTTTGGCTTCCTGTGCCGTCATCCGTATCATCAAACGTTTAATGCTGGAAAAATCAGGCAGCTCCGTCGTTTCTGGCAGAGGAGAGAGAGAGCCCTTTCCTGGCATTTTCTGCTGACGATAGGTAGTTGCTAAATTGTTCCCAACGCGGCGCGATCCGTATCGTGTAACTCCCATTATCATCTTCACCTCTAGTACCGCAGGCATTCTAAATCGCAGCCCAACCCTGAGAGCCAGCCGGATCGATAATGTTTGCTTTCATTTTTTGATGTATGTAGTCTGCCTATACTCTATAAAAGGTAAGGGTCGGCGCTCGATAACGGTGATCTGTGTTAGATTTGATTCTGTAATATGTGTTGGCCACTGATATGAGAAGCGCCATAAATGCGCTGAAAAGATGCGAAACACTAATAACAGCTGAGAATATAGCATTTTTGTTTTTGAAATGTGCGTTTTGTTTACGTGTACATTATTAGGCTTTAAAGATTAGGGCTTCGTTCGATTCTTTTTTATGAAACGAAGTTTCGAAATATTTAATTATCAGTTCTTAATCTTTGAGCTTGTCGCGTATTCAAAACGTTTGTCCCTGAGCATAAACAAGAAAACAAAAAGTAGTGGTCTTCCTATATAATGGTCGACTAATATTTTTGAAACCGAGCATGCTTATTATAAACTAGAGTATTCATAAATAAAATTGCACAACAATGAAACAATAAAAACACGAGAGGATAAAAAATATGGTTCTTCCCTTGCCGTCTTAACTTAAAATAAGAACATCCCTATAATCCTTACACCAGTTTCAATAAGTTCGGTGTAGTGTGAAGCCCGTCATGAAAACTACTAGTTTTTAGGGGCCTTGATTTTGACGAATTCCGGAAATCTGATAAGGAATCGAAATTGCAGTTTTTCTCGTTGAAATTCCCCAGTTATTTCACCCTCTATATTATATTAGATGCCCGTCAAATATCACAACCTTGATTTAACTATGGAAATATTGGAACCACAAAACTAAGTTTTATTGCAGTATTTGCTTATTTTGGTATCGCGCTTGCTGTTTTTCGGGAGGTAGGAAAGGCTAATCTACTTCTGTTTCCAGCTTCGCGTTTTATGTAACCTCTAAAAATACATCTACTGTATTATCCGCGCGCGATTATTTAGCACGATGCGTTCCTAATTGCCGAGGACAAATATTTACTTGTTCACGCGCAACGGTAAATATTTTTTGCCTACAATATACCAGCCTGTGATTCTTAAGGTATTAGGGAATTTTTTTTTTAGTCTAGAGTGATCTAGAGTGATTAAGTCTTGTCAGTAATGTTATTGCAATGACGAAGCGCGTTCGTTTTAGAGTAATATAAACTTTTACGCGCCAAACCAACGAAGGGAATCCGGCACACCCTATAGCGAAGGACTGGGGATTCTACCACATGAGGATCTTTTGACGTGTAACCGAAGTATCGGTTACACGGCGCCTTATGCGGAATAAGCCTGCGTCGTATTTCAGGCAGGTCGTCCGGGATCCGAACCCGCAACTGCACTCTAAAGGAAGCCAGTGCGTCTACTTTCCCGCACAGCACTCGAAGAGAAAATCACCGCAACTTACGGAGGCAGCTCAGCGAATGACGATGGCGAAACATATGTTTAGACCAAAAAGCGCAGCCTGAGTTGTGACATTAAGCAATGCAAGCGTGACGTTTTGCATTGCTTAATGTCGCAACTCAGACTGCGTTTTTCGGGCTAAACATGTGTTTCGGCAGCGTCATTCGCTGAGCTGCCTCCGTAAGGTGCGGTGATTGGCTCTCCGGGTGTTGTGCGGGGAAAATACTAGACGCGCAGGCTTTTTTAGAGCGTGGGGATATGTAACCAGGCGATTTGCCTAAGAGCCACCGAGGCGGTTTCTGGAGTAACATCGAGACTAGAGTAATGATATCTAACGACGGTTCCGTCTAGCATACTATATGTATCGAGTGTATACAGTGACGGCACCAGAATAACCAAGCGCGTTCAGAGCAACCTATATGCTAAGACTGACGACTCACCTTCATGAACTCGACGCTTGACTCCAACGGGTTGTCGAAACGGAAGAGGAGAAGGAAGCTCTCTTCGAGGGGCAACAGCTGGGCTAACTGCGATGGAATGAGAACAGAAGCGTGTCTTAGTGCCGAAAGTCACGCAGGGTTCGAACAGTGCGCGCGTACTGACGCTTTGCAAAGGCTGCGCTCAGGGGCTGCACCCTGTATCTTAGGAAGGTTGGAGCTGCAATGCGTAAAAGTCGTAGAGCGACGTGTCAAAGGGTAAACAACACGCTCCGAAGGACTGAATCTATAGACGCACGTTTATGCACGCTCCGTCAACAGTCTAAAGGTACGTTTATACTCCTACGTAACGACGACGGGCGTGGCGTGGCGCAGCGCGAACAGATACTGATTGGTCACTGATATCGAGTTTCTGGTTGCCGGCCAATGAAAGGAGCGCGTTCCGCACTACGCTGCCTTCACTGCACTCAACGTCGGAGTATAAACAGCCTTTAACTCTTGATTCGCATACTTGCGTTGAGTCCGACCGAGTGCGAGGGTTGCTATGGCGTCGGCTCCAACAAAAGTGAGTTAAAACTTAGCTGTTGCAATGGCAACACTCACATTCGGTCGGACTCAACGCAACTGTGTGAATCAAGGGTTCGACTCTTGGCGATTCGCGGCAAGGAGGGCTTTCAGCCCCGTAAGCATTCATTCACGTCTGACGAAGAAACTGACCTAAAAAATAACTCCCCTGCCTTCCCTAAAGAAAAACAAAAGAAAAAAATGTTTCTTACTTTTTAAGCAGAAAAAAAATACATATAATATAAAAAAAGAGCGTAAAACCCAGGTTTAGTTTCTGAAATGTTTCACTTAGTTGTAAGTAGGGTGTATAATAAAAATCAATATGATGTAAATTGGGACTTAAATCATTATTTAAATCGAACCGGTTTTACTATGATGATTTAAGTCAAACCTTTTCCGCAAAAATAATTCAGCAAATATATTTATTTACCATTTGTCTATCATTTGATGCTTTTTATGCGCATTTCTTTTATATTTAAAGAATCATCTAGCATATAAGATTTACATAAGGCTGGACACAAGCAAAAATAAGTGGTTTCTGATAACACTGGAGCGTTGAGCTTGATTTTCACTTTGTTCGTTCGCCACGTAACGCCCTATTGTAACAAAATCAGAACGCAAAAGAAAAGAAAATAGTGTTCTATTGCATCAAGTAGGAACGCAAAAAAATCAAATCAAGCTTTTTAACCAACTAATAAGATGAAGCTGTTATGTTCTAGTATGGTGGGGATTGAATCAATGAAAAGTTGTTAATTAAACTGTACTTCACATTTAAAGTAATTAATTTTTCCTCGTAGTTATCAAGGACCGAGCGAATCGATCAATTGATCTGCCGTTTTGAAAAAATAGATCTACTGGTAAACAAGTTATATTTTTTTAGCTTTAGCGAATTAAATCAAATTAATATGATTTAAAATAAAAAAATTTCCAAAAAATAATTTGATTTATTCGATTTTTAAAAATACCTGCAAAAACAAAAAAAAAAAAAAAAACTGCATTTATAGAGGAAACTATTGGATCGATGAAGAGAATTTAAGTTTGCTTACTGCCACAGCAAGGGATCAAAGCCTCTAGTCACTGCCAGATTAAGAAAGGCAGCTTGTTCCGCTGCATCACTGCATAGTTGATCAAGAACGCAAAATAACGAATTACGAACCAAGATGCGCTAACCAAATTGGCCACGCCTTGAGTTTCTCGAACTGCCAGTGCCTAAAACAATTAAATTAGTGCAAACAAATATTTTCCGCTTCACTCAGCTCAACTGCTCGACAGTCCAACTGTGTCATTGTCATGTGTCATTTGGAAATCCTTAGAAGAATAACGCAGTCAACCCGCCTTTTTCCCCTTCCGCGCTCCTTCGTTCCCTCCCCCCTTCAACCGACAGCCGGGAACAACCAAAACGCGGGCTGACGTGCCCACAGCTGACCAAGCAAGAACTCCATTTCACGGTCGGTTGATTGCCTCGGGGCTTAAGACGTCGAAGCTTTCCCATTGATTAATCTGACCGGGCCACTTTGAGAGAGCGGGCTCGAAAGGGCCGATGATACATGGGCTCCGACGAGCATACGCGAGTCCGCCGAAAATAACGCCGATGCTCGTGAAAGTGTCGGTCGAAGGGTCTGAGAGGCGGGGTCGGGCCGGAGCTTTCCGCCGGGCCCGGTCTCCTTCGGACTACTAATTAGGATGACATTCTACGAAGCGCGTCCTGACAGCCGTCCACTCCGTAACCTTTGCCGGACGTCACCAGAGGCGCCCAATTGCGTACTTCAGGTTGGTCAACTTCTCTCAAGAAACATCGAGAATGACCCTAATTAGTGTAAGTGGAGTTGGGCGCACGCGAAATGATTGCACGCGCCTTTCTTCCCGCGCCGACGTGCTTTTGTTTGAGGCGGAGGAATACGAAGGTTCTCGACGTGGAAGAGTCGTCAGGATGTAGGCCAGCTCCCGAGAGAGTGGCGGATAATGCGGGATAGAGAGGGCCGCGGCGGTCTTGTAGCGCGCTCTTGGCCCTAAGCCCCGGCCCGTTTCACTGACTCAGGCGTGTCGTCGATCATCGTTTGTGTACCGACGAGAAGCTGTCTGGCTCTGGCGAGGCTCCTCGCGAGACATTTGCGCGCTCAAGTGTGCCTCAGCACACACGCTTCGCGCCCTGTTTGCTTTGGGCATCTGTCGTTCTCGCTCGCCTCATTCCCCGCGTGCTCTCGGTCGGGTCACCGGTTCTCCGCAGGAGGGAATTAGGGATTTTCCCTAGTGCTTTGACACACCGAAGATTTGCGCCATACCGACAGCAGCCGTAATTATTATCCCGCCTTCCGCCTTGAGCCCGTTAATCCGGCGCAAATACAGCATTAGGGCGCAGGAAGCTTCGACGATTGAGTACAGTTTTTTTTTTATACCATACACACAACTGTTCCTTCTCTAAATGAGTATACCGTATAGCTTATCTTGCAAGTTAAAACAGTGATCCGCGAACTGAAGGGTTGAACAGGGTCTCTGCTTGAGAAACACGGTACTCGGAAATCGTCTTCCGCGGAAAATCGAACACTCGTATTCTCTGGGCCTGCTGTTTGCCAGCTCTTCTAAATGCATATCAGGGGTGGTTCCGGCGCTGGCAAACCAAAGTTGCTCCTCTCCGCTGTACGAGCCTCCCGCGGTTGTGTTTTGCAGGCCCGTGCTGTTCTTTGTTTAGGTTGCAGTGCGGGGCTGCGTCAAGGCAGGAATTGCATGCGCAGAAACGAGGTAGGTAGACAAAGAACTCAAGGTGTCTCTATAGTGTTTCGATTACCCCTCTGGTGGCGTTGATATAGGCTATTGAATAGCCCAGTACAACGTCACATTCCTTGCGCACCTCCACTATACTCCGTTTCCCGTTACGATGCACCGCAGCCGATGTTACCAGCCATCGCAAGGATAATCCAGCGCTGTGAACGTACCACGTAACTGCGTGCCCTGTACGTCGCCGAAGGTCACGTGACATTCACAAGGCATTGGATTGGCTCCGATGGCTCATAACGTCCAATGCGGTCTACCCTCTAAAAAATGGCCGTGCGTCTGCTTTCCCGCACAGCACTTGGAGAGCCAATCAACGCCACTTACGGAGGCAGCTCAGCGAATGACGATGCCGAAACATATGTTTAGACCAAAAAACGCGGTCTGAGTTGTGACATTAAGCAATGCAAAACGTCACGCTTGCATTGCTTATTGTCACAACTCAGACTGCGTTTTTTGGTTTAAACATATGTTTCGGCATTGACATTCGCTGATCTGTCTCCGTAAGTTGCGGTGATTGGCTCTCCGAGTGTTTTGCGGGAAAGCAGACGCACAGGCTTTTTTTAGAGTGTATAATAAGGTCAAATGGAGTCTAGTAAAGGGCTGCGAAAATGTTTCTTGCAATGGCCAGCACGCAAATCCTTACCGACGTTGACGTTGCCTAGTGTGTGCGTTATTTTTCAATGATGTCGGGAACGGCATGCGATCGAGACACTTGCGTGCGCTCAGCCGGTTAACGATGACGGTATTTTCGCTGATCATCAATAGCCGATGTTATTCTAGGACCCTTCCTGCGTTTCGAGAGGGTTGGGTAGGTTGTACCACGAGATAAAACACAACCAACCTTGCAGTGAGAAGTTAGCAGGGTTGTTTACCGAGAGAAGTAAGTTTGAAATGAATTGTATACTTGGTCTCACTTCAGCGTGATTCGCAGCGGAGGCTTTATGCGTCAACTCCTTGCTTTTAGAACGTGCCTCGGCCGCACAAACGCACGTGCCGCGTGTGTATCATGCCCACATTTTAACCTCGAGCCTGTAGAATTTAGTGTAAACATGACATAAGTGTAACTTTTGTTTACCTACTTTTTTTGGCGTTACCTATATATATGCCGCTCTTTTCTTAGTGATTTTCTTTCATTCAGGCATAGCTTACTTCTTTCCAAAGCAGAAGAAACCTGTTTCTACACTGGCTGTCTCCGCAGATCTAAGGACTGTTTTAGTTTTTATAATTTAACGTTGTACGTTATCATCACCACCACCACCACCACCACCACCACCACCACCACCACCACCACCACCACCACCACCACCACCACCATCGTCATAATCATCACCACCGTCGTCATCATCATCATCATCATCATAATGAGTGTACACCGGATAAGGTATGTGCTGGGTCTTGAGTCTTTAATTTCCGGGCGAAAATAATAACGTGGACTGAGATGTAGGAGCACAGAGTCAAACTGAGATGAAAAGAGCAAACCAACGGCAGATGAATCGCCTGGGGCGGGACAGAGTCTTTCAACGTTTCACTTTCATCGACGACAGCTCCATGAAGGTCGAGATATAACTTCCGTTCTCGATACTTTTTCATTGCTAAAAAAACGAAAGTTGAAGTCGGGGTCACACTGCTCATACATCATATAAAAAAGACAGTGAAAAAACGAGCCCCCGCATTATTCGTGGTTCGAATGCCGCGTGTAAATTGTCTCCTTGAATTCATTGCCACGCGGCATTCGAAGCACGGATCTCGCAGTGACTCGCGTTCGAATCTGTATACAGACTATCTTTTGTATGATGTATACACCAACACGCGGCCCTGACGTCACGCCTCTGTGGTGGCGCTGCTACGGGCAGGGCGCATGCGCAAACGCTCCGCTTCACGCGAATCTAATTTCTGCGCACGCGCAGTGCACACACTTCGTCTGGAAATCGCGCGTTTGCGCGATTTCCGGACGTTCGTAAACAGCGCGTTGGCCTAAAGCCGTGTGACGGATGGATGGATGCTAACGGCTGTACCCTTCATAACGGGCGGCAGCTTACGCCACCTTGCCTAGAAATTAAGAACCAGAGGTGGGATTTCCTTCCTTCGCCAATGTGCTTACCCTTTGCAATTTCGTAGCATATCAACAGGCGGTGTGGGATATTACTAGGGTGACCTTTGGGGGATTGGGCAAAAAATAACAACAAACAGACAAACATCACCCTTCGCCTCTTCCCTCCCGTGAGGGAGTCGCCAACTTTCCTCTGGTCAAACCTAGTTGGCGTGAGTCCGGCACCGGGCCCACTGGGAGACAGGGTGGAGACCTTGGACCGGAGCCACGCGAGAGGGAGTCCCAATTTTCCTCTGTCCCTGTTCCCAGCTCTGTCAGTTAGTTGTACGTCATTCAGTTCTCCCTAGATAATTTCCACCAGTCTTCTAATCTCCTCTTTGTTATTAACACGCTCTTACCATCCCTTCTTCCATTCTCTTCTGCAAACCCCAGCGTTCCGGCCAAATCCGTCGCCCCCTCCGGGAGGGTGGGAGCAAGCCCTGTGCACCTCAACACCACATGTTATATTGTCTCGTCTTCCCCTTTGCATACGGCACACCCCGTATTCATTCCCTCATACCTTGTCATATATGTCAGAGTCCTCAATACTCCTGTTCCAGCCTCGAATAACAACGAGCTCCTCCGTGAATTATCATACCAATTCTCCTTTCTTGTTTTCTATTTTCGGCCTCTGTACATGGTTAAAGTTGATTTTCCCTGCATTATTTCCTCCCACATCTTTCTCTCGGCTTCTTTTACTTCCTTTTTCAGAGAGGTAGTCTGCACTGCCCCAACACTTGGCTGTTGGTATTTGAGTACAAGTTTTCGGGTTCGGTTTGTCCATTTAATGTTCAGACCTTTTATGTATAGTTGCTTATATACCTTTATCGCCCATCGTGTATCCTCAATTGCGTCGAGTCTTCATTCAGATTTCAACTGACCGATCGCTTCTCTAGCCTCGAAAAATGCCGAGCCCATGTCTCCCTGCACTCCTTCATTTGGCGTAAGCGGGTCTCCCTTCTCATTGTTATAAACCATTATCCCCGACTTGTCGCTACTGAATTTCAGGCCCGGAGGGTCTCGTTCCTCTACACAGATCTTAATCAGCTCCTGTAACATATCCCGACTATCTCCTAAGAGTACAATTCAGTCTGCATAGAATATTCCTGATATAACTTGGTTTACTTTTCCCCTTCTCCCCATATAGATTACCTCAAAACCTAAATTACACTCTTCTAATTTCTTTTCCATTCTACTCAGGTATAACATAGAAGTAGAGGTGATAGCATTGATAGGGGACAACCCCGCCCGAGTTTTCTTTTTATTTCTGCCGGTTCTGTTAGGGCTCGGCAATTGATCGATTAACCTACCGATTGACTGATCAATGCTTTATTCGCGATTAATTTTTTAAACCTGTTAATCGGTAACATTTTAACGAACCAAATATGAAGTAAAAGCAAATGGTTTCACCACGCAGACATGGACGAGAACACCTGTATGAAGGGCAAACGTTAGGTCAAAATGTATCCGAAAGTAAACTTAAGGGGCAAGATTTGTAACTCCCGAGAAGTGCAGAAAGTTCCACGTGTCCCGGCCACTTCAACGCCGTGCGAGTGTACGTTTAGCCCAGCAGAGGCGATAGTGTGAACAATCAAAGGAGGTCGCTCTTGCCGAAGAATATCTACGATCCTCCTTACCTCATGCAGCTGAAGTACTAATAATATGTGAATGTGAGTGCCTTTGAACTGTTCTTAACTACGCATGAAGGTTGATTCCCCCATGTGTAGTTGATTCATTCCGCCCTTTACCTCATAATCAGCAAATGAAAAAAAAAACAGAAAACAAATATTAATTTGTACTTTTTAAAAATATTATGCATGGTGTAAGCCAGTGGTTCACAAATGGGGGTCCGCGAAGGCATTCTTGGGCTCCGCGAAGCCGTGCCTCGTCAGTCAAGCCCGGCAATAAAATTTGTCTTTTATCCTATTGAGAAGAAACGTTCCAATTTTCGAGTGAGTTTTCTCGTGTGTATGCCAATGAGAGAAATCTACTACACACCACCCCTTAGTCATGTTCACTTATTAAATCATTATCATAATTAACCTATACCTTTTCCTTTCTCTCACCGCGAACGGGGTCCTCCATCATCTCCGCCAATCCACAAAAGGTCCGCGAAACATCCAGTGGTTGAGAACCACTGGTGTAAGCGAGTATGCTAGCGGCCGAGACGCGTAAGGAGAGCCTCCCCCGCCTCGACCGGATGGCGATCGGAACGTAACCAGCTCGACTTCGACCCCCGATGCCGGCGTCCCGGCGTGGGAATAAGAAAACGCGTGGGAATAAGAAAGAAGGAAGACCACGAGAGACTCGAGCAACAGGAAGCGAACGAGACAAAAGGACAGATTCAACTACGACAGGAACGAAAACAGACGAGAATATAGCCCCCTTGTGTCAAATTATTTCTCAAAGTTTTCATTAAATCGTTTTACAGCCTACAAGACCGTTCATTCCGTTTTAACAATGGAAATTAACAAGATCGATCAATCGATTTATTAATTGATTAAAGGGTGGCGATTAATCGATTTGAAACTTTTAATCGACACCCAGCCCTTCTGGTATTTCTGCTTCCCACGTTATAACAACCTTATCATTTGTGTATACATGTTGCGAAAGCCTGATCAAGTGTGCGTCTAAATCATACTTTCTCAGCTGTACCCAGCGTTTTTCCTGACTCACATTGTCGTACGCCCCCTTTAATGTCAAGAAATGCTATCCGTAACGGTATTTTTTTCGCCTGTGCCAGCTCTACACATTGAATGAGGATGAATAAGTAATCATCTAATCTTCTATCACTTCGGAACCCGTTCTGTAGCTCGCCGAACATGTTTTCTGCCAATTCCTCCATTTTTTTTATTCATTCCACTTTTTATTCTATTCTAACCCCGGCTGAAACGCCAAGGTTGCTCGACATAGGTCTCCTGTGAAGATATTTCGGAGCTCACACCGGTCGTAATGATCAGACAAACTTTCTTTTTTCTTTCTCGAAATGTTCTTTATTTTAAACCATTTAATTTTATTAATAACGGTTTAAGCAATTAACATAATCAATGAGAATACCCATAATTGACTTGGGACATTATTGAGCGCATCTGTCCGATAGATGTTCACACTTGACTTAGTGTCGAAAGATTTCGAATGCGGATAGCAGGTCGTCTGCTTCTTGCCCAGGAGTTCCGGTGACGTCAGAAAGACGCCGAGTCTTGATTGGCTTTGATTGAAAGGATAGTGGGTAGACCTCAATGCTAGATGCCTTAAGCTCTACCCGCTATTTTTTTTTTTTTTTTAAATCAGCCAATAAGAGCTCGGCGTTCTGACATCATTGCAATCCTTCTGCAAGAAGCAGACGAACCTGCGCTCCGCATTACGCTGCGTGTAGTTGATATCTGAAACCTTGACGCGAGGCTAAAACATGACCGGACGTTTGGATGATGATTGAATCTGACCTGCGAAATGACGATGAAACGGTCTCCTTCTGTATCTATGTTCCTTTTTTTCGAATCGGCCGCGCCCTTTCGATTCCCACGTAATACGCGGAGGAAAATCGTCGGCGAAAGCTGACCGGTCTACGATTCTCCATCATGCCGCTCGCGACTTTTTTGCCCGATCCCGCCCATAGTGCACCCCTTCAAAGTGCATACTTGAAATGCGCGTCGATAAAGAAAAAAAGTCTCGACAGCTTTAGAAGATCACGGCGCCGCCAGTCCCGATCGTGCCATCGTCGCTGTGTAGTCATTAGCAATCAATTGCGAGGCGTGTTCAACAGCCGGGAGGCGTATCTGACAGTCAGCGGCGCTTGCCCCATTAGGCGCCGGCGGACGCCTTCTTTTGCGCTCCGAACCCGCTCGAGCATGTTCGCCCCTTGTCGCTTGAGCTTCCGCACATGCTCTCCCACGACGGCGGCGTGCCGCGCTCAGCTGCCCGCACCGAGGTTTTCCCTAATGCCGTGCGCTGCCCTAAAATCTTTCTTTTTTTTTTTTCACGCATATTTGCCGCTTGTCGGCTCTTATCGTTACGCCAGCGTTTTGCCCTCGCTGACTCCAATCATCTTCCGGCAATCTCGTTTCCTTCTTCTTCCGCCGCCGCACTAGATTTACCGCTGCATCGGCGAGACTGAAGACACCTCTCGCGTCGGAAATTAATTACGCCATTTAGTTCATGTGCACGTCGTGGAGGAAACAACGATGGCATAAAGAGAGAGAAAGAGAGCGAGAAACAGAGAAAGTGAGAGAGAGAGGGACGTAGAAGCCGGTTCGCGAGAATAACGATGATTCCACGGCGTGTTTAGTCTTCCAGAGGACCCTAAACACGCTTGCCGGTTCGTGTTTGAAATCGCTGGACTTGGTCTACTACTCCGTCGATTCTTTCGAAGGGAAGCGGGCGTTGTCTATAGCCGCGCTCACACTGCTGGTATACCAAAGACAGCTTGCAGACACTGTCCGAGGCCTTCCTTGTCGTCTTGGTCATAGGAAAACCGTCCGCAGACATGTTCTAAACATGCGTGAAGCGAGCATGCTTCGGCATGCTCGCTTCACGCATGCAGATTTACGCAGATCTACTTCTGTCATGGTGCCTGCAGCGAACGCCACGTGTCTCTTGTGTAGGATGTACAAACAGCGGGAGTGCGGCTTGTGGCTTTCCTCACAAGCCCTCGAGCATGCTGCGCCAATCCTTTGAACCTCCCCAAGTTTTTTTTTCTTTTTATGTCCTTATAGTCGAGAACGCAGTAGTCTCTATTGGTGGTTGTACCACAGTTACAAATTACCGAGCATCAAATGTAATGGATTACCGTTACAAATTACTTTCGCTGAAAAAGTAACAGATTACTTTACTCGTTACGTTACTAAGTTACTTTCACGTTACTTTTTCCCGTACACAATTGTCAAGAAAACAATGGAAACAATTTTGATGCTTTCAAAAAAATGTTCTGCAACATTACTTTCTATTTCTCGTACGCCCGCATTTACGGTAGTTCTTGTAAAAATAAAATATTTCCTTTGAACGAAAGAACGTTGGTGCACTCCGTTCACCTGTTAGCTGCAACCACACCCGCCATCCCTCTAGCTTACGGCGATTGTAAATGATCCCTGCAATTCTGCAGGCAAAGCTAGCGGTGCGGATGCCCGTAAGCAGCGTCTACCTCCGCTATAAGAGATCAAGAAGAAAACGCCTATTCGGCGCTGTCTTCTTGACCTTTGTTTTTCGCATATTTGTATACGCCTTGCACGTTTTTCTAGTGGTCCTGTACAAAAAATAGTGCTTTCTTTTCGGTTATTCTCCTCTTCACAATATTTTCTTTTTTGTTGAGCTTGATATCATTATGCTGTGAATTGCCTGCCAATATTGCTCCGGTTTCTGTATTTTGTTCATATGTTTAGCAAAGTAACAAGTAATTACAGTTATCCATTAAAATATTTTGTAACGCAGTTACATTACAAATTACTGCAGCATACAAGGAACGTGGCTATCACAGAATTACCTAGAAAAGTAATGGATTACTTCCCGAATCTGGCCGCTAATCCCCCCCCCCTCCCCCTCCCCTTCAGTATTTCCTAAGTACACGAACCTATGGTATGCACCCTCTCGGAGTCCCATCCATAAATTTTTAACAGCTCCAGATTGACAATCTTGGGTCAACCGCTGCCCAGAACAGCCTTTTACTGTTTACAAAAACAAGCCGTCTCTTGGCCCCAGTGGCGTAGCTAGGAATTCTTTTACGGGGGGGGGGGCTCAAGCTTTATAAGCCTCCCCCTGGCTACGCCACCACTTTGCCCCCAAGAGACTCCTGCGCTCAATTTCGGCAGGCCTTCCGAGCCTGTTGATGTTAAAATTCCTGAGACGATGAAGTTTTACGGAAATCACGAAGTTGGGGATAATCTCTCGCTAATCAGCTGGAGAACTAGTCATAAACTATTTCGTGCATATTACAAGAAGCGGTGCTATGGTGGGGATTGTTTGTCCTATCGTTTGACCGGAAGTTCGTGGGAACTTAAATTGCCAATAACACTTGCTTCCAAGAATTAAAAAAAAAAAAAGTTTATACACTAGGGAAGGCAGTCGGTTTCAAGTTCCACCCGTATTACAAAGAGTCGACGTGGTTTCTCGAGGCCTCAGGTGACAGGTCGCTCGCAGAGAGATGTACCCCTTCGGGGTCTGCCTTCGGGCCTCTCCGAACTATACTACGCAGGGCCACTTGCTACGAAAGCGCCTTTCTTGATCGATTCCAGGCGCCGCGAAGTTTATGGACCTGCAAAGGGGTCATCCCGCTCTGCTTCTCCAAGTTTGCGGTACAACGGGGAACAAAAGACAGCTCGTTTCGAGCATGAGGTTATCTTCGGGCCTGTTTTCCTAGCGACGGCAGTGACTGGTTTCTTTCAATATTGTGCGTGCTCAGTTTACGCGTACAGTTAATCTGTTTCGTGCGTAGAAGACGCCGCAAGGATTTGTTTTTAAATTTGAAATCAAACATTTGTGTCGAGGTAGGTGTTTTGATTTGTCACAGGACGGCTTGATACCCAAAAAACACACCCATGAAACGCTTTTTTAGAAGATATTTTAGCCTCATAAGTCTACGAAAAAATGGAAGGCAAAGTAAAGGCGTAACTTTGGTGTGCGTGATTTTTTTTCTTTTGTACAGTTCTGTCATTTTGTTTGAATGCGGCGAAACGAAATAACTATGCCTTGAGTTATATGTTCGTGTAAATTTATCATACACAACATATTTTTCAATATAAACCAGGCTAAGTTATCATTTTTCATAGACAAGTTTGACGATTTGTTTACATATTTGGAGCATTGCATCACCTTAAAAGTAGTCAAACATGTGGGGTATAAAGTACTGCCCTAGTAAAAAAAAAAAAAAAAAAAGATCTGTTCAGGCAACAGATGACAACATATGAGACAATATACGTACGAACTTATCCACGCTTTATGTAATCTGAATAAGTTCTGATGTGCTCAGTGGACAAATCATATGTGAAAATTTTCGCTTTTAAATAGGGTATCAGCGTATAATTTTATGAGATGGCTGCCAAATGGTACTGCGTTACTCCCACTCACGGTTAGCAGACGTTTTATGTTAATTTTGAAAGTTGTTGTAGAGTTCAATTTTTTAAGAGAACGGCCGTCGCGTTTGAGTCTTGCGAATTCCCACCGGGTATACAAAACGTCACTCTGGCGGCTCGCAGAGAGTCACTCCCGCGCTGGGTGATTCCAACAAACACCGTACTGCAGCAGACCTCGGGTCAGAACGCCTACGCAACTAGGCAGCCTGAACCATAGAAGCGCGCAAGATGGCGCGACGGCAACCCCGATGACGTCAAACCGGGAGTGCGGTCCTCGCCTTGTAGGCGTCGTTGATTCATTACGAGGAGCACGCGAGGACGAGCGATGGCATGCGATACACGTGGGCCGGGACAACCATTTGCCGGGCAAGAGAATAATTGAGCGTGACGTTGTCAGGGACTTTAACGAGAAAACTTTTACCAGGGAACACAGATTGTTTTCTCTTCATTTTGTTTTTTTCTGCCACATTTTTTTCCTTCTTTTTCTTGACACGAGGAGCCGGAGCAACCAAGAATGCGAGTGAATATACTGCCTCAATAACGGTACCAATAAAGGGATACCGACAACGAGAACAGCGGAGGTTCCATGTTGTTAAATGTGGTGCCAGTGCTCGCGTCGAGAGTACGGCAGGAGCAAATTATATCCCCCTCGCCGGACGCACCGCACTCGTTACCGTCCGACGCTACAATCACTCCTCTGTGGTTGGGGGTATTGTTTGTTTCTGTTGCTTTGACGCTTTGTTTGGTTTGAGGTTCAACGCTGTAATTAAGTACGTTTCAGTTAAATGTACACGCTGTCGGGAGCAATGTTTTAAGCATTTACGTAATACCATAAAAAAAAAAAAAAAGAAGTAAAGCAGCAAATAACAGAGGAGTGGGAAATGCACACGTCCGAGAACGACAGCGACGGAGGCCCGGGAGACGCCGATATTTGCTTTTTGTTTACTGTGGCGTTGAAAAATATGCGCAATACTATGTCTGAACAAATGCTGTATATGGTTGCAATTATGCCTAGAAAAAGAAAGACGTGGGCTTCGTTTAGTCGATCTGGGAAAATATAAAAACGGACTTCGTACGGATATCGTACTGAACTCGGATAGTGGTGGAAACGTGACGAATAATGATCAACAGGACGTGTCGCCACTGTACTGGTGACCGGGAAAAAAAAAAGAAAAAAAGAAAAAAGAAATGAAACGTCTAATCAATACGTCGTCAAAAAGCAGGGAATAGGAAAGTGTGGAGATACGGACACTTACCAAATATATTCACTATATATCTCAGTACACTGTGATTCGTTGGAACGAAAACTAAATAGATCAAAACAATGTCATTAGAGTATTCCAAAATGTGGGTTAGCAGCTACGCTAGCGGGACGATCGAAGCGCACCATTAGCTTGACAAATATTAGTGCAAGGGGCCCATAAGAGTAAAAAGGTTAGTATAGCCTGCACAATATCGCCCTGGCAAATAAAAGAAGGACATGAAAAAAAAAAAACAAAAAAAACAATAAAACAGCGTACACTCATTAGCGCTAACTAATGGTAAGAGGTCCGTAATGCGATGTCGTGCGTGTGAATTTATTAAAATATAAAGGTCACACACACACAAAAAAAAGAAGAAAAAAAGACGAGGGCCAACAAAGAGCGGGGAGCCAAGCTATATCGCAAGAGGGCGAACGAGCATGTTTTGCAATTCAAGGCGTACGCCTTGAATTGCAAAACATGCACTTCATATGAAGAAAAATATGCGGTGCTATGACGCTCTGCGCGGTCAAATTGGCTGCTTCGAAAGGTTTTGGGGACCCTTCTTCTTCAAATATGCACGTCATTTGAGGGTAGCGTGGGGGAGGTCTTGAACCGAAAAAATGGTCGCCGCGAAAATGATCGTCGCGACGACCTCCGCGAAGAAGAAAAGCGGAGGAGTGGGCAAACCATTTGGACGACATCATCGAAACGCGTCCACCCGGCAGTGTGTGAAAGGTGCTTCAGATCTGCGAGTAGAATGAGCATTTATATGAGCGCGAGATGATACACCATACGAAAGAATAAATAATAATAATAGTAATACAAAGACAAAGGATGGGATCGGCAAAGAATGGCGCAGCAATGCCAGTCATAGTTTGTGAGCACCAACTTGGATTCACCGGTGCGTGAATCTCGATCCGTGGACCAAGCCGAAAGAAAACGGGGCGCCGCTCGTTCATTCTCATCGCCGTCCCAGTTCTACCGGCAGAGGGGCGTCCATCGGTTCTATCGTCTTGTGCGCGCCTGCGCATTCTGCTTCCTTCGCCTGTACGGGGACGCTCTGCTCGGGCGCCACAAGCTGGCGTCGTAAATTCGTGGCCGAGGCAAACCACAATGCGCGCGGCGTGCTTACGCGAGCGTGAACGCTCTAACGGCCCTGAGGCAGAAAGGGCGCGACCGCGACGGGATGAAGTGGAGAAGACACCCACCGCGCGCACCGAGGCTACCTTCAGCGCGTCGTTTTTTACGCTCGTTTCATTCACGAGGCTTAGTTCGGTTGCTGGTGCGTGCGTGCGTGTGTTTTCGATGCGTGCATATGCGTTCCTTGTGTCTTGCCTAGGAAAAATAAAGCGCGCTATAGGACGCCGGAGGTTTCCTCCGAGGGAAAGTTCAGGTTACGGTAACACCACCGAGCCGCTATTCGGGTTTTAGAGAAAGGGGGGGGGGGGGGGGGGGGGGGGAGAGGAGGGAGGGAGGGGTAAAAAAAAAAGTCAAAGTGGGGGGATTTATGTGCCAAACCAACGGCGGGCATCTGGCATGCCCCAGCGGAGGACTGAGGATGAATTTTGACCACCTGGGGATCATTGGACGTGCAACCAAAAGCTCGATTACACGGCGCCTTCTCCGCAATAAGCCTCCGTCAGGTTGCGGGCACCTCGGCCGGGATTCGAACAAACATGCCATCAGCACTCCGTGTTCCCGGGTGGTGACCCTCCCAAGTATCTGACGGAGCCCGATGCTACTTAGCTTCGGTGATCGGACGAGAACCGGCGTATTCAGCATGGTATACATATATATGGCCGATGGCGGGGAGGGGGGGGGGGGGGGATGATGATGAATGGCCCGAGCTGTGTTTGCGCTCCGTGGCTTCGAATTGTGCTTCCACCTCTCTTTTTTTAGAATGGGCAGGAGGATGAGACGCTACCGCTCGTGTTGACCAAATGAGGTTCTGGAAAGAGTTGTTGAGAGATGTAATGTTTATATTTGTGCGTCGAGTTTGGTGCGAATGAAACTAGACGAGGGCGGAACGGAATACAAATGCACGTCGAGTCGTTGGCAGAGGACTTTTAGACCTGCACAACGGCCCGAAGCGGCATCTTATCTCCTACACTCTAAGAAATGCCTGGGCGTTCACTTACCAGCAAAACACTAAAAGAGCCGATCTCTGCGATCTACGAAATCAGCTCATCGAATGATGAGGCGGAACATCTGTTTACACCTCAAAATTAAGTCTGCGCTGTGGCATTCGCAATGCAAGCATGACGCTTTGCATTGCGTAATGACACCCCGCAGACTTTATTTTGAGGTCTAAACAGATGTTCCGCCTTATCATTCGCTGAGCTGATTTCGTAGATTTCGTAGAAACGTATGTTTAGACCAAAAAACGCAGATGTCGCAACTCGGACTGCGTTCTTTGGTTTTAACATATGTTTCGGCATCGTCATTCGCTGAGCTGCCTCCGTTCGTTGCGGTGATTGGCTGCCCGAGTGTTGTGCGGGAAAGTAGACGCACGGGCTTTTTTTAGAATGTGGTGCTCAGTTTTCAAGATGGCAAACGTGGCACTTCATACGACACCTATTGACTCCTGCCATACGTGTTGACATCTGCGGAGTTACGAAGCTCTAGCGGCACGTTGCCATCGTGTTTTTTTATGGGTGTAATAAAAGCTTGCTTACACTATATAACTTAGTTTGTTAAGGCAAGAAGCAGGGCAAATATTCAGTTGCCTCTCACGATGAACATTGAATTTTTTTTTAAAATTACTTTCTTTAGGTTATTTTTTTTAACCTTTAATCGCTTTTCTCTTTACTTTAGAGACTCAATACCGCTCATCTTCAAAGATTGATCGTGTCACTTGCGTCGTTTTTTGTGTGCCCTCGACAAATTTCGATTTCTAAACGCGAACTCAGACCTTACTTTAAAAATTTACTAGTTGCTGAAGCTCAACTTAGTCATCATATTTCGACCGCTGCGTGCTCGATGCGCGCGTTTAGCTTGATATTATAATTTCACACGAACGCGCGAACACTAACAATTGCCTCACTCTTAAGAACAAGCAAAACAAAGAACGTTGTATTTTATTTATAACGTATTTCACTTCATTGCGAAACGATCACACAAAGAGCACGGGTTATCCGGGAACCCTAAGAAGATGTC
The DNA here is from genome assembly GCF_016920785.2 of Ixodes scapularis. NCBI lineage: Eukaryota > Metazoa > Arthropoda > Arachnida > Ixodida > Ixodidae > Ixodes > Ixodes scapularis. Next base: position 46,211,190 of record NW_024609884.1, read on the forward strand.
AGAGAACAACGCGCAGTTTCGGAACAATAGCGCGTTTACGCGCGCGTGTTTCCGCGGCTTCTTTTTCGGAGTTCATAATTAAGAGGGCCCTCGGCGCGATGCCGAGCTAAGAAAGAGCCAGTTTATAATGCGGAGACGCAGATAAATGAGTGCCAGTGTTCTCTAATTAAAAAGAAAAAAAAGAGGGTTTGAAAGCGCGCGGTATTAACAGCTCTCACCTCCAGTACAGCGAAGTGAGACTAACAGCTTGGCGCTGTGCCGTCTGTGGAAACCTTGGGCACGAACAGCGGAAGCGGGGAACGTGGGGACCGAAAATCGCTAACCAGACGCGCGGCGATCGTCATCATCGCCTCGTTGCGATGAGCTTCCGGTAGATTGGGCAAGGTGGCGCGCGCGCCGGTTCCCCTAGCGCGAAACACGAGCGCTCCAAAACGCGAGCGTAATTATTTCGAGAGTGTCGGCGAGTAATTTGAACGCCGTCCGGCCAAGTCAGATGGTCGAGTTACTATGCTAGAAAGGGCTCCTAAGTCTTTCGGCCCACGAGGCTTCCACTGGAAAGGTGCGTTTCGACCGACGTAAGCCTACGTGGGCGGGACGTGATTCGATGCTTGCGCGAATATTTGAATTTTGCGACGCACCTTTCAAGATGAAACAGCGCAAAAAAAAAAAAAAAAAAGCGAGACACAAGATACAAAGCAGGCACAGACGCAGCGCTGATTTACAACTAAATGTTTATTCTAGCGAACTAGAAAAAAAAAAAAACACGAAGAAGGGAAAGAGAAAATGATAATCTTGCCGGGGAAAACAGCGCAAAACCGAGACAGAAGAAACAAGGAAGGCACACACACTTCGCTGACTATAAACTGAATGTTTATTCTCGTTTTTGAGCTGTTTTACCTTGAAAGGTAATTAACCAACTCGCCCAACTTTCTGCCTTGCTGCGACGCATCTTTCGGATAATATTCACTTGGGTATTTCTCTTCGAAGCTCGGAAAGCTGTGATGCTGCGCTCAACTTGTAAGGTTTGTAAAGTTGGGCCACTATACTCTGCTGTCCGTTATTACTTCTGTGCAGATTGAAACGAAACAAGGTTTTAAGATGTGCGTTCTTAGATGTTAACTTTGCGCCAAATGTAGGGCTTTTGTATCTACACCGTGTTCACTTGCAAGAAACCTTACGATTCGGGCTGATGTAGTGACCACCAAATAAAAATGTAGGCTAAAAAAAGAAAAGAAAACATTCGTTGTGATGTAGGTTAACATTTTGTCGTCATGGCTGAAGTACGAATTCCTTCATTCTGGTGAGACCAGCGACACGCATTCTGTTTTGATTGGAATAATATTTGAGGAAAGCACATACACATTATGTTTCGAGTTTGTGAGAAACTGTTTTAACTAAAGAGAAACCAGGGTTCTTCGCAATTTGTGTCTCTAACGTCACGCGCTCAGCCTCATACCAAGGCAAATAAACGCACACACGCACAAACAGAAACAAAAAAGAATAAGAAAGACACCCTCAAAGTTGGTAGTTTTTATTTCGTTCTTGCGAAAAATGAATTGCCGCGCCGAGGGGTGCGATAGCGCGCATACATCTAATGTAACAAACTACCGTCGTCGGATTCCGAGGCAATTAAACTTTTAGAGAAGGAGAAAGGGGGCCGTGACGCTGGAACTGCTCCTAGGCGCCGAGCCAACGTCGTCTCGACGGAATTTCTGTCCTCGAGTCCTCACTCGCCGACAACGCAAGCCCTGGAGCCTCCTTCGTGCTCAGAGTCGCTTTGTCAACGAAGCCTGTTACCATATGGCCATTTAGAAAATGGGTCGTGCATGCGACACAAACATACGCGCGAGCAAACAAATCAACTCTACTGGGTGAAACTCCTTCGGCCTCACAGTGGGAAAACAAGTTAAGCAAGAAGGGAAATGATAACACGATCTCGAGACACATTGGCTGAGGCACACCGGCCAATTTCGCGTTGTCCCAGTTTTCTCGAGTTATTGTCGGAGAAGCCGAGCCTACCCCCCCTCCCCCCCTTTTTTTTTCCCCCTCCTTCCCCTTTTCGTCCTTTCGTCTGTTACCACACACACAATTTAGAGCAAGTATACTACTCAACACGAAGAAACGAGGGAAAGGAGGTATATATATATATATATATATATATATAGCGAGAAAGAAAGAGAGAGAGAAAAAGAAAGAAAAAAAAAGCCACTTCCACCGCCATCGTTGTCAGAGAGGGATGCCTGGCTGTAAAGCGCAGTCCGGCATGCACCTTCTTTCGCTGGCAGCTTTCGCCGCCACTGGCAGGAGAGCTGCTGCTTGAGTGGGCCTCTGAATTTCCCGCTTGACGTCAAGTCCGCCGTGGGCCGGTCCGCCGGCGAGCCAATTTGCTACCTGGAGCGCGCCCTCTCGTCTCTGCTGCTGCTGCTGCTGCTGCCTTTGCCGCAGTGGTCGCGATTTCGTTGTGTTTCCTTGGCGCGCGGGGCTCGGCTCTGCGCCGCGAAGGCTCCCGAGGAGTGTGCACTGCGGCGGGCCTCGTTTTTGTCCGCCCCCAAACACCGTAGGGCCGCACGCGCGTCGCCGGAATGCGTGCTTTGTTGGAGACGTTAGGGCGGTCTGGATGAACGGGATGCCTGCTGGAGGTTGGCGCGTGATAATTTGCCCGGTCCTTTGCACGCCGCCCCCTCGCAGGGCGTTTGATGAGAGGCCCTGGGAGTCGCCACGTACGAAGCTCCTTCGCTGTTTGTGGCAGATGCGCGTCCTTGAGTGAGACTTGTTTTTTCCTGCCCCGTTTTAGAGAGCCCTGTGGGAATTGCTTTCGTTACGGGTACTGTGGCTCCTCGTCCCCCCCTGTCTTTGACACCACTGCATGCACCTTACCGACGTTAGGATTTTATTGTAATATTGTTTGTGTCTAAAAGCTCCTTTACAATTTGGTTGACGGGAAGCACACGTCTCATCATTGTGCGTTTTTGAGGCGATAAAGGAAGTTGATATCTGCATTTTATTCTTTCAGAGGCGAGAGTAAATGTGTTGTTTCCGGAGGCCGGAAGTCGTCAGATTGGCTACTGAGGTTTTGTTATTCCTCTTTACCTTTGCAGTTTCCGATTCAAAATAAGATTCAATTCAGCTACAACCGGAGAACCTTAATAATGCCTCACATTTATAAAAAAGAGGGCAATGCGTTTAGGACACGAACGATATTTAAATTTATAAATAATTGTTAAGTAATTTTTAGACTGTTAGTTTGCTCGAGGAGTAAGCTTATCATTGAAGTGTTATATTATTAGTAGTTTTAATGCCGGATTATATGTGGCAACATTACTACGTCGTTGCTTCTGATTCTATCAAAAGAACACGAACTTTTACGCGTTGCGTAGTTGCAGAGGTTAGGCGACGAGGCATCGTTTCGGTTAGGATAATTACCCGAATTTTGTTATTTCTTTCCGCTTAATACACCCTTTGCCAATGATTGCAAATTACTTCCAGTTTTTCAGTGTTCATTTATTTTCAAAAGATGGGTTTATCATGGCGGCGTTTCCAGCATGCTTGTTGAAATAACTGTTCGTTCAATGCAATAAAGTACAATCGATAGGAGATAAAAGACGCCAATTTAGAAATGTGGAGCATGCTTTTGTAATATACCAGACGAGGATGCGCATCGATCACAGTTTATTCCAATAACCGCTAGTTTTTCGCTGTGAGTAAAAAAAAAAGAAGAAAAAAAGTCATTTTTTATATTTTTTAGTGGAACGTGTTGAAAAATTGCAGTCTCTTTGTTTTACTTAATCTCGCGCATCCCTTACCCATAACGCTATAATGATCCCGGGCAGAGGTCATAAATAGGTACTTGCAAACTTAAAATAAAAAATAATAACAGTATACTGCTTTATTCTCGACTGAACCATATGAAGGGGAGCCCGTTTTTAAGACCTACGATTACAGATTGATTTGGAAATGATGATCTCAAAAACCTTCGTACAGCGCTTGAATATTTTCGGTTGGTGGAAGACTGTCACTTCAAAATTATAAGGACATAATAAAATAGAGCCCTGCGTGGATAACAGTTTGATCATCCGCATCCGAACCTCATCCCAGGCACGTAGCCAGGGGGGGGGGGGGGGGGGGCCCATGGGGCACGGGCCCCCCCCGAAATCTTCCATTTTGCTGGGACCTCCTCTCCCCCCTCCCCCTCATACAGCATTTTGTCATGGGTGGCCCTCCCCCGAAACAAAATCCTGGCTACGTGCCTGCCTCATCCGCAATGTTTTTAGGTAGTTGCATCCGCATCCGATCCACACCCGCAGACTTTCCATCCACATCCGAACCGCATCCGACTCTCAATCCGCGCGCATTAATTTTACATAACAATAATAAAAAAAAACATCTGGATGAATGGTATTCTATAAGCCGTCTGCTTAGCTTTGTACAAAGCAATCTTTGTCAGTCAGTTTACGGTGAAACTGATTTGATCATATTCTCTTTTATTGTATTTATATAATAAGCGATCATCCTTCCACAGTATCTTCGCATCGCTGGAAAGATGATCACAGTTATGAGATCGTCTTGGGAGGAGTCTGTGACACTGACACTTTCTTGAAAAGATGCGCTAAAAAAGAAAAAGAACGTTTAATATCTTCTTTTCTTTTTGCTTTGTAAAACCCGCTTCAAGCAGACGCATATTATTTTTAAAAATAAAAATTAATGAAGGAGAGACCAATAACATCGTGTCATTTTATTTAGGCCAAACAATAAAAAAGTTGGAAGGAAAAGGCGCTCCTCACCGCAGCAAAATACTCGTGTATATGTGGTATGGCGCGAGTACATCATTGGGAAAATAAAACAGTATTCAATAATGGCAACACCTCTTATCGATTTCAGTTTTAAAAACGAACCCTCAACTGAATGCTCAGAACCATATATTTAAAAACAACCCAGTGTCAACTGTAGGGAGTGAAGGAATACACACACATACACAATGTTTCATTTGTCGAGGCTGCTGTGTAGAAGGAACAGGATATCGTCCAAATGAACGGATTTAGACTGGTTCACCTCTCTTAAAGTAATACCTGCTAGTGAGAAGTCTTTCTCCGTTGGTGCACTTGATGCCGGGGTGGCATGCACGAACTGCGCTACAATAATGAGGTGCGGAAACTCGTGCTGGCGCAAGTTCAGCACTCCAGAGGTTCGAATTTAGCCTCTTCGATCTACTTGTAGGCAAAGAAGTCACTTGCAGGCTTCTTATAATTTCATGTGGCTTGTACGTTTTGCTTTCTCTACCCCGTCCCCCTAAAAAAAAAATATATATTTTTTTATTTTTGGTTAATCAAGAACACGCTTTTAGAGACGACTAATGCTCCTGCAATCTTTACCTATTCTAGGGACAGCATTTCTGACGAGATAGAGTGTTCTAAAGCGATCGTCGGCGCGAAGCCAATCTTTCTTCACGTAAAGAACAATTTTCTCCCCGATTGGCACCTTGTATCTAAGAGAGTAGTTTGCTCCCGCAACACATTCGATTGTGCACTTCATAGTATGACTCACTTATTCACTCCACACTGCGTGGTCGCACACGTTTATCGGCTGCCTCGGCAAAAATGTAAATATAGACCCGCAGATATCCGCATCCGATCCGAATCCGCAGCCGCTGGCATCAGTATCCGATGCGCAATCCGCCAAATCTGATTAATCTTTATCCACATCCGCCAGTTTACTGCGTATATCGACGAATATGTAGGGCTCTACATTAAATAAATAACTGATTTCAGGTCAACGAAATTCAACATGTTAGTAACAACTAACATACCGTGAAATGCATAGCTGGAGTAGACAGAAAACAACAACACATTTTCAAACGATAAAGAAGTTCGTGGAAGTACTGAAGAAATGAAACCTTACCTCGCGGATTTCGATCTTGCCATCCTTATTGTCGTCGTAAGCTTCCATGAAGCACTCCTTGAGCTCCTCCAGCATCGACTCTGACACGACCTAAAAGGAGAATTAAAGAAACGCGTCACGGATCAGCAGGAATAAAAGCAGCCGGAATGGAACGGACGTAGGCATGTTAGCCTTTGGCGGCATTACGATAAAAGCCTGCCTTCCCGCAAGCGAGCTTCTCCTTCCTAAGCATCTCGAAACGGAGAAGCCGACTTCCAGGAGTTCCGCTCTTTGCTGCGTGGCCCGTGAACGACGTCGCCAGTTCCGAAAACAACGCCAATCGAGACCCCTCGCCCTGGGTCAGGTTCCTGCGTCGTCTTGCTTTTAAGTGGCTATCTCACGCAGCGATTGAGCGAAACTACGAAGCCTCGCAAAGAAGATGACTGTTTACATTTGGGTTCATAAAACCGGAAGCAGCTTTTCCGTTTAGGGACAGAGCGTCGGCTCGAGTGTCGGCTCAGATTCGAAATTAAAACGACTTGGACAAAAAGAGGGGAAAGTCCAGGACTCGAAGGCCTTTCTTTTATTATTTAGCGACGCTGAAACGCACTCGGCAGGGGTATTAGTGCAATTTTTCCTCCTTTTCGCCAGAGTAATCCTATGTGGCTAATGTAGCCCTCCTCCGGGCGAACAGATCTAAGAACCAGTGGCTGACTCGGATAGGGTAGCGAGTGCGTCGGGTTTTTGCCGACAATAGGCACGCCCGAAAAAGCTCTCGTCTTTTCTCGGAGCCAATGTTTCGACGCTGTATTTATATTGGGCCCGCGCGTTAGGTGGGGCTTAACGTTTCTTTCTCCATTAACGACTTTTATTTTTCCAGAAATACAACGCTGTGAGATAAAAAAAAAGAAAAAAAAAGAAAAGAAAAACAGATACCATATTTAATTAAGTAAGACAGCACTAAGCACAAAGTGGCACACGGGCACGACTTGAGTACGATATTGTTATTTTTATAGAAACCTGTAGGGGTTTATGTATACTATATATAGAGGGTGTTTCAGAAGACGCAGGCCAAATCACTCCTGCGGAAAGTTAGCATCGCACAGAAAAAAGGTTGACGCCGTGTTGGTGTCTGCCCAAGAGCCCATTTAGAAAAAAATGTTAACGTTTAGAAATTTTTTTAAAAGTTTTTCAGAAAGTAACTTTTTATTTTATTCATTTTAAGGCCATAGTTTCAATTAGAAACTTATTGTGCATCATCAATAACCCCTCTATCAACCCTTTTTAGACAAGTATAAAACATGCCGAATCATTTTACCATGTTTTGAAAAACTCTGCAATTCTGACGCGTACTGTGGTTGGGGTGCTTATCCAAGCGCATCGTGGCAGCAGCTGTCCTGCCCTCCGACGGCTGAAGCGCGGAAGCAAGGCCAACCCAAAAGCCAAAGCTCAATCCTGCATTGTCATGCTCTCAAACAGCAAGGCCTTCCTTATCGCCTGGCCACGCGCGTGGACTACACTTCTTTGTTTTTTTTACGACAGAGGGAAGTAAGGCGGGCGGACGTGGCCAGGGGGGCAAGGCTGGGGCTAGACAAGAGACGGAAAAATCGCGCGGGCGCCTCATCGCAACCGCTAGCTTTGTACCTGCTTCACGAGTGGTAACTTTAGTGCACTACTACGTTTCTCACGCGCTCAAAGTCTTCCTGAAAATGACTGATTTAGTGGTTTTCGATGACGCTGAGCAAGTTTCTAATTGGAGCCATATGTCTATTTTCATCAATTAAAAAGTTAAGTAACGAATTTTAATTAATTAGCCGACTGATCGTTACGGTGAGCCCCCTATAATATGTCCCCCTGGCCGTATAACTCACCTCCACAAGCGGCATAAGTGCAACTTTCACGGCTTTTTTAAACAAATCTGTTGAGCTTAAAAAAACAACAAAAAAAACATATATATATATACATATATATAATCAAAAATGTGATGACGACTGAACCGTATTTAATGGAATGAATCAATGTCTTACGAAACCCCCGAAAGCCAAAATATACGGCGGAGCCAGGCTTTGAACTGTGGGTCTCCCAATGTCCGGACGGTTTGCTAACCACTACACCATTCCACTTTTTTTTTTTCTTTATTGCACACTACACCACTCCACCTTGTACCCAATCGGTAATATATGTATATACATAATAAACGTTTTGTTTCTGACGGCGCACGCGTTGACCTCGATTGTTGTTGCGAATATAATGAACTTAATTTGCTCGATAGCAAATCAAAATGAATATATAGTTTTTTTTATTTTTTTAGGCTTAACAGATTTGTTAAAAAAAAGTTGTGAAATATACACTTATGCAATTTGTGCAGGTGAGTTATACAACCAGGGGTTATAACATAGATAGCTAATTGCCACGACAAGTAAAATAATGAACTAAAACTGTTAATTACAATTTTAATTAGTGAAAACTAACACATGGTTCCAATTAGAAACTTGTTGAGCGTAATCGAAAACCCCTAAATGAGTCATTTTTAGAAAAATTCATTTTAGCGCGTGTTAAGCGCAATAGTTCACTCAAGTTACCATTCATGCCAGATGCACAAGGCTGGCGGTGAGGAAACGCGGATGATAAGAGACGGAAAAATCGCGAGGGTACGTTATCGCACTGGTGGCCTTGCTCCACCGTGAATCCCACGTGCACCAAGTCTTTCTGAAACTGACTGACTTAGTGGCTGTCAATGACGTTTAGCAAGTTTGGAATGGGAACCATATGTTTATTTCCACTAACTGACAAAATAATTAACATATTTATGTTAATTAGCCGCCTTATTGTGACGATTGGCCGCTATATTATGTCCCCCTGGTGATATAACTCACCAGCACACACCGCAGTAGTGTAGCTTTTACGGCTTTTTTAACAAATAAGCAAATCCTTAAAGAAACACCCTGTGTGGAAGAAAATGGCCAAGCAAAAACGAAAACTAGGTCTGTATCTTTTATTTTTTTTTGTGATTACGTTGTTGAATAAGAGCGTTCACACTTTAATCTCGAGGTTAGTGACAATGCATCAAGCTCCCAAATAGTTATTTCCTCTGCTGTACTGCACGTTGGATATGTAACGCACAAAGTGGAAAGTCAGGTAGCTCAATGTACACCACTCGAAGAGGGTACACCGAGGCTGCAATCAAGGTGGCTACGTTGGGTTGAGCTGGCAAGCGAAGCCGACGCACGAGCTAAAACAGGCGAATTGGATTTGTCCTGCAACGGTCATGGTGGCTTGGCGCAAGGTTGCTGCAGATGGTCGTTTCAGTCCTAGGCCGTGTCGGTACTCAAACGGAGCAACAGAGAGAGGTTGAAAGACCTGTGGCAAATGTAACGTTTCTTGAAGCGTTTTCTTTGACGGAAGTTTCTGAGATGTCCTACTAATGCTGTCAGTATTGGCTAGTGCGTGTAACGGATTTAATTAATCAATCAATCAATAGTAGCAGTTATTGTGTTTCGTGCGAAACTCAAAACGTTTAATCGTTAACATTTTTTTAAGCTTCCGCTGTTTTACATTCAATTAGCAAATACCTGTTAATGTTGAGCGAAAACCCTTCTTTTCCTTTAGCGAAAAAAATACTTTTTAGATTCAAAAGTGATCGTTATTAAACTTATGTCGTCGCAGAAGCGAGGAGACAGCGGGGAGCGTATCTTATAAATAATTTTTGTTTCTTATGGCAAATTCCTTTGGTAGATTCGTCGCGGCTAAGGAGGGCTTTATTTCTTGGTATCTTTATGAATGTGTAGACGCGAGCTAGCATTCGCTGCTCGAAACGCGAGATCATGGGCTAGGTTTACATAGGCTGCGTTTGGAATGAATGGGACCGTAGCGCATCGAATCCAGATTTGACTATTTTGTATGGTAGTAGGTAGGTGTTAGAGCAAGAAGTAGGAATACAAACTGCGTGTGAGTGGTCCCTGCTGGATTCAATGTGCTATGATCGTATTCATGTAAACCCAGCCATGGATGCGGTCGTAGCGCATCAAATCAAGCAGGGACCGATCACACGCACCCTGTGTTCCTACTTCCTCCTCTTCCACTCCTCTACTACATCTACTACAAATCAAAATAGTCAAGTCTCGATTCGATGCACATACGGACCCGTCCATTTAAATGCAGCCATAGAGCTGTTTTGGACTGCTCGAAATGCACGACCGGAATGCGCCAGTAGTTGTTGTAATTATTGTTCTTAAAACAGTCATTGAGGTATTTTTAGAATTTGTATCTGTTTGTGTTTGTTAGTGAGATTCTAGTCTGGACGACAGACTCCTTTCTTTTAGCGTCAGAAGTTTAACTAAAACGCTTGATTCTGAAGTTAAAGAAATAGTACAACAAGTGTCGAGCTGAAATATTTTGGCAGCGGAATTTCCCATCGATAAACAATTTAAACGATTTGCCTCGGAACAACAGAGTGTCACTTTCAATCTTGCTGTAATCTGATTATTTTTTTGCATAAGTGCGCGCGTTTTTCTTTCCGTTAGTTGAAACCAAACATTTCACATGCATGACAGCGCGGGCGTAAGAATGAGGGTGCATCGAAATTACTAGTTTACTTAAAAAAATAGCGCTCGCCGCTTTCGTGAAAAAAAAAAAAAAAAAGAAAAATCGTGATACGCAGGAAAAAGAAAAGCCCCCCTCCATCAGACGACAACCCTTTTTTCTGAACCCCTTTCACCCCCCTCCCGTCTTCTGCGCTTCAGAAACGCGAAACGAAAGCAATTTTGCCGACGTGATACGAACGCATTCTTAAGGGCCTTCCCTCTTTCGCGGAACAAACGCCGCTTTCTCCGGGAGGTGCTTTCGAAGAATACAGGCTCGGCGCTCCGAAGACCGGACGAGTCAGTAACCGTGGCGCCTGCCGACGAGTCAGCGTCAATGAGGCTCCACGTCCGCACCACGATCTTCCTGCCGGCCCCCCGCCCTACTCTCGCGCACCCGTTCTCCCTTTTGTGCGCATTCCTCTCGACCGGAAGCAGTGAAACGGGAGGCCAGCCGTGCACTGCTTCCGGTCTGATATCGCTCCCGAGGCGGTTGGCTTCCGGTAGACGTGGCCCGTGCAAGCGATGGGCTGCCCGGACGTCCTCGCCGAGTACGGCGCCCAAGGGCTGCCTCCATCTGAGCTCCCCTTCGCGGGGCTGGACCGCGTCGAGCGGCGGCGGCATCTCGGGCATATCGGCCTATCCACGACGGCTCCCTCGGTCCGTGCTAATGCGATACTCCTCTTAGACCGTGATTGAATGAGACGCGTGCAAATCGTTTTTCGATTGGGGACGTCGACGTCGGGAGAGATGTGCCAAGGATCCGCGGGAACGACGTGACAACGCCGTGGCTGCCTGTGTTACTGCGCGCTCAGATAAATGGATGGCTTGGCATGCGATGCGCGGCCGGTGGAGAGAGCACCGTTACGTTTTGTTTTTCCTCACCCTTCCTCTCCGCCTTCCTGCGCGCCCTCTTTCCCGCATTCTATTGAGCCATTTGTTGTTGGAAGGCGGGAGCAACGGATGGCTCCCCCCGCGCAGGACAGAGGAATGCGGCTCGCTTTCGCAGATCGCGGTTCGCGTGGCAGCTCCAATGGCTTCGCAGTTACTTTGAGCGAGCGATGAAAATTTTGTCCGGTCGTTCTTGTTCGGACGCGTCGTTTTTTCGAATTTCTAAATGTACGCTCGCGCGTTTTAGTAAAAAAAAAACGTTTAGCTTTTTTGCTACGCTTTTAAAATTTTTTTTTTGTGGGTAACAATTCATTGATATTTGACGCGGAATTGAATTAGCTATTTGGATTCATAGACAACCGCATCATTTGAAAGGTGATTAATCAGCAGAGGCTCGCAGAACGCAATGTTTAGATTCACAAACTTTTGGTAATTTCGTTGTCTATAAATAAATCACACTTTTAGTCAAGCTCGTTCGCACTTTCAATTTGTATTCTGCTAGTACAGGATAAAAAAAAATCGAATATAACCCGCTTTGTATCCGTATGAAACCAAATTTAAATAGAGCTGAGATAAACGTTGTTTGTATAGAGCAAGTTACATATGTTTAGAACTTAGGTAAACGTGTAACGGAATTTGAGCGTCAAAAGTTAAAGCTGCATGTTGACGACATCTAACCGAATTTGAGGGTCAATTTGAGGCTAGAAAGTTAGATGTGCATGTTGACGACGTTAAAAAACCCGCAGTCGCCGGTGCACCTTTGTTTTACGGTATTTCTGATGCAAGACGCAATGAGTCATGGAAAAAATTGAAGAATCATGTCTTACAGATTTTCAATTAAAATATGAAGAATAAATCAACTTCGAGTTAGAAAGTACGTCGGATTGGTCAATTTAGTGATAACGGCAGCAGAACAATTATAGTAAACGTGTTATCGTGGATCAAAAAAGAAAATATTATGCTTTTCAGGTTTAGGTTAAAAATTACTTACTTCAGCGTGTCCGAAAACGTCAATGATACACTTTGTGATAAAAGACGCATGCTGTGGAAGTTTTCTAAAGAAATAAGACAGAACAAGAATAATAAATTGCATTTTTGCACGATAAGCTAGTTGTAGTCCTTGCACGTGGTAATAAAGGCATATGATCACAAGAATAACGTAACATATCCTCAGATTTATACGTAGTATCAGTGATTCATAAAGTGCTGATTATCACACTGTATTGTTGTTAAATTGCCAAAATATAAAAAAAATAAAGTAAACAATCTTTTTTTTTGCTTCGTAGAAACAATAAAGCAAAGCATAATCATGGGCACTCAATCTTGGCTCGATGATTCTGTACTTGACAGCGAAATGTTTTCAGAAGACTTTTTTTTTTGTACCGTAAAGATGGCCACGCGCATGGCGGTGAAGTTTTCTTATTAATCGACGCAGACTGGGCAAGTAGTGAGCTTTCTGTTTCGCAAAATGAAACTGAATCTGTTTGGTGCCGAGTTCATCTGCCTAAGGGAGGCGCCCACCCTCTGGGTGGGCGCCTAATACTGCGCCCCAACTGTAGATAATATTGATTAGCTTAGTCATATATAGTGTCTGCCATTCCTGAGAGTTCACTTATCATCGGAGGGGGCTTTAATCTGCCGAACATAGATTGGGCCAGTGACTCTTCTTACATTAGTTATTCGAGTTTGTATAAATATTTTAATGACTTCATTGTTTCTTTTTCACTTGGGCAGTATGCTCTTTCACTAAGAGGAAACAACTCTATTTTCGATCCCCTCTTGACTACTGACGCCAGCGTTTTTTTACCATGTTACTGTGATACGAGGTATAAGTGATAAAGGCGCCGTTCTAGGTGATTTGTTACAGAATAAGACGGAAATGTTTCCAAAACCTCCGGAAAACGGTATGCGATTACGAGATAATTATCATATCCTCTTAACTTTCGGAATGTATTTCATAAATTTTGAATTTCATCGTAGAAAGCGATGTTGCCTACCAATAGAAAATGTTCAAACAAAAAATTAAAGAGCTGACCGAATCTCACATTCCACCCCGAATTCTCAAGGGAAATTAAAAAAAATCGTGGATTGATGCTTCTATACGGAAACAAATACCGTATTTACTCGAGAAATAGCCGCACTATTTATGAACAAGGACCTTGCGTGTACTTTCCCACAGAACACATATACAGCCAATCATTACGTTGCGCATGAATAACATAGCGAATAACCAGATCGAGAACACGATTCTCCATATAAATGAAATCTTCACAGATGGTATCTTTCCACGAAGACGTTATCGCTGTCCTGTAAACAGCTGGAATCATGCTGTCCACGGCGGTGATTGGCAATCTGCGTGCTCTGCGGAAAAGCGAACCCTCAGGTTATCTTCATAAACAGTGCGGCCATTACTTGAGTAAATACGGTACAACGTAAACGCTGGGCATAGAAGTAACATCAATTAAATCAGTCTGGCGCTACTAGACAAAACCTCCAAAAGATAGCAGAAAACCCCCCAAAAAATAATAAGAACAGTAAAGCACTAGGTTTTTATGCGTGTTTCCAAAACAAACTAAAAATGAAACTAGGGAATTCTGGAAATTTGTTAAAACCATCAAAAACTATGATACTTCTATTCCTGCTTTGTTACAAACTGTCAGTTTAGTAAACAGTGACACTGGAAAAGCAGAACTTTTAAAAATTTACTTTAAATCAGTTTTTTTCTTCCGCTCCTAACAATACCCCCCTTGTGACTGACCAGACGATAGATACGGTTATGCCTGGCGTGATAATCGATGTAGACGGAACTGTGGTCTTACCAAGAGATACGGACACCCCAATAGCTTATGGACCATATGAACTTTAGCGGCTAATTCTTCACAATTGCTGAAACACAATTGCAGGATATCTTCATATTCTTTTCAGCAAATATCTAGATACTGGTCTAGGCCCAAGCGACTGAAAAATTGCAAATGTTACGCCAATTGTTATGTCCAGATAAAAAAAAAAGTGGAAAATTGCTGCCCTGTTACTCACGTGTATTGGTTGCAAACTGTTCTACCATATATTATAAAGTTCAATGTATACAGTTTTCTGGATTCTAGTAGCCTTTTTTTTTTTCTCGTCCAGCATGGCTTTCGTGGTTTGGTTGCTAGTGTGCCACCAAGCTGGCGGAATTCACTCATTTTGTCTCGAATGCCATAGGCAAGAAACAACGTGCGGGTTATGTAACTTTTATTTCTGTAAAGCTTTCGACACCGTGCCACATTATTTATTATTGGAGAAGCTTGTACTGCTAGGTATTAACTATACAATTATGCACTGGATAGCTAATTATTTGTCCGGTCGCGAACAAAGTGTCAAGCTGAATGGTCAGAGATTTTCGCCCGTACTCGTGACTTCAAGGGTGCCGCAGGGGAATGTGCTCGAACAAATATTATTTCTCATATGTCTCAAAAACATTTTCGATAACAACTTATTTTATATTAAATTATTTGCAGACGATTATGTAGTATACAGAGCGTTTGAAAACGACGCAGATGCTCGTATACTTAAAATATATTTTGAAGTACTAGTGGACTGGTCCGATTTTTGGGAAATTTGCTTAAGTATAAGAGAGAAAGGGCAATGATACGTGTTTTTCTAATTGTGTAACTTCCTCGACTGCATATAAGGTTAAAGATGGCACACTTCAGCAGGAAGACAAATACAAGTACCTGGGAGTTTACTTTTCATCCAATTTAAAATGGAATGATGACATTGATAATGTAGTGGCACAAGCTAGCAGAATGTTCTATTTTAGCCGGAGAAATTCTAAGAAAACATCGCGCAAAGTAGAACAGACGTTATATTTTTCTTTATACAAGCACATTTCAGAATATGCTTGTGTGATATGGAATCCCCCACGGGATTGGCTCTCATATAAATTAGAGGGGTTCAATACCTGGCACTAAGGTTTATGACAAATGACTATAGACTTTACACAAGTTGAATGTAAGTGAAACATATATTAGGGTGGGACTCTCTTAAACATTGCAGAAAGTGGTTAAAGTTGATTTTTTTTTTTTTTTACACCATATATTATGAACGAAAAGGAATTTAACGTAAAATGTACATTCGAGAACCGTACCACGTATCTTCGAGACTGGACCATTCGAAAAAAAGTAACCGCATTTCGTTACCCAACTAATTGTTTTTCTTTCTCATTCTTCGTCCAGACCTGTCGGGAGGGTAATTTATTTCCAGAAGCGAGTTTCAATTTCGGAGGATGCTGTTTTTCACGAAAGAATACAGAGTTATGTTGAAGTGTAAAGATTTAATTTTTATTGTTGTTTTGCGTATTTCTGAAAATGTGTTCCTTTGTACACATTTATTTATGTAATCTTTCCCCCCACCCCCTGCATGATGCCGAACAGAGCAGCAGGTATTGTGTAAATAAATAATAAAAAAAAATATTTGTCTAGGATATAGAGGTCACTAAACAACACGGCTGTAGGCGTTACCAAAAAACAAAAAAGCAACAAAATACGTTACTTGTAACTCGAAAGTAAAAGGAACGCGTTACAGACCTACGTTACCTCAAAATAAAAAAAGAAACGCGTTACCGTTGCCGATAGAAAGTAACGCACGTTGATTTTGATTTATAAAATGTTAATTATTAATTAAGATTTTATTGTTTTGAGGTTACAGGTATGCACAAGCGCCATATTTCAAGAAACATTATGTCCCTGGAATAATTGAACATAATTACCTTTTCTTTTTTACGGTTTCACCTTAATACTCATGAGAAAAAAACGAAAAAAAAAAAAACCCGTTAGAAAGAAAACATTTACATGGCTCGGCGTAACGAGTGAAGAGTAACGTAACTATTACTCGAAATAAGTAACGTAGGTACGTTACCAGTTACTGTTTTAAAAATGCAGCGAGCTTGTTACGCGTTACCGAAAACCGTATACCGGTAACGCCGTTACTTGTAACGCGTTACCGACAACACTACGCAGCAATAAAAAGGCGCACAACGCAATGGCTGAAAGCTGAAGAGTGAAATCGTCACTATTTAATAAATAGATGCGGTAGTATAACTGTATCTTATTCGCCACAACAATGGGGAAAGTGTACTTGGAGAACAGATTAAAAAAAACGGTAATATCGATATATTAGTCAGACGTTCAGGATGTGATTAACTCTGAATTAATGTTCCACGCTTCATTTCGAGGCGCCATACTCTTCGTAACTTTACAAGTCAGATCTTCGTGGAGCAGCGCAAGCGATGACAGATCGTATACGTCTTGTTTCGCTAGACGATCGGTTCACCGGCTCGAAAGACGCTGTCATTGGAGTGGTGGTGGCTCAATATCTTTCCGGCGGATCGTTTTATAGCTCCCTGTTTCGACGAGAGACAAAAGGAATTCGGTTAAGCAACGCCCTCCAAAAAGAAAAACAGAAAAAGAAAAATGAAGACTACGCCACGACGAAAACCATTAAAAGGAAAGCAAACTAACCAGTGGTTGACAGGTCTGGCTCTCACTAGCTTGCGTAATCTAATAACTCATAGTTGTTTTTAGGCCTTTCGCAAAGAGCGTTTCGGGGCTTTGGCGACAGTTGAGGCTTAGTTCCCCCCGCCCTTTCCAAGCATGTAAACACCGACTGTAGCACAGTTCCAGCCGGTGCGTTGCTTAGACGAGCTGTTACAGAAGCTCTCGACGCCACGGCACTCCTCCAGCGACGTTGACGTTGACGGGAACGTGACGCGGTTGCACTAGGCGCTCGTCAAGAGTTTCGAGTTGAAGTGACCATGTCTCGTCGCCGCGTCGTCCCGTCTCACGTAGTGCGGTGTACAAGTCGAGCGGGGGAGCCCGCCGACAGCCAGCGCCCGTCTGTCGTTCCGCGGAGAGCTGGGCCTCCCTCCTGTTTACGTTATAAGATAGATGCCCTACTCGGAAATCTGGGCACGTATTCACGCGTGTCGAGTCGCAAGAGTGGACGGGAAAAGACGCACAAAACTAAAGGGGCAATGTTTGTGGTCGAGCTCTTTGCTGCGTCTCGGCTTATGGAGGACGACGAAAGCGGATTGCACGGGAGAGCGGATCACGCCTCGCAACCCGCTCGCTGACTCGACTGCATATAGGGCGCCGGTTGCGCGCTGCGTGTACCTCCTGGACGGAGCGCGCCGGTCGGAAACAGGGACGGTGTTATTCGCGGTCCGGTTGCCCGGGGAAAATGACGAGCGAGCCGGGGCTTAGTCAGATCCACATGCTCCGCGGATACTGGTGAACCCAACCATTGATGGAGGGGAAAAAACAGCAACAACGTAAGTGGGCACGAAAAAAAATATTTATATAGTTAGAATCGGACACGGTGTAGGTGGGGCTGCGAGTGAGTGACGGATTATACGAGAGGCAGAAGCCTAAGCTCGATTTGAGCCACGCTGTTCGGGAGCCCAAACGAATGGGCCATCACTTGTGAGCGTAATCGCACCGTTGTCGCCGGGTGACGTGAGCTTTAAACAAAGCTCAGGACGACGAAGAAAAACGTCGCACCATGCAACGCCGCCCACCCACAACGGGGCAGTCCGTTTGGATGGGCCGCTTGGTTGCGGGCGAGGTAGTCTTTCTCAAGAACGGGTCGGCCCTAGGAGTGATGAATGCTCCGCCTCTTCTAGAACGAAGCTAGGATTTCTTTCGGATGTCGGGAGAAAAAAGAAAACAAAAAAAGGGAGAAGAAGAAGAGAGAATGCAATCTAATGGCGCCTCGGGCAAGCAGGAGAACCAAGTTACGTTTCGCAATGGCAGTGATTTATGGTGTAATTCGACGTGCCGATATTCAGATAGGGTGGACGGTGCAGTTTATTCGTATACTTTCGTTCGTGGTCGTATTCCGCAAAGTTTTGCAGTTTTATCATTCTTGCGCAGTTCGCGCCAAGTGTTGTACATCTTTTTTTAAATTTTTTTTTCACTTCTTGAAAAGAGCGAGGCGAGTAGATATCTTAAATCTCGATAACGAGGACATATTTCATGCAGATGCCCTTTTAGATAGCGTACGCGGCTAAAACCACCACGCGCAGAGCCTTTGTAATTTGCAAATTATATATGTATATATATATATATATATATATATATATATATATATATATATATATATATATATATATATATAACTTAAAATAAATTCTTGGTGAAACCAGCAACAACGGACAGTTGAACCTTCGACGTTTCAGCCGAAGTCCGGCCTTCGTCTGCTGACGAAGGCCGGACTCCGGCCGAAACTTCGAAGAATAAACCGTCCGTTGTTGCTGTTTTCACCAAGGGTTTTCTTTTCTTCTCAATTAAACCCATGCCTTCGGCCCCCCGCCACCATGCCCGTTGTGTGTATATATATATATATTTTTTTTTCTTTTTTTTTAGAGAGTGTGTATTTCGTTTATTTTTGTTTAATTTTTGTGAAAAATTTAAGTACACCGACACGAAAAATAGACTCATAGCATGGACAGCAAAAAATGGCGAAACGTGACAGTTTTCTTACGAATATTCTCTGCACCATCCACACACTTGCTTTGCACTCGCGATGCGTGTGTCGACTGCTATTAAAAAAAAAAAACACGCCGTACGCAAAAAAAAAAAAAAGAATCCCCGAATTAGATACACAAAGTGTAACTGCGTAAAGGGCATTACCATGCATTGAAATTTAATTTACCTGGTGTCGTTCTCCGAATGGATATTTAAGTCACACATAATACGGTGCACAACAAAACCTTGAAAAGCTTCAAGTTCTCTTCTGTATTTGTCTGAAATATATATAGGACGATAATATAGTAAGGGTTCAGGCGAGCTGGTTAATATAGGACGAGCTTTTCATTAACAAAAAAACCGTGCGTCGATATTTTCAGGGAGTGCTTCGGAAGCGAATCATTGCGACCTGTCAAAATAGTTACGCGAATGACACGGTCCGGAAAAGTAATCGGGCTCGTACCTAACAGTGCAACCGAAGTGCTTGAGATTCCGAGCACGCGAGCCGGCGTGCTCGGTGTCCCAGCGAAAGTGGGGATTGTTTGGTCGAGGCGCGTTACTCTCTTGCTCATCATGCGCTGGGATTCGTCCGCGGATCCTCGTCGCAATTTGTTTCGGCCATAGACTGGCGCAAGATTTTGTAACGCAACGTTCGCACAATAGTAGAGGGTGCGAATTGTGGTTTACAACAGTCAATTTTGGTATCGACCGAAAACCTTACACGGCAGTTAAAACAACTTATGAAAAAGTGCTCAGCCGTGGCTTTCGCTGGGCTCCAGGTACTATTGACACTGAGAGCTTAAGAAAAAAATCGTGGCGAGTGACGAGTATTTTATTATCACTCCGCACCCAGCCCAATTGCAACGTTACCCGATTAAAGCGCCGAACAACCAATAGCTAATCAAGGAACGTGAATTTAGTAAGCATCGCCTTGCGGTTCTTCAACAGTCGCTGACTATAAGGGCTGACTGAACGTGCCGGAAATTAAACGGCGCTTAAAGGGACACTGCAAGGAAAAAAAAAACAACGTGTTTTTGTTTAAAGGTATACACTCTAAAAATGCCCGTGCGTCTGCTTGCCCGCCCAACACTCGGAGAGCTAATCACCGCAACTTACGGGGGCAGCTCAGCGAATGACAATGCCGAAGCACATGTTTAGAGCAAAAAACGCAGTCTGAGTTGTGACATTAAGCAATGCAAAACGTCACGCTTGCATTGCTTAATGTCACAACTCAGACTGCGTTTTTTTGGTCTAAACATATGTTTCGGCATCGTCATTCGCTCAGCTGCCTCCGTAAGTTGCGGTGATTGGCTCTCCGAGTGTTGTGCGGGAAAGCAGACACACGGGCGTTTTTAGAGTGTAGATGGGACACGTATTTTTTTTAAATAATTTTTCCACGAAAAAAAAAATCTAGCAGTATTTACACTGTTAGACATAATTTAGGTGGAGGTCACGGCCCGCCCACAGATCAGTGGCCCCGCCCATTACTACTGGACAGGGTTGGCTGCTCGACGGAACAGGCTAACAAGCTTAGTGTCTCCCTTTCGCGTCATCCGGTGTTTCTAGCAGACGAGCGGCAGCCTCCGGCATCGTCTGCTATAAGGAGTATTCACTGGACGCCATATTTGTGGGTGCTGTTTAGAGATCATGCTCAGAACAAACTCAAATTACTAGGTTGCTAAGACCAGCAATCTTGATGGTGTGGAATGCACGTTGCAAAAGAACTGTGGAAGCTCGCCATGAGCACGCACTCAGCAGTCACGCACACGGCTATGGCCGCCAGTGAATACTCCCTATTTCACCGTTGTATATTGTCGTCTGCGACGCCGTGAGACGCGGACACAAAAGCGGCGCGTCGGCGTCTGTTTTCGCCTCCTGCGCTGAAGCTTTGCAGAGCCGTATAAAGAGAGAGTTTGGTCAATTGGGAGGAAAGGGCAGAGCCAGGGCCTGCACCAGACGCAGAAACAGGGCTTGACATGCTCTCTTGGTTAACGAGAAGCTGAAAATAATCCCCTAGCTGTGGTTGCGAGAAACCGTTTTAATAAGCGGGTAAGAGTTCAATGTAGTAACTCTTCATGGTTGAAAATGTGGTGCACGTGATGTTTCGAATATGATCATGCAAAAATATGTAAGAACCGAATGTGCCGATCGAACTCTGTTTTGTTCGGACGGCAGATTCCCAGCCCTCGGCACTTGGTGTACGGATCACGTCGATCGTTCTACCAGATTTTTATTTTGCCTGACCGTTATCGAAAAATCACGTGCACCATATTTTAAGTCACCGTGAGTTACTCCGACGCACTTATTAATTGTGTTTCTCGCGACCACCGCCAGAGTATTATTCGCGGCTTCTGGCTGGCCACATTCGAAATTGTGAAGACGCCCTGGAACACGCCCAACACGCTTTCGACTAATGGCGCATCCTTTATTTGCTTCCTATACTTCCCAATGTATGGCCAAACTGTCTCTCTATATACGGCTCTGAAGCTTTGAACAAACTGTGGCGCCCTCATTTTGGGTAGTACAAGCTCACCTGATTGGGCCTCGTGCTACTTATGGTACCCTCGCTGAGCTTTTTTCTTTCCCTGTAGTGCTGAAGAAGGGGAACAAAAATGCATGCCACCACCGCTAGGGTACGCGTCTCTTTACTTTGAATGGTGACGTCAAAAGCTTCCCGATGTTATTGTTTTTTCTTCTTTTTACTTTAAAACCCGCGAAATGGCGTCTCTTGACTCATTCTCTTAGTGTCTTAGCTTTGACCTGTGCTTCGATGGAGTTCAAGTTTTTTTTTGTTGCTTTGTATTTTCCTCGTGATCTCGCGTTCCGCACCAGAGCAGGCACGCTTCTACATATCTGGCAGTTTGAGACGCCCAAGTTTGTACAACCCAAAAGCACCTGCGACGTGTTCTGGGTTTCTTCTCTTGGTCTCTGTTATTAAGTGCTGTTTATTTTAATCATGTACACTGGTAGCCCCGACTTTGGTAAGGGCTGTTCAAGAAAGCTATTCAGATGGGCTATCATACCACATCAATAGCCCTCACGTACTGCCAGAAATTTTGCGCGTTGATAGCGCAAAAAGCAAGGTAAAGGGAACATCTGCGCTTCGCATGAAGCGTGGAATCCAATTGAAGGAATTGCTTAGCTCGCGACACAAGAAGCACGGATGTCCTGGTTTCTCGCCGCCGCCACGCAGTCAAACTCGCTCAGACGCAGCTGTGCGTAGGGGTCTTTAGTGGCTCTCGTCGTTGCCACAAAGACACGGGAATCCCCAAGTAGTCGCTAAACGATAGACGGATCTTTGTTCCGCTGTTCAAGTTAGTGGTGGTTTTGTTACAATTTTCTTGCGACCTTGTTCGAAGCCTCCATAGCGCATGCGCTTACGCTTTGGCCTGGAGTTTTGGTACCGTAAGAAATACACGGCTGCGGCATCTTTCGCGGCTTCATTCAACCAATGCGGTCTCAACTTCAAGCTAAAGCAAGGAAGTCTGCAAATTGATTAATCGCATTAGTGTTGGCAAGCCCGAAATTAGGGAACACCTGACGACCGGAGCGTCAAAGGCTGTGAAAGGAGGCTTCGTGTTTTTTTGAAAGTCTCGAAGCACGTCGGCCCACTCTTTGTATTAAACATCCATACTTATGCTACAGTCACCGACACTTTAAGAAACTCTTCTTGCTTCGTGATACGTGATACGTAATCTGATTGGCTCCGTGGCGTTCAGAAGGTACTCGGGACATGTTTCTTAAACTGTCACGGCATTTAGTAAACTGTCACTGACTGTAGCACTATTCCGTGTGCGTAAATTCGGAATGCATAGTGTATTGTGCATTAACATTTATTTCGAGGCAGTAACATGGTTTTACTATGTTTTGGTTTTTATCAAGGTTCATTCGTAAAAAAAAAAAAAAAATTGTAGAGCCCTTCTACTTCACGTGAAGATAGAGGGCCATCGAAGATGTTATTTTTAGGACGTCTAGGACGATGCCTAGAGGACGACGTCTAGAAAGACCTCAAGGACGACTTCTATGATGACCTCGAGAAGACGCCTAGAGGACGACGCATAGGACGACCTCTCGAACGTCTACAAGAACGACTTCTAGGACGACCTCGAGAACGATGGCTAGAGATGATAACAAGGGATCAGGACCTCACTATCTAATAATGCCAACGAAGGCTGACCACGCTGGTTGCCCCCTTTTTTATTTTTATTTATTCATACTTCCCACGACCAATGGGGAGTTTTCTGTTAACATCCGCGGACTCATTTTTCCCCGGATCCTAGCGCATAACAGCTTTGCTGTAAAAACTAGCGCGACGCCGATGGCTTCGTAAGTACTAAACATATTACCATTGCAATTTATGGCAGCGGCGTTTGACGTTGTTATATATCTCACTACTTCAAATGCGTGTACACGATATCTCCGGAGATCCGTTTTACAACTATTTACCCGTCTAACGTTTATAACATTTTTGTCGGTGGCGCTCCTGTCTCTTTTACTGCTTGTTTTATCGTCAACAAAAGGAAGCGTCAGCTTCGAGAATTATTTTTCTTCTTCCGATATTTACTTTGTGCGGGTGCGTTGTTTGCAACCGGATGGCGTAGATCTGACAGGTTTAGGATGACGCTCACTCAGAGCGTTTCCGGAGTTTATGGCGCTCGACTTCGACACGGCATCACGGTATTTTCAATCAAGTAAACTTTGTTTTAAAGGCTCACTTCATTTTCGTCAGGACGCGGTTTTAGTACAGTATTTATTACCCTTGGGGGTGCTTTAACACAAGTGTTCTTGATACCCACAAGAAACAAAAATCTGCCTGTATGGTCCACGCCATGGCGTCGCCAGAGATGATATAATACGGACGCGTTCATGCCAGTGTCTCACTGGCATCTGTCTCGCGTCCGAGTGCAAACATGAGAAGTCTGAATGAAGTTACTTGACACAATGGCAGTGGTGCTAGTTACGTTAAGCGTGGAATTCTATTACCTCGAATAATTTGCAGTGGTCATATGAAGGAAAGCGTTCACGCTTTCGCCTATGTATCTCAGGAAACGAAAATCTTCGGTTTTAAAACACGAAAGAATGCCGACGGGTGGTTTCGGCCAAGCACTAATATGTGGAGAGCGGAGAACGAGCATTCTCTACCATTTTCTTTCAGATCTGGAACCTCTGCCTTTCAGGCCTCTAACTGAACACTCATTTTGTTTTAATGAGAAATCTTTGAAAAAAAAATATTTGCAAGAAGCCGATAAAAAAAAATTACCGGTGTAAATAATAAAATAATCTGAGAAGTAATTAATGGGAGGTAATTTATAAAGAAATATATAAATATTGTCGCAAATGACAAGTCTGTTGCTCGATTGCACCACCCGAACTCGATAATTTAGAAATATCAATTGTGTTGTGTGTATGCTTATACATACGAAAGTTAGTCTGCCTCAACGGGCGACTTGTCTGTAGATGAGAAATTTAGCCAGTCCAGAAGAACCGCTAGCCTGGGGTCTTTGACGCGAATCATGCAGTAGGGATACACGACCGCACGCCGGTACGATGCTCACCCAGATCGAAACGGGCAGGGATGAGGATTGAGCCCAGGATCCCTGGGTTCTGCCGCGCGAGCTTTCGCTGCCCGTGTTCCGAACTGGTGTGCGCTAGCCCACTCGGCCACCGATCCCCCTATAGAAATGGGATAGTATAGCTAGGGAGTATTTTCAACACCGCAGTGCCGTTTGAATCAGTATTCGCCGGTGATTTTGAAGAACCAGTTATTCTTAATCGTATGTTTAACCCGGAATAAGGAAGGCATTCGGTCGCACTCTTCCCCCAAACAAAGGGACGAAATGGTGGAAAGGAAGACCGACGTCGTGCCACTCACCTCCGGACCTACATCAGACAGGCTGACGCTGGACACGAATTCCCGGAGGAAGTTGTCCAATTCTCGACCTTCGATGAATCCGTTTCCTGAAACGAGAGACGGAGGTCCAGCGTGTTATCTTCGTGCCTGTTTTTTCCTCTCTCTCTCTCGAAAGCAATCCGAACAATCTCGCTTCTAATCAATCTCGAGCACTGTAACAGGGTGGCTGCGCTCCGCTGTGAATGACACTTCTTCAATAAGATTGCAGCGAAGCAGCACTGTTACTACGGCAGCTGCTGTCTGATCAGCGCCTATTTTTTATGTTAGACACTTTTTTTTTCGCACATTTTATTAGTTTTTTTGGTACCAGTCCCCCTACCCTCGCCCTTGTATCACCACTAACAAAAAAAATAAAAAAAAATAAAGAAGAAACATGTGCACATAAAACAAAGTAATCTAGTCTGTCGAGCGTGTTGGTTGAGTTGAGGAACACCGAAAGAGGGACGAGGGACGACGTATACACCTTTGAAAGAAAGTGTACATCGTTCCCTCGTTCCACCTCTGTCTCATTCTTTCGGTGTTCCTCAACAAAATACACCCCAAAAAAATCGTGTAATGTCGTGGAAAAGTTTCTTTTTTTCTTTGTTGTTGTGGTTAATTTCCCCCATGCATGCCCAGATTTCACCGACGTTGCCGTCGGAGGCACGGCAGGACGCATGAGCTGTTTACACGCGATGGCCTTCTCGGCGACGGGCTTTTGCGGATTCCGGGCGCCAAGAAAATCCATTTTTAATCTTGGAGCCCGCACGCCTACCTTCCTGCTTTTGCTGCTGCTACCGCGGATGTTGCGCGGGGTTCGATGCGAACGTCACGGGGATTTTTGACGTCCCACCCCGCGACAAATGCTTCCTTGGGGTTTGCTTTTTTTTTTTTTTTTGTTTCTGTCTTTATACGCTATTTTTTGTTTTTGTCGGGTTCGTCGGGAGGGACAGCAGAAAGGGGCGGGTTCTCAGTTTAGTTCCTGAGCGATGACAAAGTAGCCGAGATAGCTTGTTCCTAAGAAAGCAGCTTCCGTTGTTGCGTGCATGTAACCCCGGTCGTTTATCTTACTAAAAATCATCGTGGGACGAAGGGTGTTTGGTTGAATAAATAGCGGACCGACTGAGACTAATCAAAACTCCAAGCGTGAGAAGTAAATGCACGGTATTGTCATAAGAGCACGGCGTTTTTACCTGTTTTGACACGCGTACGACTCGTGGATTCAGAGCGTTCTTTCACCAACAGTATAAAACGACAGCCGCGCGTTCCAGAAAGTGCCTAAGGCAGTCACGCGTATTTTGTTTCAAGCCAATTAGGATTTTGGATATTGATGTCATCACTAGTTGCCACTTTTTCGTAGTGTTTACTGGTAGGCGCTGTGGTAAGTTAAGATAGAGTGCCTCTTTGTTTGTCGGTCTCAGAGTGACGATGTCCTTTTTTCGAACCGAGTGACGCAAACATATACATAAAATTTGGACAGTAAAATACATTACCACTGCGATCAGAACTACGCGTTTGCTCCGAGAGACGCAAAAGTAGGTAGATTCTAGAATGAAGAAAAACAATTGGGGAAAAAAAATGGTTTTGTTGTCATCTCCTAAAAAAAACCGCATATGTATACGAATGCGTCTGATAGAACCGTTTAAAATTTTTCGTTTTCGTTTGCCAGCGCTGTTTTTACGAAACATAACGTCTACACTCTAAAAATGTCTGTAAGTCTACTTTCACGCACAACACTCGGAGAGCCAATCAGCGCAACTTACGGAGGCAGCTATGCAAATGACGATGCGGAAACATATGCTTAGACCAAAAAACGCAGTCTGAGTTGTGACATTATGCAATGCAAAACGTCACGCTTGCATTGCTTAATGTCACAACTCAGACTGCGTTTTTTGGTCTGAACATATGTTTCGGCATCGTCATTCGCTGATCTGCCTCCGTAAGTTGCGGTGATTGGCTCTCCGAGTGTTGTGCGAGAAAGTAGGCGCACATATGTTTTTAGAGTGTATAAGAACACAACGATAAACAACATCGCGTCAATGGCGATTGATTACGAAACTCGTAAATACACTTTTTTCTTCAATATATATATATATATATATATATAAGTCAAAGATGCGTACTGTCGGAGTTACTAATTCGAAGTTTATTACGACGTTTCGAGCGGGGACCGCTCTCCACTGATGAAGAGCGGTCCCCGCTCGAAACGTCGTAATAAACTTCGAATTAGTAACTCCGACAGTACGCATCTTTGATTTATTAACTTTTCCCGGTCCCTTGTTTTTATATTTACCTTACTTTACCTATATATATATATATATATATATATATATATATATATATATGTAAAATAACATATGCGTGTTTTTTTTCGCGTCGTTAGTGCCCGACTGCCACTAATTGAGGGACGAGTACATTTCTTTCGACATTCGCCGCAGCGGCCCATTGCGTCCCGCAGTGAGTTGCCTCATCGACCCCGGGGAGACACTGCCACTTCTTCACTCAATGACAGCGGCGCACCTTTTGTGCGCTCACGTAGTCCTCCAGCCAATGGACAGCTGGGCTGGTTTGGCTTGTCCTCAGTCTCTTCGCGCTGATCCGTTGTCCGCACCCCGAGTAAGGGCGTTATAAAATATATGCGCGCAGTGGGCCTAAGCTCCTTTCTTTTTTTACGCAAGCACGAAAAGAAGAGCAGGGCTGCCTATAAAAAAAGTTGAGTGCCTATATTTTCACCGCAATTATTTTCACGCAATTTAGTTTAACACCACACTCTGAGAAATACCTGCGCGTCTACTTACCCGCAAAACGCTCGAAGTTCCAATCTCTGCGATCTACGAAATCAGCTCAGCGAATGATGAGGCGGAACATCTGTTTAGACCTCAAATTTAAGTCTGCGATGTGGCATTACGCAATGCAAAGCGTCATGTTTGCGTTGCGTAATGCCAAAGCTCAGACTTAATTTTGAGGTCGAAACGGATGTTCCGCCTCATCATTCGCTCAGCTGATTTCCTTGATCGCAGAGGGTGTCTCTTTGAGTGTTTTGCGGGTAGGTACACTCTAAAAATAAAGCCCGTGCGTCTACTTTCCCGCACAACACTCGGAGAGCCAATCAGCGCAACTTACGGAGGCAGCTCAGCGAATGACAATGCCGAAACATATGTTTAAACCAAAAAACGCAGTCTGAGTTGTGACATTAAGCAATGCAAAACGTCACGCTTGCATTGCTTAATATCTCAGATCAGACTTCATTTTTTGGTTTAAACATGTGTTTCGGCATCGTCATTCGCTGAGCTAACTCCGTCCGTTGCGGTGATTGGCTGTCTGAGTGTTTTGCGGGAAAGTACACGCACGAGTCTTTTTTAGAGTGTAAAGTGTATGGTATAGACATTGCCAGCTTAAGAATCGCATGGTGTGACTTATTATATTCACACTTCTTGCTTCGTCATTCGTTTTTCGGTGTCAAAGTGTCGAATCGAGAAAAAAAATACTGAAAAACGAAAAACAACAACAGCAGCAACGATACTTTTGGGTGGAACGAAAACGTAATCGAAACGTTAATTAATATTTTGTTCAGGGACGAAACAGACAAAAAACAAAATCATCAGCTTTCGGTTTAAGGGGAAAGTTTAGGTATTTCAGTATTTGTTCCGTGCAGCGAGGTAGGAGACGGCCGTCAGTTTGCCCCCCATCACAGAAGGGCAGTCATTTGACGAGTGAGCTATGCCCCGTGGACATAACATGCTTGCTCAAAATACTGAATAAGGAGCTACGCCTTCCGAGAACCACGAATGCATATATCATTTTGGGAAAAACAAAAGGAGCGCAAAACCGAAACTGCACAGTTTAGCTCAAGTACCTCTTGGTGTATACAAGCCACACAGGTCAGCGTGAGGCAAGCATTCTCGGCGCTGAAGTTGATTGTATCGGAACAGAGGTCTTCAATTTCACCGAGTATACTCTGATGACGTGCTGCTTCTAAGATCATTCAGTTCATTGACGCGTTCTTTCTCGCGGTGTATTTTACCCAAATTCATAAATTATCTATCGTTGCAATAAGTGCGCACTTGTTAGGGCTTTCGATGTTTTCTTTGCGGAGCAGAGCCGGTACGGAACTTTTTTTCTATGGAACGAACCTGAAACCATAGAAATATTGCGTTCCGACACCCTGTTGGACGTTATTATCGGCTAATTAATCGATTTGTTGTGTAGGGAGCGATAATAAGATGCTTGGGATTCGTACCACGCCCTGTGTTTCTGAGAGTGTTTTAAATAATGGTATTCAGCTAATCGAATTTCATTGTTTTAGGCAATGAAATTTGAGCATGACGTTTCATCGTGTTCACTGCCACAGCGCATAATGCTTTTTTTTTTTTTTAACGCAATATCGTTAAGGAGTTTGTGCCACAGAAAAGCCGGCGTTGGTGTCGTGACGAAAAATTCTGATTGGTCGACAGGGTCATGAGGCCACAGCCACATGACCTCGCGCGGGAATTTCAAACAAACCACAACGCTCACGTGAAACGTGAAGTCACGCGTCGAATGAAAATGATTAAGACATGACATGGTAATGCGAATTACTTTGTCGAACTTTGTCGAATCTTTGTGGAAGTTCGACAGTTCGCTGAACCTCTCGAACCTCAGGTTGGACAGAAGATCGCGACGTCCGTAATAAATATGATGTCCCAATCTTCAATGAAAAATTTCGCGCCCCATTCTGGCAGGCTTCAACTTCGACGCTACAGAAATAAAGAATGTAAGTGAGGTGTAATAGACAATGTTTTGCTTTCTAAAACAAGAATGTCGAGCCTGAACAAAATTAATAGTTAGTTGTTTAGACAGTGGCAGTCTAGAGATGTGGCGACATTGGTTTACGCTGTAAATAAGAAATTTAGCCGGGGCAGTGCGATCGCTAGCCTGGGTTCTTTAACGCGCACCACGCAGTAGTGATACACGACCGCACGGCGGCATGATGCTCTCCCAGATCGAAACGGGCAGGGGTGGAGATTTAACCTAGGATTTCTTGGTTCTGAAGCGCGAGCAAGCTCGATCATATTGCCGTCGCTCCGAGTCACGCCAATGTGAGACGGAGCAAAAGATGAAGCAAAAATCCAAATGGTTTTATGAAGGTTTTTTTTTACTTGCTGCGGGAAGTTAGTCTGGCTTGAAATGGCGTCCGGCGTCTCCGCTGTAGATGGGCAATTTTGCCGGCGCAATACGAGGGCAGCGGTGGAAATTTCATCATACGCAGCGTGAGGCAACGGGTGAAGCCAAGGGTGGAGCAAAGAAGTCAAGAACGAGGAAGTAGGAAGAAAAATAAAGAAATTGTAACTGCCTCGTTGATGTGTTTTTGTAATATCTTGTAAATTAATAAAAAATGTGAATGTTACCGAACCGTGAAATGAGAGGAGTGAAGGTCGTTCTGCTTGAAGCGACGTAATGGCTCTTCGAAAATAGCGATATCGAATAAGAAAAATAATATAATGTGGAACTCATAGTATGCGTTGAGATGTATCGGATTAGGTAGGGTCGATACCAGCTATGGTGAGATGCAAGTTAAGAATGCACCAGAAGCTCCGCTTCCAGCCCGAGCTTAGTTTGTACTTTCGGTAACACTCCATGGGGTCCCTGAGCACGCCCAACCATGCAAAGTGCGCCAGAAGGGCAACAAGCGCGTGCTGAGGGCGGAGCTTCTGACGGAGGCTATGTTCTACCACACTCTTAGCATGCACGTGACTTTAGAAGGACAATGACTGCAAGTGGCGTCATCGTGAGTGGGTCCCCGAACCCTCTCCAAGTGTCACGCGGAAACTCGGCAAGAGTGGGCGGCAGAGCAGCGTAAGCGTCTCGCCTGGCGTCGCCGCGAACCGTCACAGGCGACCTGCAGATCCATCTTTTCAGGAAATCACCGGTTCGAGGTTTTTGGGTAGAGAATGCGCGTGCACACAACGAGCACTGGCACGAGATCTCACTTGAAAGCCTGCCATGGTCGCTCGTGAATCCATGGAACGCGAACGTGTCTTTTCATACCAGAACCTCCGGAACTGTGATTTCTAAGCGGGTGGATTGCACCGGTGTTTAGTGCTGCGCAATCTAGCGCAAACCTTACAAGCTAGGGGCGATTGTTTCGGTCGAAGAGAAGGCAGAAGATGGCGCGGAGCGCGAGCGCACGGCCGCCCGTCGAGCAGCGTCGTCGACCTCAGCGGGAGTCGCCGAAGCGGCGACCGCAGCGGCGTGGAAATGGCGCACATCGGCGGCCAGCCGCTGAATCAGGCGACGCTTCGGAGCACCTTCATGGCGGCCGACCAGGGGCACAACGGCGCCATCGACTACCGAGAGCTGCAGATGGCGCTGTCTGGAGGCACCTGGCGGCCATTCAACATGGAAACGGCCAAGATGCTGGTGGAACTCTTCGACCGCAACCACGACGGCACCATCAACTACGACGAGTTCGCCGAGCTGTACCGCTTCGTTACCGACTGGTCGGCTTCCTTCCGCGTCTTTGACAAGACCAACAACGGGAGCATCGAGGCGAGCGAGTTGCAAGGCGCGCTGCGGGAGTTCGGCTACAACGTGTCGGACCTCTTCACTGACCTCCTGCTTCGGCGCTACGACCGCGGTGGCAAGATCTACTTTGACGAGTTCATTCAAAGCTGCATGTTCATCAAGAGCTCGACGGACGCGTTTTGTCGCTACGACCGGCAGAAGACAGGCGAGGCGAACGTGCGTTTCGAGGAGTTCGTCCTCATGGTGATGCTGGTACTGGCGTAGGTCGTAACGTGGTGATTTGGAAATAGAGGGTGCTCTATTTCCGCGGGGTGGCAGATAGGACAAAATATTTTTTCTTTTTATATCGCGTTTTTGAAATCAGCTCCGAATGTGGTGATTTTTTTTTATTGCGTGAAAGAGATAGGCTGGCATTCTTACTGTGCCTAGCCATTTCAGGAGGGATTTTTGCTACGAACATTACCGAAAATGGCGCAATCGCCTTTAATGCTGTCGCTCTCCTTCCTAAAAAAAAGAAAATCTAATTTAGTTGTTTCGAGTTTTTCCTTCCTTCAGAACTGCCGCCTAGGCTGCTTTTTAGAATACCATGCTCAACTTGACATATAGATCTTTTAACCCCGCGTCTACTCTCAACGTATAAAGAAAAATAAAATAAAAGTAAGTAAAAAGAAAACCCCAAAAGCAATTTAACTTTAGTATATGGTATTTTCCAAATAGTAGTTTTATAACTTTAATTTTTGTTTGATGAAAAGGGGTAGTCTATACACTCTAAAGAAAAAGCCCGTGCGTCTACTTTCCCGCACAACACTCGGAGAGCCAATGACCGCAACTTACGGAGGCAGCTCAGCGAATGACGATGCCAAAACATATGTGTAGGCCAAAAAACGCAGTTTGAGTTGTGACACTAAGTAATGCAAAACGTCACGCTTGAATTGCTTCATGTCACAACTCAAACTGCGTTTTTTGGCCTACACATATGTTTCGCCATCGTCATTCGCTGAGCTGCCTCCGTAATTTGCGGTGACTGGCTCTCCGAGTGTCGTGCGGGCAAGTAGACGCACGGGCTTTGTTTGAGAGTGATAGCCCGTTGTCTGTTCACGTTGTAACACATTTCACGGGTTTGACAGAACAGGCCTTTACGTATACATGAGTAATGTACTTACGTTTTTAAAGGAGAAAATTTACGGGTCTCGGAAATTTCGCAGATATATGAGTTATACCGCTCTTTCTTTCACGTCGATGCTTTAAACGATCTGTAAATAACTAGACCATCATGGTCTAGCTATTTACGAATAATTTAAAGCAGTATAAAGCGCGTGTGTTCCCTGGACCTGCTTGCACCGAGTATTGACGATTCAATAGATTCGGTCATGCGGTTTAATTCTGACGTTTTGCGCTCAGGGGATTAATTAAAACTGATAAACGTTAGACCTCATAGATGAGCGATGGACATCAGTTGTCTAGCACTGAATTTTGGCTAGCGCTAGACAACTTCAAATGCATAGGGATTAGTGAATTTCATTGCTTTTCTTTATCAATTCGCAGCGTTAACGCGAATGACAAAAATATCATCCCCGTTTTCGCATCTGCTGCACAAATGGGAACTTTAGCGCCCGCCCGCACTTCCTTAGTTCTTCAAGTCGTCCTTAAAGTGACTGATTTAGTGATTTTCGACGACGCTCAGCAAGTTTCTAATTGGAAACATACGTTTATTTTCCCTATTTAAAAACTCATTAGTTAGTTTTAGGCAATTATTTTGCTAAATAGTGTTTGCGTGTGTTTTTGGTTTTGCAATCCCTGACGTCCGCCGTGGCTTAAAGTTTGTTCTCGAAAAGAGTTGCTTTTTTTTGTGAACATTCTGTTTTTAGGAATGTTTGAAAGTCTTCGCAGAAACACCCGTTATTGGCGACGAGGTGTTTCGGTGGCTTCCTTTTATGGTTCCTATATAGTGATGTCAAGACGGGTTATGGACTGCCAGCGACGATTTTGACGGTGTTTGTGTGTGTTATAAAAAAGCACGTTGGAAGCTTGGAATCGTCTTGTCCTTAAACCAAAACCATCAAAAAAGCTCCGCCATTGTGTTGGACTTGTGCGGGTGTTCACTTTTGGTTCTGAAAGCGCTTGACTTTGTTGTGAGCTTTTCGCTCAAACTGAAGCACGTTTAGAAAGCATTCGCTCAAGTGGTAATCTGGTACTACATTTACAAAGAATTATCCTATCCAGTAGAGCTTCAAACAGAAGGTGAGTATTGGCAACAAAAACAAAACATATATCTTTAAAATAATATTCATAATAGTAATAAAGGCATTTCTCGACAAATTCGAGGAAGATGTGTCTGTGTATTCGTATACGTATTTGTTAATTGCTGAACTGTTATGGGTAGATATGATATGAGATCACTTGCGAGGCAGAAATGCCTTCTTCCTCTGCCACCCTGCCGCCTTGACCCGCAGAATATAATAAATAAAAATAAATAAATACATATATTTTTTAAATAATAAACGAGAATAGCGGCGAACAAACGGAACGACTGTCAGGACTGCTGTTGATTCTAACGCGTTAAGATCGGCTACTAAAATCATTCAATTTGTTCCTCGCTTTTTCCACGGCACCGTGTCTCCACCGTGTACCGTGTTGATCAGAATTTAACATGGCATCGCGGTCACGCGAAAGCGTGCAAGTGGTGATGGAAACTGGTGTGCCAAAAACAGTCCAGCTGTAAAGACGAAGAAATAGTCAAAACTTATGTTATCTCTATTTTCTTTCTTAGGAACGCATTGACCTTTTAGCTTTGACGGGTGTTTTGGCGGTGCGTGTAATCATGCCCAAGAATTGGGCTGCCATATGCTCATAGTTCGTCTAAGGACCTTCCACAGAAATCTGCGTTACAGCTGCTGCATTCGAGACATTAAGGGAGAAGGAGAAACGTGGGAACATTTCATTTATTAGATTTGGCTTTTTAAGCTTTTTTTTTGTAACACCATCCTCCTGTCTAAATACCAGTGAAAAACCAACATCAA
This sequence comes from Ixodes scapularis, assembly GCF_016920785.2. Taxonomy (NCBI): domain Eukaryota; kingdom Metazoa; phylum Arthropoda; class Arachnida; order Ixodida; family Ixodidae; genus Ixodes; species Ixodes scapularis. Next base: position 46,245,454 of record NW_024609884.1, read on the forward strand.
CTTAAAGCGCTTAAAAAAAACTATATATATATATATATATATATATATATATATATATATATATATATTCCGTGCCGTTCTATAACTAATACAGCTAGAATTTCGTTGACCTACTGATATTCGATAATTTTTCAATGTTTACTCACGAAACGTGAGGAAACATTGAAAAAGTTTTCTGGAGTGTGATTTCTTCCCTTAAGTTTAGAGTCGCGTGAGGCGCCGGAAGGACTGAAATACGTAAAAGGCAAGAAGTATATCAGTGTTGAAAAAGCAGCTTTAAAAATATTCAATATTTTGTTCTGTTTGGTTTCAAAGAAGCTGCAGTGCTTACTCTTTCCCTCTCTCTCTCTCTCTTTAGCAGCCTACATCATTTTCGTTCCCCCGAAAATGAAGAGTACATAGCTTAAGCAACTCAGAATTTCGTGTCACCTTCTACAGATTTATAGTGGTTTTGTTAAACGTAGTTTCATAAAAAAAATAAACACACAAAGATAGCTATAGTCATTTAGCTGATAGTCTTTTTTTTAAATTTGTATTAAACTAAATTAATTAAAAAAATACACTATCGCTGTTTTTTTTTTTTTTTTTTTTTTTCATATGGAGCGCTCAGCTCTTAGTCGGACGCAGGATTCGCGAGGCTGGAGAGATTCAGTTTTATGAGGTTAGCGAAGTGCACCTGAATCAATAATCGCATAAACTGCTTTGTTTCGTGTTCCCCTCAGACGGAAACTTTGCGAGAATAACTGCCTGCGTTACCGATACCCTAATTTCATCCAACGTTTTACCGACGGGGCAATGGACGGAGCTCCATGGCCCTCAGGGCCTAGGTGCAATCGAATCTGTAGTTTGGTTTGGCGTGCAGCAGCTTGGGAATTTCCGGCACTGATTGACGACCCCTGCCGCCGTTCTCTCCGTCTGCCGTTACCGTTGCGAAAGTGCTCTTGCGCTTGGTGTAGGCGGGCGTGCTTGCGCGGGAACGCGACCACCTGGGACTCGCCCAACCAACAGCAGGAACTTCGAACTGGCTTCCGTGCGATACAGATCCTGAAATGGCCCCGGCGAGGCAAGAAAGAACGTGACACGCGGAGGAGGCACTTGTTTTCGAGTCCCCCATATGCTTCCCGCGGTGCTTCTTCCTGTGCACGCTTGCGCTTCCTTTGGGTGCACGGGTGTTACATTTGGAGTTCCGAGGACCACGGTGCGAAGGTGCCGCTTCGCCTGAGGTTTACCTATATGGGGACCCTGAAATATGTCTGCACTTCTGCTTGTGGCAGATTGACGACTGGCTCTTTTCCAGCGTCCATGGGGTTGAATGCTTACGCTGTAACACGAGATCGAACCAAGCTGCAGGGGCGGTGTCCTTTATCATCCGGGATAGTGCTTGTGTGACAGAGACGAACGCTCCTTGGTACGTTTCACCTTTGTGACGGCTCGGCCTATTGAATATCGCTGAGTCTGCTGCCTTCCAGAAACTCTTGCGCAACGGAGTTGGAACACAGCTCTTTCAATGCAAGCACGCGCCGGTGAAGGTAACGTGTTTTCGTAACGCGGAGTGTGACTCGTGGAGGCGTCTGCGTCACGCTTTAAGCGCGTTGGCCAAATACGTTTTAGGGCGAAGTTGTTATGTGCTAGGATCTGGAAAAAAAACGCGTCTATAGATGTTAACAAAAAACTCCCGTTTAAACGGCGCCCCTTTGTTCCAATTGGACGTGTCAAGTATAAATAAAAAAGTGGGGGGGCAACCGGCGTGAGTCAGCTTTCCATGGCATTATTAGATAGTGAGGTCGTGATCCTTTGTTATCATCTACGGCCACGGACTAACCTCAGCTAAGAGTGCGCTGTGACGAGGCTGAGGGCAGAATCGCGCCGATGTCACCTTAATTTCTTTCGCTTCCGCGATGCAGATAAAGAGACTTGGGCTCAATCAGAAAAAAAAAACTGTCCTCGAGGTGTTCCTCGAAAAATTGGGTTTAGAACTTGCCCATAAGTGACCATAAGGCAATAATCACTTTAGTCACTAATATTTAAATAAAGACAATTAAACAACAAAGTCGTGACCTTGTCTTCATTGCAATCACATGTAAATCATATAGATGTCGTATAGACGTCGTATAGTTGTCGTAACGTTGTCATAAAGATAACAGCTTCGCTGGTCCTCCATCTTCACGTGAAATGGATAGGCTTTTCAATTTCTTGTTTGGTTTGTTTTTGTTTGTTTTAGGGTTTGGGGATAAAGTCCGATCGTGAAAAAGGTCGCGGCTGACTCCTGCTTCTATGCGACTGGTGCTCGGGCAGCGGAGAAGCAAATATCGAGGGCAAAATTTCAGAGTGCGCGCAAAATCCACCCTGATGTACCTGTGTACGTGCGCTGCGTTTAGAGTGTATTCTATGTGGGAAGCCGTATATCACAGTAGACTGAGCTCGTCTTTCAAAGGAGTGGCGTCGTCGGATCACGACTTTGCTCGGCGGTTTTTCTGAAGCATTTGTACTCGAAGCCGGCACCTCGCCGACTTTTGCGACGAAGTACGCCGGTTTGAGATATTGAGGATCGCTGACGTTCTGGTTCCGAAGTTTTTCATTAAGTTCTTTTAAAATTTCGAACACGCCTTTGACCCAGTGCCTCCTGCAGCTCCAGCAAAGTCGCCCTATAGAACGTGACAAAGGATTTTGGGGCTTTTATCGAGTTTGGTTTTGTCACCCGGGGATTAACGTTGGGGACGCGTACTTTATTTTGGCGTTTCTCTCTCCGCTTGAATTTTGTTGGACAGAGCTTTTATTTAAAACCGCCAAGAAAACACAAAATTAAAGTTTTAAAGATTTGAATTTTCTATGTTTCGGGCCTGAGGGAGCACATACTTTACAAATGATATAAGGTGAAGTTATTTTGCTAGTGCGGAATTTGAAGTCCTTTTCCTTGGCGAACGTTCCGCAGAACTTCAATGGCACATGCGTGCGCTTTAAGCTCCGTCCTTAGGAAACTCCAAAGGACATAAAGGAAGAGAACTGACGACACTCTAGACTTCATCTCTTCATAAATCCTACATTTGAAGTAAAAATACGAAAGCAAGCATTTAACGACGTACTTTTTAAAAATGTTTCCCTCTACATGTTGGAAAACATTCATTGGCCGCGGCACAAGTGTTTCTTTAGCAGTCTTAAATTGCTCCCCCTCCCCCCCCCCCCCCCCCCCAAAAAAAAAAAAAAAAAAAGAAGGCATGAGGCTGAAGTGCCTTTTTTTCTTATAGATATATAAGCTGTCGGTGAGTTCCAATCGTAATTCTTGCGCATTTAGGTGCGTACGCAGACACAATTCTCAAGAGATTCCCTCCGATACAGCAAAAAAATAAAAATAAAGACAGCGTTGTTAAAGGTTTTAACAAAGACGCGATTTGTAAATGGACATTTTTGCACACTTATTACTCAAATTAAATAGTAAAAGCGAAACTAAGTGCTTGCAATGTTCGCCTATGTTTTTTTGTTGTTTTTTTTGTTCTTTTTTTTTCTTTTACGGATAAAACTCGCTCTTGGTGAAGGAACGTTGCGTGCATATTGCGTGCTAGATTTTTACCCACTTCACCGCACCCCGTCATTTTGGAGGACCTGACAAACGACGTACCGTGATGATGAATTCAAATGAGAACAGGCGGGTGGGCCGAAAATACAAACACGGCACCACCAGAAAAAAAAAAAAAAGGAAGAAAATCAGTCCATTGCACGTCGAGAAAAATCAGTCCATTGCACGTTTCGGTATTCCGAGAGCTCTGACTTCGAGGCTTGTCCCAGTCGTCCCGTTTCGAGTGTTCATCCGCTTTCTGTTCCTGTCCACTCTTTCTGAGCCTTTCCCTCGATATTTGCGCCACGCTTGTCGGCGAGGCTCGTTACCGCCGGAGTGGACCTCTCAAAGACATGGGGCCCTGCCACTCCGCACGTGTCCTTTCTCTAGACGCACCATTTCGAGCGTTAATGAACGCCGCGCAAATAACGCGCGCGGCTGCGTGACATTGGGTAAGTACTCATTGCAGCACGGGGCCTACGGAAACACGCCGCGCCAAGGTCGCAACTTCAATCGCGAAAAACCAGGTCGTCAGTCGACCCCGGGTTGATAGATTTCTGATACGCCGGGAAGGCTTTGAGCCCTCGGGAGGCCCAAATGAACGCCGAATCGTCCGCTGGGGCGTCGCTCGCGACCGTAGCTTGCCCCGTGACTAGGATCTCGGCCGGGCAGCGTCCGAGCTAGGTGCGTGGACGGGCGAGGTCGGCCGCTGATGGCGGTGGGCTGACGGCGGGCGGTGGCGTGGCAGGGAAAAACAAACCGTTGGCCCGGCCGGCGGCATGGGGAATTTCGCGCCGCCGCCATCGATTGCAGTCGGACGCCAGGTGGCGTCGGCCGCCGATGCTTTTTAGTGCGGGATTTTTCCTTTTGTGTTTCGTGTTCCTTTCAGTAGCTGGGCGTGATATAGCGTGACGCTGACCAGGCTACGAGGATCTGGGCACTGGGTGCGGGCTCGAAACTGCCGCTGCGCTTGTTTTTTTAGCGCGGAGTGGTCAGGGGAACGGTTTCGCCCTGCCGGCAGCTGGCGACTGCGGACTCGCAACGGGCTTTTCATTTGGCAGACACAGATGCCTGCTGCACTGCTTTGGGCGTGAATTGGACATGGAGAGTTTTCGAAGAGACATGTATTGCGTAGCCGCTGGGCGGGACGGGGTCCGCTTTCTGACTAGGGTACAGATGCCACGTATCGAAACTGTCAATATAGATACCGGTTTAGGTGGGAGTACAACTCCTGACGTACAGATATGCATCGCTAGCTTTCCATCCACATGTTTCTGTGGCTCTGCTATTAACCGCGTGCAAACAGCCAGATTCAATCCCGTTTATTGCACGCTGTAGGAATTTGCCGCCTTTGATAGACGATACATTATTATTTTTTTTTACGCGCAGCTCAAGCGCTCATTACATGACGACGATAAAGACAATGTATTGGTAGTTTTTCCCCTATCACTGTAGGAGTTTGAGCCTTTCAAATTGGAGGGTGCTTCGTGTCAGACATTTCCTAGGATATACCGAGGTTTCCGTCTCTGAAAAACACCCGCAGGTAAAATTTTGGTCCATTCAGATTTATCAGATAAACTCCGAATATTTAGGTGCCAATCCGCCCCCCCCCCCTCCCCCCCAGAAAAAAGAGAAAGAAAAAAGAAGACGGTATTGTCAGGAAGAAAGAAGAAGCGCGGCTGAGACGGCAGTGCGCGTGCTGAGCTCTCTCGGATATGCATCGAACGGTCACCGTGGACGCACCATCATCGCTCGTCACCATCTGGACCAGGTCGCCCATCCCCACTCCAGGAGGCCCAAAGGAAGTTGACTGCGGCTGTGATTCGCCGCCTTCTGCTCCCATCTCCAGGTCCCCCTTTGCGGACGTCGCGACGTGCACGTTGGACTGCTCCTCCAGGGGGGAGAGGCACGTGAGCTTCCGCTTGGTCCCTTGGACCGGCGGAGTACTGCAAACCTCGGCCCCGCTGGCAGACGGACTGGGCGCGATGTGGAGCTGGGACTTCTCGGCCTCCTTGAGCTTCAGGAGCTCGCGGTATTTTGCGATCTCGAGGCGCAGCCGGACGTTCTCCTCGTGCTTTTCCAGCAGGGCCTTGTCGTGCGATTCCCTCTCCTGGTCTAGCAAGTCCATCAGGGCCCGGACGCGGGCCTTCAGGGACTGATTCACTGGCTCGAGCACGCAGACCTTGGAGGTGAGCCGTTCCATTCGCGACTTGAGAGCCAGTATCTCGTCCCTGTTGCTGGAGTTTTCGGAGAAGCCCAGCTCCAGGAGGCGCTGCAGATCCCGGAGTATGTTCTCATGGATGTCCTCCATCTTCCGCTGTTCGACGATCTCGGCGAGATGGGTACATTCGAAAGAAACCTCCTTCAGCGGGACCAACGAATTTGAATGTGGAAATTGGACATCAAAACTTTCTTGCTTTAGTCGACACTGGCGCAGCAAAGTCGTGCATTCCCGAGAACGTCCGTCGACACTTGAGAAAAGTCCTCACGCCCCCATCTGAGGGCCACCTGCTCCGCATGGGCAATGGTGATTTGGTGCGCCCTCTTGGATACTGTACAGCGCACTTAAGGCTTGGTGACAACCGATACATTGTCATGTTCACTGTACTTCCCACCTGCATCGCTGACGTCATTCTTGGTTGGGATTTTCTTTCTTCAACCGCCGCCTTCATCGACTGTGCAAATCGTGAAATTCATCTGAATTCTTCAGTCGACATCCGGAAACATATTGAGACCCCACTTACCGTCCTTCCTATAGACTATGACCTGTTGCTGCCACCTCACTCGGCCGTTGCTGCCACTCTCATTGTTCCGAACTCAGTCAATGAAACCTTCGGACTCATCGAACCTATTCATGCTACGTTCACAAATAAAGGAATCGTCATACCTTATTCTCTTGCCTCTATCGCAGGAGATAAATGTAACATCTGGATCACCAACACTTCAGTCCAGTCGCAGGTAGTTCCTCGAGGCAGTCGCATCGCCACGCTCCAGATGGATATTGAGGAAAGTTTCGCTACACTTGTCCCTACTGCTGCAAATACCAAGTCCCTCACCGACAATAACTTCACCGAACACAGACAGAAGATGATAGACGCAGCTCTCCTCCCAGACCAACTTCAGAAATTGGACTCTCTACTCCACTCTTACGAAGACATTTTCGACTTCAGCGCCCAAACATTAGCCCGAACGATGCTTGTCGAACATAACATTGATACCGGTAACTCACACCCACTTCGAAGCCGACCGTACCGAACCTCTGCCGCAGAACGTCGAATAATTAAACAACAAATTGACGACATGCTAGAAAAAGGAGTGATCGAGCCTTCGTCCAGTCCTTGGTCGTCCCCCGTCCTCCTTGTTCGAAAGAAAGATGGCACGTGGCGCTTCTGTGTGGACTATCGCCGCCTCAACAAAGTCACGGAAAAAGACGTCTACCCACTGCCACGAATTGACGATACACTCAACACGCTACAAGGCTCGTCCTACTTCTCATCAATGGACCTTCGAAGCGGTTACTGGCAGGTTCCTCTTGCCCCTAGTGATAAACCTAAGACCGCCTTTATAACGCATAATGGCCTTTGCTATTTTAACGTTATGCCTTTCGGGCTTTGCAATGCGCCTGCCACATTCGAGCGCATGATGGATGCTCTACTTCGTGGCTTATCTTGGAATATTTGTATCTGTTATCTCGACGATATTGTGGTCTTTTCTCCAACATTTGAGGAACACATCTCACGACTCCGCACAGTTCTTGAATGCATTCGTACTGCTGGACTCAAATTGAAAAGGGCTGACTAGGGCTGAGACGGCAGTACGCGTGCTGAGCTCTCTCGGATCTGCATCGAACGGTCACCGTGAACGCACCATCTTAATCAAACTTCATTCATTGTATTAAACCCATTCATCCATCCCGAGCCTTACAGTATATTCAGTTTTATCAGCGCACAGAGTCAATGGTACCGGGAGAATGACACCACAGTCATCTTTCAAACCTCGGACCATTGTCAAAAGGGGTCTTACTGCTTATTTCGACAAGGTTCACTCAGGACAACAGGTCGTTGTACTTTTTCGGGTTACGACAGGAGCCACTGTTTTGGTTTCCAGTTTTGGCCATACTATTTGTGCTTTAGAGGAAGGAGAGGTTGTGTGTTTGTAACAGTGAAAGCTATGGACCATAGAGATTCTATAAAATGGGGAAGAGAGACAGTTAAACTTCTCTATTTCATCCTTTACAACTCCCCCTCGCGCGGCCGAAAGTTAGTGGAATAGGATGGGATGAATGCGAGCTTTTCAGCGACTACCTCCAGGAGTTTATTTTAAGGTATCGACGTTTATCGAAGCAATGCTTGTGTGAAACCTTAGTCGTGGGACAAATTAGTATTTCAATGGCACCAACGCCACATCCAGCTGCAGAAATAATAACTCATACAAGCGCGTTTTATTAATTTGTTTATTTAGCATACATATACATCCGGATATTGTTAATTTTTTTTATTTATTTTAACATGATACACTGCGAAAATAAACTCCGAATTTCGGAAAACTAAAAAGAAAAAAACTCCAATGAACTTTTAATTTCTGGGAAAACACCCGTGAAACACCCTCCGAATTTGACGAAAAATAAACTCCGAAAACACACAATCCTAGATATACCTCCAAGAGTGGGTAGACTGCGGAAAAGAACAGACGCTTCCCTCATCCTTTTAGTTATTACACTGCAGGCATATTTGTTTCGGGCTCTGATCATACAAATATATACTTTTTTTTTTTTTTTTTCTGGGCAGTTTTTACTTAATTTTTGATCACTCTGTAGGATATCCCTTGTAATTTTGGCAGTCTTTACGCAGCTCTCTTAGCCAGCTTCCTGGAGGCGTATCACTCGCCGACGTGCAAAAAATGAAAAATATTTCCTACATTTTAATTTTCACATGTATCGTACGAAAGAATGAAAATGGAAATATGCGTTTCAATTCTGCCATGTACTCCACGAAACAATGAAATTGGAAATATTTCCAACGTTTTAATTCTGCCATGAATTTATTATACGAAAGGATGCAATTGAAAACATTTTCAACTTCATAATTGTTCCACGTATTTATTGTACGAGAGAACGAAATTGGGACTATTTTCAACTTTTTAACTTTTGCATGTAATGCGCTCATAACAAACTAAAATCCAGGTTTGGTGAGAAGATTTTGGCTGTTAAATTGTAGCGTAAAATATAATGAACCAAGCAGTATTCTAAATCTATTTCAATCTAACTGCTGCTCTTGATTATGGAATTTTTGTACAAAGATATCGTCTCTCAGGAACATCATATTGTGACTTCGCTTTGCCTGTATAAATGGAATATTTTTGTACTTTAAACAGCGGAAAGATTGCGCTGGGATTTTTATTTTGTTTTAAAGTTGTACTTCAAACTTTTTGTAATGAACTGGTCATGACGTAATCTCACAATTTCCAGAAAATATTTTTTTGTCTTATTGATTATTTTAAAATTTATTATGAATAGTGTTAAACTATATCGAGTACCAATCGTCTTGCTCTTCTGAGTAAGCTATGTAAGTATAATCCGCATTAATATGTGGTAAAATGTAAAAAAAAGCAAGCTTGAGATTCTTAAGTAATTTGATTAAAAAGAAAGTTCTTCAGCTGTTTTGGAAAATTGTTTCGTTATAATAGGCCTATTGTTCTCGTCCAGAAATTAAGAATGAAAGAAATACGAGCACGATAAGACGTCGCACTCTTTTATATTTCGGAATAAGGAATTATGGAGCTCATTTTAGATCACGTGATGTTTTCTTATTGAATTTGCCATACTGATTGAGTACACTTTGTTGACGCGGCACGAAACATCGTTATATTTTTATGCTACTTATTGTTTATTTTTAGATCTGGTCTTGAAACAATGCAGACTGCGGCTCGGTGATTTTTGTCTTTGTACTTCCCGATACCCCAGTCCAAAGCAGTGATGAAGGAGTTGCGTAGAAAATAGGGCATGATCCCTCCTTGACCGGTTCAAACCTAGGCGCGGAACGAATATTTTAACACCGACGTAAACTAAACTGATCAATTTATATTTACTGTGTTTACAGTTAACTCTTTTTTCTTTTTTACAGCGAAGGTCGGATATCTGGATATCTGGAATTTTTTCGTGTCGTCGTCTTCACAAAAAAAAAAAAAAAAACAAAAAAAAACCAACATCTTCAGCGATTGAAGCGAAAAGAGCGTATCACGCATACAACGGACAGCACAGCGTTCGTTTGAATAAAGAACAAGCACAAAACAAGAATCCGAACCAGATAATTAATGATAAGTCGCTCCTAATAACACCTGTTCACGCATGCAGCGGAGCGCTACAAATGGCTACAAGTATAGTGCTGATCTCGCGCAAAGCGCGTGCTGACGGGCGAGTGTTCACCAGCTCTGTATCACACCGTCAAAACTGTTGCTCATGGCAGACGATAAGTAGCTGACGCCACGTGAGCAGCGCTACATCTGCGCTTCGCTGCATGTGAGAACCGGCCTTAAAGATTACACATGCGCAAGTTGCCGCGGCGATGGCAGCTTGCGACGTGGGAGTGACGTCACTAGCCTTTCATATATATATATATAAACGTTTTGGTACAGTGCATTTACTTTTCTTTCGTGAATCATTTGGTATAGACCCCTTTGCTGTTTACAAGCATAAACTGCCGCTTGCGTCCCAAGCTACTTCTGGCCGCAGTGTCTTTGCAAGCCTGCTAAGTTTGCTTATGTCACCAGTGCTAGAAAGCATATATATGCTACACTGGCAACAAAGTTGGAGATTTAACGAGGGCCTTCGGCTGTACAATATTACAACTTGGAGGAGGCAAGTTGGTTTACAAGAATACTTGACGCATTTTAAAAGATCTCGCACTCCTTGTTTTGGCGTTCACCTGGAGAATTGGTGGTTAAATGTTTTAGCTACATTTCAAGCACCGGTGTTAAAGTGGCCTTTATTCACTCTTTTTATAAACTGGAAGTTCTCTGGGACTTCAAAGACTGTAGCACCACCTTGCAGCGTTTGCAATTGAAAGTGTCTATAGTGCAGTGGGCAATCGTTGCAGGTGATACCACAGCTTCGCTGCCCAACCACGTTCACAGCGTGGATTGGAGCCCTAACTTTGCTCGCTGCGAAGCCTCTTCGATTCCCGCCTTCGCACAGTGGATTTCCCATAGCCGCACGAAAATTCAGCCAGAAACAAATGCGACAAGGAAGGATCGTTGGAGCATGTTTTGACGCAGCGATGTATCTATATAATCCAATTTGCAAAATGGATATTTATGTCGGTAGAAAATATGTTTAAATACAGTACGTGAACTCAATTTCCCACTGTGGCGAGTTTGCAAAGAGCCCACGGTATGCTGCGCGAGGAGCTGTTGGCGTTGCCAGAACAATGGGGGCCGTAGGTATACTGGAGGGCGGGATCGTACTGACAGGAAGCTAGTTTGTGCGCTTATCTTTTCTTCGGAATGCGCGACGCCCTGTCGCTATTGGATAGCAACAGGAGGCGCGCTCCTTCCGGTCACGCCGCATGTTCTGTGTGAATGATCTGTTATATATACAAAGATTTACTTCATACGACCTATATGCCTCAAGGCAGTAGGATACGCGACAGAAGACACAGTTGTAAAGGCTCCTATAAAGGTAATTTTACTGTGAGGTGTGTTTAGCTTCTTGGACAGTCCATGGCACGGCGGCGTTAGTTTCACAGTCACAACCTCATCGAACAAGCCCAATTAAGAAAATAATAATAAAAGCACATAAAAAACAACACAGCAACAACAACACTAAAACCTTAAGTATTTTGTCTTTGCCACAATTCAAAATGTTAGTTTTACAAAATTCTAAGAGTTTTATAGCAAGTTCCCCAGTGTTGGAAGTGTAACAGGAGTACGAAATGAAGGTTTACTTCACCTACCCCCAACTAAGCGTTTATTGAGTGCACGGAGATATTAAACGGATCTTTTCATTTCTGGGCTCTGGAGCAAAGTGAAAAGTGCGCAGAGTGTGACCGCATAAGGTTATTGAGTGTGGGTTGATGAATAAGAAACAGGCGAGGTTAGCCTGAAATTTGTCCTAGCCGGGTACTCCCTGCTGCGAACATTTTGTTTGCGATGGTACTGCAAATAATTTTGAAAGATGTACAAAACACTGGAAGACGTAATGACAGCATCGTACCTTTAAGACAATCTACCAAAGTCTCGGGCGCCTTTTGAATTTGGTCCATTGCATTCCATTTAAACCCCAAGTTGCACATTGGAAGTAGAAAATGGCTACGAGTTTATTTGATGATTTTGGTAATGTTGTTCTTTGAAATAGTTGGGCTTCTCACGAAGAATATGCTCGATTGATGTTTTTATGCCACAATTATTACAATTCAGAAATTAGATGAAATTATACAGCTTTGCAGCATTCAATTTTGATTTTAAAACCGGAAGACAGTAATTTCTTGTTGGATGTATTGCTCACATTATCGCCGAGTATATTCCGCCAGCTATTTATGTCGCATACATGGTTGTAAAATATATCTTTCTCGAGATATTTTTTATGGGATGCGTATAGTTGAACATTTTGTTTCACAAGTAGTTGAAGCGCGCATTCGGAGTCGGCTCGGTCGCATATTGCCGCGCACAATGTGGTTTCATGTATGATGACTCTGTATTCTATGTTACTTTATACAAACGTGTGAGCGAGAATATAGCCCAAAATACAATAGAGGTGTGCGAATAATGGTTGGAAGAGAATGGCAGTGTGATCCCTAGCTTTAACATTGTTACCAGGCAAACCGGTTGTCGTGGCTGTACCTTGCACCGTGAAGGTTATGAATGACGCTGTGCTATTCGATTTGGAACACTGTTCGAACAACCCTAAAATACAGCAATATTTATACATAGCGCATAAAAATATTGAAAGACCCACACACGAAATGAAAGTAATAAGAATGTCCAGACAACCTGGCTTGGTTATGGCGCCTAACCCCCCCCCCCCCCCCCCCCCCCCTGACAGTTTGTCTTTTCTTTTCTCCCCGGACTGGGGAGTTTTTAAACACGAGAAAAATAGCTCTAATCAATTTGCAGATTACTTAGTTAGTGTTCAAATGCATGCTTTGCCCAACAGTCATTGAATATACGCCTCTCTTTTGAATACTTTCTGTGCTAGCGTTGGTAGTGCTGACGTGAGACCTGGTGTTGAGAACCATTTTAAATATACACACTCATTACGACAGTCTTTGTTGTGCAACTGCAAGCGCCACCTGCGTACATAATAGCCGTCAGAATTGGGGAGATCGGTGGCCGAGTGGTCCAGCGCAAACCAGCTCGGAGCACATGGAGCGAAAGCTCGCGCTGCAGAGCCCAGGATCCTGGGTTCAATCCCCGCTCCTGCCCGTTTCGATCTGGATGAGCATCGTACCGGCGTGCGGTCATGTATCAGTACTGCGTGGTGCACGCTAAAGACCCCAGGTTAGCGGTTGTCCCACACTGGCTAAATTGCTCATCTACAGCTGAGACACCTGACGCCCACTGAGGCAGACTAACTTCCGACTGTACAAACATACACACAACAATTTGCTTTTGCCGTCAGAATTTTCGGCTTGGACACGACTCTTTGAGGTGAACTTTGAACAATTCTTTACCTGAAGAGCCGCCCTCAGACCAATTTGAGCCCTTCGTTGCTTTCCCTTAAAAAATAAAAAAAATAATATATATATATATATATATATATATATATATATATATATATATATATATATATATATATATATATATATATATATATATATATATATATTTATATATATATATATATATATATTGCGAGCTAAAAAATGAAAAGAGTTGCAGAAATCCTGAAACTCGCGGTCGTGTATTTTTAATTACGTATTTGACCTCGTGCTTCTAGTTTCCAGCGAATCCTGTCCGGAAGCAAGCAAACAAAATGACATAACAAACCGACAAACAAGCTTCGATGCCACTAGAAATAGTTCACCGATAAAAAAAAAAAATATATATATATATATATATTTGCAGTATTTTTGGCGTTGTCACTTACTTTTGTGTAAAAAGAAAAAAACAGGAAATAATATCCCCCGAAGTAAGCATATTTTTCAATCTCGGCGTTTTTTTTTTTTTATCATTCCGTGCTTTCTGGAGATGAAATACGACGTTGTATTGAAAAAAAAAAAAGAATATGCCAGAGAACCGGTCGGTAAACAACATTGTTTAAGCCCTTATATAAAAATTTAAAACAAAACGAACAACACAAGGCAGAGCCTGCGTTGCGTTGCCGGTTTTTTTATTACTCTTTCAGAGTTTAAACTACGTTGAGTTGAGTACCACAGCGAAGCGGTGTTGGCATTTGTCATCTTTTCTAAGTTTATAATATTTTACATTTTGCATCGTGCAGTATAAAAAAATATCGATATAGAAGGCAGGTCTGCACGCACTAGAACGGCGAGGCTCTAAATCAGAAATTCGACTGTTGTGCCGTTTGGGCGCGTGAACGTTTGTAAATACAGACACTCGCGGCGTGCCTATGTTTATGCACATATAGCGCTTTATAAAATGGCGTCACTCGCGTATATGTTATTTTCTTGATCTGGATAGGGGGTGACATTACCTCCCGCGGACTTTTTTTCTTGTGAGTCTCCTTTCCTTCGCAACACCGGAGTTTTCTATGGACAGGTTCCCAAAAAGAACGGGCCCTCCTGGGACTTCACACTTCTAGTTTATGTGGGGGGCTCTAACTTGTAGACTCGGGACTTCAAACTCGGAGGCAGGCCATTTTGGGTCGATTCTGAGATAAACGATCCATCCGACAGCACTGCCGCACACTCTCCTCCTTCGGGCACTTTGCCCCTTTCTTTGCTCCACTACCTTCGCTTTTCTGTTCTACAGAACTTCCTGCGCGTGGAACGACGCTCAAGAAGTTGCCGGTGCGCCTCATCTTGTCTATTTCGCTTGTTTTTCTGAACTTCGAACATCGAAAAAAGCCGCTCGCTTTTTTTTTCTTTATATATTTATTTCAGTCTGATATGCTGTCGCTCCCTCTGTGGTCAGATCTGCACTTTTTCCCCTCTGATACACGAGCAGAAGCGAACGAATGTGTGTGCGTCGGCGTGTGAGTTCGGGATAAAATGGGAAAAGGAAAAGGAAGTCCAGAAGAGGCGGCGAGCGCCTAGAGGTTTGGTGGCTTGGCTGTCATCATCAGTCGTTGAAACGGACTCCCGGAGCCATTTTTGTTTTCCTCTGGAAGAAATTTGTCGCCCGAGAAATGAAAGGCTTTGGGTTTCGGTATCGTAGGTTCGATCTGAGTTCTTGTCTTTTTTTCTAGTACTTAATCGTCTAAATCATATGGTGTGTTACAGGTTTTTTTACGAAATGGATAGAAACCCTGAAGGTTTGATTTAAACAAAACGAAAGCAACACAGATACTAACAAAATATTGAGGTTGCAAGTAAGTGAATGTGGGTGTAATAGAGCTAAGACTGGAGACTGAAGGCTCAAGGACGAAAATAGATAAAAAACTGCGTACGATGCCTTGTTTCTGTTCGCTCGGGTTAAAAACTTCTCTTGTTTTAACAGACTCGACCATATATGGCCACCTTTCTGGGACATTCCTTAGAATGAAATGTTTTTAAGGAAATATAAAAATTTCAATTGATTTGCATTGTATAATACCCACGCAATTACAGTCCTGGGGGAAAATACGATCTTTTGTCAAGAAATGCAGAGATTTACAATCTTGCTAATGTGGCCCATAAAATTAAATTAAAAAAAAAATTCAGAGCCGTGGAATCAAACCTATACGCGTCCAAAAGTTTAATTACTGCTTATTGATATTTTAAGACTCTGATCTAAAATATTCCCGGAGAACATTGCGATGTGTGTTGTTCAGTTGAAAATCCCGAAACGCGAAAACATCGCGTTTCAGAAATCGCGGTGTTTTTTCCTGAAATACGTTTGATATTTTAAAGGCGCCACTTGGACTTACTTTGACATACTTTCAAATCAACGGACTAGCTGCAACCACTCAGTTTAGTCTAAACTGGATAGTTATTTTAGCCAAAAACTTCTAAAGTGAAAAAAAAAAACAAAAAAAAAACATGTGAGAGCATTTGTAACTTTCATGTTATTATTGTTATATGACGTCGAATCTTCTCGCTGCCTTGAATCTCTTTACGTCTGAATGGATCTTCAGATAGATAAAGAACTGCCTCATTCATTGTGTAACCCATGCCGCTGTGAGGGACATATCAGCCAGTGGAATGTACCTTTAGTGTGACGTGGCTGCGGTCCTTGTGCCCCTGTTTGCGGGTGCAAAACGATAGTTTTCACAGCTACGTGTGCCTTGCTCCGAGAATTTGTCGAACATTCGAACAGTCATTATGAGTGGGGTGTGGTCTGATTACATAAAAGCTGCGTGGTGCGAGGAGGAGATAAAAAAAGGTAATGTGCTATAATAAAAAAAAGTACACCCCAGCTTTATGTGAGTTTTAAAAAGTCAAGTCTAATAGCCATAAGTCGAGCTGCTAATACTGAGGAGCTCCCGCAATTCTTTTCTGAGTACCTTTTTACAGTCTTTAACTTAATATGAAGGCCCAATTACCAAAAAAAAAAAAAAAAATGAACGAAACAACACACTAGCCCGCGAGACTTAAAATATGAAATAAATAATACCGTAATTCCAGCTTCGAGGTGTCGAAGAAAAGCCGGAGCAAGGGGCTGAGTGGGAGTGCGTGTCCATGCTGAGCTCAGGATAAGTTCGCATATATTACAGGACAAACGACACTTTTAATTTCTTTGCCTTCTTTGTAATGTCCCATAGAAACGTTGCCCTCAATAACGCTCCGAGTTGGCGACGCATGCAGCCACAAAGAGCATAATGCACCAAGATGTCTCCGTTTTTCTTCCAATTGTGCAAAAAAAAAAAAAAAATCCGTGATTTTTTTTTATTTAATATTTTTAATGGCAGAATTATATTGTGCGAGGTTGGTAGATAGTCCCGGTTGCGGCGGTTTACCGGCGGCTCTAGAATATGCAGAAATAAGTAAACAACGAAATCTAAAAAAAAAAAAAAAGACATAAGTAATGGTGCTTCGCTGTCGCATCAATTTCACTTTTCCCTGTTAAAGACGAGCAGGGTGCCTCGCACGTGGCTGGAAACTACTTTCTTCGTTCCATACGCCGGTGCTATCTGCAAACAATATTTGTTTTTCGTATGAATTTATTATGGCAGTTTCATCTGCGCTACCTCGGTCACCGCCTTTTATGCTTCCGTCGTGAAAGTTTAATATAAAGATGCGGCCGCAGACCTAGATAAGCGACATTACGTGCCATAGGCTTATAGGCCAACCCCTTGCTTTAAGGAAGGTACCGGTGAATCAAGGAACGCGAATCGTACCAGACTATTTGATGCATGGTAAAAAACAATAACCACATCAACAACAACAACAGCAAAAACAACAACCACAGCAACAACAACAACAACAACAACAACAACAACGACAACAGCAGCAACAACAACAATATTATTCCTATTTTCTGACACAGGGGTACGCTTATTCGAAGGAACATCAGCGCACCTCTGAGTCTCTCGACGGAAATTCAATTATCTGCCCCCAACCACGCAACTCTTGGAATTCACCCATGACATTGCGTCATCTTTGAATATAGGAGGACAGGTGGATGCTATATACTCATGGATTATTCGAAGGCATTCGATAAAGTCCGGCATACTTCTGAAGCTGAAAGTTATACCGAAAAATACACTCGTAATCGACTGGATTACAGAATATTTAAAAGACAGATCACGGTTCGTTTCGTTTTGGAATGCTTCTTCTTCTTCAGAGGACTCAATTGAATCTGGTGTACCGCAGGGGCTTGTGTCACAATCATTTTTATCTCTTATTTATTTTAATGACAGTGTAGAAAACATGCAGTTAAAATTCCTTTTTATGCCGATGAATGCGTTGTGTACAATTTATTTCTTTATATGATGAACTATTAATGATTCCTTCGTGCTATTTTTGAACTGGATCAAAAAATGGCAGATGGAAATAAACCCTGACAAGTCACTGTTCGTGAGGTTTACAATAAAAAATAAATCACCTTTGGTGTTTTGGCTACGGCAATGATGATATCTTTTTAAGTGAGGTTTATGAATTCAAAATGCTTAGGTAATATGGAACTAGCGCGTTAACTTTATTTGTTCTCGCGCCTTTAGGAAGCTAGGGTACGTCTAGAGCCACTCTGTGTGGCACCGTAGCTGCCAGAGTAGCGCCACGCCTTTCCTTGTGCCGCTTCTCCCCGCGATTGGACAGACGCGGTACTATAGCAACGAGCCGAGCTGACACCGTGCCCATTGCAACCGAGGCCGTGTTCCAAAATTTACTCAATCTTACTCCAGGGTAAGGGTTTGGTACCTTGGCGTTCCAAAATTTACTCGCGTTCAGCGCTCTTCAATCTGTGTTGTCACGTGACACGACCCGTCGGAGTGACTCGGATCCATTTGGGTAAGATTTGGAACACAGCCCGAGTGACTACTCGTCACGTGACCTCGCAAGAGCCGTGATGTCACCGGTAAGATGGCAGCGCCCAGACCTGGTGGATGCGAGTTTGTTCGGTGTGCCGGGTCGTGATGTGCTGCTGCTTGCCGACAATTTCGGACTTGTTCGTGCTCTCTGATGCGGGTATAACGTGAAGATCTGAAAGAATGAGACTTTATAACTTTCTGTGCAAGATCGCTCTGGATATTAGCACCTGTGCGACAGCCTCAGTCATATCGCCGTAGCGGTGCTTGGGATTCCTGGATGTGTTCAAGGATCGATACGACTTCTGGCATGTGAAATGTTGAGTCGCAAGTTGGGCCTTGCGGAAGTTGTTTCAGCCCCAGGCGACCGCATATTCACAGAAACGTTTAGCGATGAAGCTCCTGCGATCTTTACGTTTGGTACTAATCAACGATTTTACGATATAGCTTTTAGGATAAAATTTCAGCATTTTTCTAGCTTCCTTTGAAAGGTTCAATTTTTGAGAATCGAAACGAAAAGTATACCTCACGTCATAGGCGTAGACTATGACCAGGGGGGGCTCGTGCCCCCCCTGGTGAGATCCGGGGGGCCCGGGCCATGATCCTTACCGAGACGCTGTTTAGGTGCCATGTAACGAGCTTCTACAGTAGTGGCATGTAAACAAAAAAACGCCCACGTTGTCTTTATTGACAAAATCCATGGGAAATGGAATCCCAGCGTGCTTTCGTTAGCTTCAATCTCCATTTCTGGCGAGAAGGTAACGCGCAGCAGAGCCTCCCGCCCGGAGAACTTCTCAGCCTAACCCCCCCCCCCCCCCCCCCCCCCCCCCCCCCCCGGGAAAATGGAAAGACTACGCCGCTGCCTCGCGTGTAGGGCCTAGGGAAACTTGTTTGAGCCCTGGGTCACCGAATAATCACAGCAACGTTTAGTGAAGAAGCGCCTGCGATCTTTAACCTTTTGTACTAATCGACGATTTTACGAATTGGCAGTTCTAAAGAATTTGATATAACGTGCTTTCGTTGCAATGGACTGCATTTGATCGCAGTGGATATTGGTTTGTTTTTTCAAGTGACAAGCTGGCGTTTGCGCAAATGACGTATATGAAATGACCTGCCATATAACAATGCATCAACACAAACTATTAAACTTAGATGCTCAGAGATGTGTTCGTCATTGTAATTAACAAGTTACAGACAATTATTTTTTACGTACAATATTTATTTTCTGTAGCTGGGTCCGTTTTGTGCTCATTAATGTCAGAGTGCTATGATGTTATCATCATGTGTGTATGATTCTAAATATCCTACAAAAGCCAACATGACGTCAGCCGACCGCAGCTCACGCACTGGACACAAAAACTGAGTCACCCGGACGTATGCGGTCGTCAACAATCGATTCGTCGACAAATATTTGAATTCGCGTTCGTGGCCAATGAGTGCACTGACGGAACTTATCATCACTGGCGAATGCCAAGTTCTATGGTGTGCTTAAAAAGTACGGTGAAAGCTTGGGGTCATATCACCGGTGCCCTAGCATGTCACGACCGCGTGGTTTCACAGTTCGCTTTTGAGTTGAGGATTACAGCTAAGAAAGAAGAAGTTAAAAGATCATTTCATGGTCCCTTTAACACGGATATGTGTGCTACGCCAGATAAAAATATTCACATTTTGCATGCCGGTAAACTTCCGGACGACCACTTGGCCTGTCGGCAAGAACACCTCATGTCCGGCGTCCGTCTCTTTTTATGGCGCTAAAAATCCTCTGGAGACCACCATGCTGTCCTTGGTTTAACCCCGTTGACTGTTCATCGCCCAAACGAGGGTGAGACCGTCATCGACGTCACTCCTCGCCAGTCGTCGACGTCACTCCTCGCCAGTCGGTGAGATAATCTCATCTTGAATGAATGATTGGGTCTTGAAGAAGTATGATGCTAAGAATACATTCGCTTACTATGGGGCAGTCAAGCAACAGTCATGTCCCGAGGCAATCGTCTTGCGGTGGCCGGCGTAATCGGATTTTCTTTCATAGGAGCGAAGTCCGAAAGTAAAAGGACGGTACGTACGTCCCACGAAGTAGCCGCCATCCCGGCGGCGCGGAAAACCACTCTCCTTGTCCGTGCACCTACGATACTTAGCAGCTGTTGTCACCCGACAGTCCTCGGGCTGCAAATCTTCTCAAGTCAAAGAAGAAAAAGGCACCGTTCTTTTAAGGGCCCGTGCCGTACCGCCATGCCAAGCGTCTTCCACAACTTTTCAATGGACGAATGGAGATATCAACTAGCGAAAAATTGCCGCCCGGCGTCGCTAGCAGCACGGTTACCATGGCAATCTCCCAGGCCCAAAATGGAGATCACTGTAGGCGCTTCTGACGTCGTGAATCTAGATAATTTTGCGTCGTGTCGCTACTCTGGCAGCTACGCTGCCATATAAAGTAGCTCTAGGTACGTCAAATGTACTTTGAAATGCTCTCCTAAAGAGGTCAAATTAAACGCTCTTAAAACTCTTCGTTTGACCGATTTTGGAGTATGGATCCGTTGTCTGAGACGTATTTCCAAAAAGGGACATTAATCTTCTGGATTCAATCCAGGCTCAGATTGCATTCGCACTGGCGTTTGAATCGCAACCGCGAAACGAATCCGCTCGTTTTTCTCATCACCGGCACGTGAGTTTGCATTGCATCTTTAAAGCAACCGCGTTCGGAACCGCTTTACGGATGCGGTTGAGCCGCGAGTGGGAATGCGGAGTAAAGCTGTGAGGTTTATTTACATTAGGCATGATCAACATTTCTCACCCTCGTCTGTTATACACTCTAAAAAAATCCGGTCTTCAAAGGTCCTTCGACGCCCCTAGAACTCTTTCAGCTCGCGAAGACTGCGAAGACCTATTTCGCCTCACGCACTATCGCCCCCGCCCCCCGGCCCCTAGAAAGGCAATTAAGTAATAAAGGACTCTTTCGCATAAAAAAAAAAAAGCTTAAAAGAACCATTTTTAGGTTTTTTACGAAGAACCCTTTTAGGAGATGCTTAAAATAACTTTTTAGGATGCCAAATATGGACAAGCCGAAAAACCCTTCAGAGTTATTTTACACCCACAATATTTTTTAGAGTGTATGACAGTGTTGGGAATTGAATCTTTGTCTTTCAGGGCGGACTGTCGAGCAACTCAAGATGTTTATAAAATTGTTAATGGGGATTGTGGCATCTAGCGAATGAACTACATTAATTTCACAAATGTCACTTGCACCAGACGGTCTCTCTTCCTTTGAAAATTTTTCCATTTAAATCTCATATAATTGTTTTAGAAATTCTTTCTTTTTTTCTCTCGCAGTATTGAGTTATAGAACAGTGTTGATGGATCTACGCGCATGCTTCCCTATGATGACTTTGTTATAAATAGAGAAAAAAATTACATTGCCTTGACATGTAATTGTTAAATCGATATTTTTAGTGTTTTGTTTGTCGGTCAGTATTGATTTATTTTAACCGTTGTTCTCCACTCCTGCAATGGCCTCATATGAGGTCGCAGTATATACAAATATATAGATAAATGAACAATCTGCGACCACGAAACAACTCCGCAAAGACACGCGGAACGTCAATGCTTAGCGCGTGATGGGTTTGATCAACGTGCACTTAATAGTATTTCTCGTTCTGACAACTTTAGTCGGAGATAACTGTTAACAGCTGTCAAGAAAATTCATTTTGAAACGATTTCTTCACCTGCTCGTATTCCAAACTTGTATGGGTGCTACAAAGTAACGGTGATGGCGGGCGCATATGCCGAGACGCTTCAGCGAACAGAACGTTTCTTCGAAGAAAAATTACATAAACATTTTTTTTTCTAACAGAGGAAGAATTGTACTGTAGCCAAACAATCACATTTGTGCCAGACGCTGCCAGCTACTGCCGTATTTTGTCGATTTTGAATGGCTCCCATTGTGTAAGTCGTTCTTTTTATTAATGTGCGTTATACTTTACGCGTCAATTTTTAAGTAAAACAGAACAATACATTTTTTCTAGAAAGTAATACTCAGGCTGACTTGCGTGTTTTCCTTCTATTTGATTTCCTCCATCAAACTTTCAGCTTCGCTGCGCGTAACTGAAATATTTCAGCGTCTGGGAGAGAGGTGGTACGGCGCACCTGTGTACCATCATTTCCTTCTGGTGTTACAAGAGGCTACCGTGACGAAGACGATGTCATTAAACAAAATCTGCCTTGTCACAAAAACAAAAACCAAAAACAACAACAAAACGTATATTACAGCCTTTCTCTAGTAGCCGATTAATAGAAAGCAAACATCACAAATAATCCAGAGGGGGTTCTGGTCGACTGGAACGGCACCGTTAACTGTTACTGCACGGAGTTCTGTGCAGCCTAAATCCCGTATTTTACTCGTTACGAAATACTCCGCGACTTCGTTCTCAGCGACTCCAATTTCTCTAACAGAACGAAGTGCAGCTTCGCTTCATTTCGGGGTTCTCCTTACGTCATAGTTTCCGTTTTACTCGCTCCATTAGTCTGTTGTTGTTTTTTTTCTGGGGGGGAGGGGGGGGATTGCTGTTTGGATGAGACTTTCTAGCATTTTGTATTACTTCTTGCTTTGTTGGAGCAGTCAGAACCCTTATAATTTCTGAAATGGTGGCCCACGGCGCAGCAGCACGTCCTCTAACGCATCTTTTTCCCGACATTACGCATAGCGTCTTGCAGGGTAAATCAATCGAGTCGCTGTGAGCCTGGTGGACACAGGATAACCGGCGGCGTCGAATGTTCCCGCACACACGATGAGAGTGCGGGGGAGGGGATTGCAAGACGCAGTAGAGCAGGACGGCCACGGCCCCTCGCGCCTGAATAATGCAATCGAGGAGGACCGTGTTTTCACCGGCATCGGAGGAAAGAATGCAAAATCTAACGCCGTCCATTATTCAGAGCCCCTCCATGGTTTGAAAGACACGTTCGAGGTTCTTAGGCCGAAACGTACCTGCATCGTGTAAAGGCACAAAAAGGCTGTATAATCTCTGTGCGTAGGGTTTCATTTTCCGCGGTAAAACAAGATACTCGTCATGAACCTTGTTAAAATTGAAGCTTGGGCAAGTTAGTGATTTATACTAACAGCAACAATGCAAAAAGAAAAAAAAAAAGAAAAAGAAAAGAAAAGACAGGACTCTTGCAACCAAACTGCCGAAGCCTAAGTATAAGAAAGAGAATGACAGACGCTGATATCTTTGAAGAGAAAGACAAGGAGTCCTGATAGCGTGCACGAAAAGTGTTTATGGTGTCTTCAGCACTGTAATACGTAATTCACACTGGCGGCTGAACCGCATTCGCGATACGGTTGCAAACGCGGTTGCTTAAATATTCAGTGCAGTTTCACGCGCATTTGATCGTGAAAACGAGCGCACCCGCTCCGCAGTTGCGAATGGAGCACTGCAGTGTGAGTGCAGCATAAGAGTACCAATCTCTTCTCGTTTGTTATCTTTATGTTGGAATATTAAATCTTCTACAAATCTCCTGCATTTCGAACGCAACAAGGACAAAAAAGGAGGAGAAAGACAAAATTATCAGCAAGGGCGCTCATACGTTTTTCTTTTACGTCTTTGTCAATAACACTGCACGATGAAAAAAATAAATTATATATATATATTCGAAAAACACTCGTGTTTTTTTATTTTTGTCAGTGTTACTGTTGCTGCTATCATTCGTCATGACATTGCGGTTTTTGTTTTGTTTTGAATGCACCCGAGAAGCTTGCTATCGTGAACGTTAGGAGCGGCAGGGTAAGTCCAGGTTGACCGGTCGGGTGTGACGGATCGAAGTGCGAATCCATCTGTATAGATAGGCACGGGTGCGCGGTACATTAGGCTTCTGTTTACGTTGCTGCGCGAGATAAGCGGGACAAATAAGCGAGCAAAAAGCGCGCTCACCTTGCGCCGCCTTTTGTGGGGAGGAGTTTGTCGCTGTTAACGTTACCTTAAATGTTCAGTTGCTGTTAGGGACTGCCAGTTATTTATTTGCGTGCTGCGGCCCCGGAAGCGCCGCAAATTGTATATCTAGATACAACAAACTCGAAGAGACGTACGCAGGGACAATACGCTACTTTCTTCAGATTCATCCGTCTTACTTTACTGAATGCGTCACGCAGAAGATTCACTGCCCGCGAGAGTCGGCGATAACATTGTCGACTGGAGGAGCAACGCTCCGGAAGAAGGCGCTTCGGCGGGGCCAGCCCGAGGCATGTGATTACCCATCGTCCCCCGTTTCCTGTCGTCGCTTTCCATGCCCGGGAGCGCTCGTTTCCGATCTTGCCCCGGCTACTGCCATCTGCCGTCTCTGTCGCGCAAGGAGCAAAACAAGATGTATACTGAAAGGAAAGACACACACATAAGATACGCCTTACGAAGACCTACACTAAATAAAATCGAACAAGCTGGCGCACTGCGCATTGATGCGTGCCAGTGCATATCGTCGTTGCGATGAATTCAGTTGCTCTTTTTTTGTTGTTTTCTCTCTTTTTTTTAAATTTTGTTTCGACTGTTCGCTCGTTTGTTCACGGAAGAATCGGGTTTCTTCAGACTTCAGCGCTGGAAGCGGACCCGTCGTCGGAGAGGGAGATTATAACCGTTAGGTGGTGCCTCCGTGCATAAGAGACCGAGATTCGGGTCTTTCGGGAGGAAGGGTTCCGCACACAGGGGTGCATCACGACGGCTTCACTCGAGCGCTGCATTCTGCGCTCCTCACCCGAGTCGACCGACTGTTAGAGACTGGCCAAGTGAAGACATTATAAATAAGGTAAATCTGGAAAAAGCTTTCTGAACCGGAAACACCTGAATTGAATAATGATAAAACAAAGTAAGAGGCACTTTTTAACTCGGTTTAACCAGACCTGTACTCTTACAATGCAACAATCGAACAGCGTGAGAAGGATGCTCACCGGACTTGCCAACGTTTGAAAAGAATGGTGGGCTACCGTCAAGTTCATATTATTTTAGCGGTCCATTCACGCGGAAAAATCAGGAGTGTCT
This sequence comes from Ixodes scapularis, assembly GCF_016920785.2. Lineage (NCBI taxonomy): Eukaryota > Metazoa > Arthropoda > Arachnida > Ixodida > Ixodidae > Ixodes > Ixodes scapularis. The sequence continues at coordinate 46,270,586 of NW_024609884.1, forward strand.
GGATGGGAAACAAACCGTACCATTCGTTTTCCTGACGATGTTTAAGCTGCGCTAAGGAGGTTCTCCACTTCTCCTGTTCAGCTCCTAACTTGACCCACCTGCTTAAAGGATTCTACAACTCCGCAAACTGCCTCCGTGCGCCTCCAGCTTCTACGTACAACTAGTAATTAATAGTGCCTCGTCGAGCGCAAGGGGGAGGGGGGGGCGGATGTCAAGAGGGAGAGAGAGGATTATAGTGTCAGACTAGACACTAATCCATCTCTTCTCTCGCGGCTCACAGGTGCCATGAGGCAGTTGTTCCGAATTATTTAATTTCATTATCCCTCCCCCCCCCCCCCCTCACTGAGAACGACATGAAACTCACAAAGCGCGAGAACCGCTTCCCGGCAGCGCCATCGTTTCTGACACGCGCTTCGTGCCGACTTTACGTACTGTAACTTATTGTTTAAGAAATGTAGGGTGTGGCTTAACCAAGTTCGCGCTTCTCGCTTCGTCATTGGTCCTTCGGCGTTCTTATCGGCGAATGCCGCACTCTGATTGGCTGAGGAGCGATAATAATATGCTCCGGACTCACCACGCCCGGCGTCTCTTAAGTTCTCGGTGACTCCAGAGACTAGACAACTTGAAGAGTAGGTATTGCTTCTGAAAAGGTCAGCTATTCATTTCGCTTCTTCCAATAAAAGAAAAACAAATATTTTTTCATCCGACTTTGCGGGAAATAATTTCGCCTACTCTGACAGCGAAAATGCACTCTAAGAAGTGCCTGCTCGTCTGCTTACCCGCAAAACACTCGTTGAGGTAATCGCTGCAATCTACGAAATCAGCTCAGCAAATGATGAGGTGGAACATCTGCTCAGACCTCAAAATGAAGTCTGCGCTGTGGCATTACGCAATGCAAGCTTGACGCTTTGCATTGTGTGATGCCACAGCGCTGACTTAATTTTGAGGCCTAAACGGATGTTCCGCCTCATCATTCGCTGAGCTGAATTCCTAAATCGCAGAGATTGGCTCTTTAAGTGTTTTGCGGGCAAGGAGACGCGCAGTCATTTCTTAGAGAGTATAAGAAAAGATTGGAGTCCAACCGCTAAATGTTACCTTTTAATTGCAGCTGCTACCCCAAACACATAACCGGCAGTTTAATGGCAGAGATTTATATTTTGAATGCTTTAAAAGAAGTAAATTTAAAACGACAAAACATAAAACACACTCAATTTTCTTTTTTTAATGCAACGAAAAAATATGTGTTGGCGAGCCGGTTGGGTAACTCTGAAACTTCTAAAAAATAATGGCGAACGTAAGGTTTTCAACCATGAAGATGGTTTATTTTAAATTTGTAACCAGGAACCTCAAGACACACAGAAAAAAAAAAATTCCCTCACTCCCTTCTTTCCCCCCTTTCCCACCCCTTTTTATTCAGAAAAGATTCGCTAAACGAGGAAGTACGTCGGCAGAACAGAAACTACAGACCCCCAAAAAGTAGTCTTAAAAAAAACTTCGCGCATTTAAAAAAAAAAAAGTTAACCTCAAAATTTCTCTGCGCTTCGTCTCGACACACGCGGTCACGGAGATTTGGCGCGGTGATCGAAAATGTTAACGCCAGGCTAACTTCCCGCCACATAAAGCGCGTTGCAGTAAATTTTACTCCCTTGACCGACCTCAACAGGACGTGTAGCAAAAACTCGGATTGTTGAAATCGTACGTTCACGTCTTATTCGTGCCTGTTTAGGTGTGAACTTTCGTTGCAGCGTGTATTTGCGTATAATCACGGCTGCATGAGTATTACTCGGCAATTTTTTTCCCACGACGTCAGTCGCCCTCTCAAGGCAGATTGAGTCCCTGATCTATAACAACTCATACAATCGATTTTAGTATATAGTATAGAATTATAACGCTTAGCGAGCAGCTGAAGAGTTAGGAGATTCAGATGTGCGAGGAATGAAAAACTATAGCGTACGCTAAAGAAACTTAACACTGCTTACGAGTAGGAATGCCAAAGCATTCCTACAAGCAGCGTGACATGCCTTCCGGCGGTCACATCACGCTCCCCCACTGCGCAAGCGCGGCACCGCCGCCGGCTCCACGGCTTCCGTGGCGATGCATCTGCGTTGCTGTACTTTTGGCCAATGGAAATTGAACACTGCCGTTTCTCTGCTGCAGACGGTTGCAGACAACGCCGGCTTCACTCAATGGGACAATTAAGGTTTTCGCATTAAAATGTGGGTGTGCCTGTTAGACATAATAGTGCTGTTATAAGTTATAACCCCCCCCCCCCCCTTTCTTGTTTAACTGTCTTCACAATCGATGACGACAAACATACGCATATGTTGAAATTACAGATCCCAACGCACACACGAACATTGTCTTTTCGGACATATATTATATGTATTCAATCTATGCACTGCCACTAGAAATTTTATTTCATTTCAAGGTGCGCCAAAGCCTGAACATTGGCTTGGTTGTGTGCACCGCGAGTTCGGACGGCTTTCTCGAGCCATAAGTTTGCTGGAAACTTGCACACATAGAGACAGGCTCCAAAGGAGGTAAACAAGAAGAGGCGATCCTAAGCAGGACTTGGTTTTTAAAAACTTAGTTTGCTGGCGATTCTAGCTCTCCTTTGAACCCCAATTTAGATTGCCGAGAAACATGTGCGATGGAACGGTTTCAACGCTGCACGATTATAAAAAAAAAAAAAAAGTGTTTTTCGCTTTAGAGTAGGCGCTGTTGCTTATCTCAGCCATACCTCCCTATTTTAGTGGGTCTTTCTGGCGCTAAGGTTTTATTCTTCACTTTAACGGAAGACCCAAAAGTGGATCCACCAAAAGCCGGAGAGCAAGTCGTCTGCTTCTTGCACAGGGGAATAACGTTGCACAGGGGTTACGATGACGTCAGAAGGACGCCGAGACTTGATTGGCTTTGATTGAAAGGATACTGGGTAGACCTCAATGCTAGATGCCTCGAGGTCTACGCAGTATTTCTTTTTTTTTTTTTATACAGCCAATAAGAGCTCGGCGTTCGGACATCATCGCAACCCCTTTGCAAAAAGCAGACGAACTTGCGCTTTGCATTGTGTTGACGTATTCGAGCACTGATCTAAGCCTATAAGTTAGGGCCTAGCATGTTCGTTACGACTAATTGGCAAAAGACGCATCGAAAGCAACGAGAGGCAAAGCGAGTCTCTTCGAGGTTTTGAATAAAATTGTCATCCTAAAATAATACGCACTCATCAAAATAATCAAACACGACGCGCCTGTTTCTTATTCAGCGTGGCAAGGGGGACGAAACGCCGAAGCTTAATTTAAACCGGCAATGTAGGAAACTTCTATGTATACATTTATGCATTCACAAAATATACGCTTGCGTGTAATTTCTTTTTCAGCGCCTGAATGAACGGAGTTGAACAAAAAAAAAAAAAAGGAAAAAAAAAACCAGTTCTTTTTAATCGGACGCGGCAGCTAGAAAGTGGTTCGTCATGGTCTGCCGTCAGTAATGGGTTTTCTTCCAGAGCCGGGCGGAGCCGTCCCGTCAGAGATTAATGAACAACTCCTCTTTTTCGAGTCACGCCGATATTCTCCAGGGGTGCCCAATTTTTTTTTTCTTCTTTATACGTTCGCTCTAGGACGACTGCTGTTTTTCATTGAATGATTCGTTTTCTCTTTGCTTAGAAACGAGCAGCAATGCCCTAGCCTCACCACTTCGAGAGCCGCTTCACCTTGTGCTGCCGAATACGCGTTTGAATCAGGCTGTCGGCGACGTGGTGGATTCCGTGACACGAAGTGTGAGGGCTCACTGTTTTTTGCATTGAAAGGGTTCTGCACGTTACTCGGAGCGCCGTTAGCCGGATAAATAGTGTAAAGTAGATAATAACGACACCCGCAGTCAACGACACAAACATCGGTATATGGGACGTCCATATTTCGGTATCAATCAAAAATCGAACACGTCTTCCTTCATATCGTAAAAAAAAAAAAAAACAGTTATTAGCAGTTTAGTAAACACTATGCGCCGTAAAGTGGGGACAAAAACACGAAGCGTTACTTGTTGTGTCCCTTTCCTTTTGTGCCCGTTTTTCGGCGTATATTATGATCACGCAAGGTGATTCGCTCTTCTGCGTTCTTATTGGTTAATGCGGCAATGCGTTGGACACGGAGCGATAATGAGATGCTCGGGATGATCTACGCTCGGACTTTCTTAAGCCTTCACTGATTCTATAGTGTAATGTGACACCAGATTCACCTTTTGATGCCTTCAGCTCGTGGTGACAAACGCCTTATATTTAGCGAAAAAAAAAAAACAACAACATTGATTGGAAGTTTTAGTTGATTCTTTTTGCTGTCGCGACACTGATATCAGGAGATTTGGCCACCGCTTCTTATCGTGCTTTGAAACGCGTGCTCTTTCTAGAAACATCACCAATAAAGAGACTTAGATAAGGCTGCCTATACAGCGTACTTTGAAGCGCGTGCTCTTTCTAGAAACATCACCGATAAAGAGACGTAGATAAGACTGCCTATACATGGATCAACCAAAACATTATGACCACCCTTACATTGTGTGAATGAGCACGCCTAGTTGACGCGCCATCCGCGTTATCTGCCACCTTTTGATGCGGATGGTAGTTAACGACTGTCCGGTATAGAGAAAGGAGGATTCTGTCGACTACATCTGGACGTAGTCGGAAACGATGCTGATTTAAACAACCTTGACAGAGGTCAGATCGTGATGGGCCGACGTCTCGGAACAAGTATTTCTGAAACTGCAAAGGTCGTCGGGTGTTCTCAAGCTGCCGTCGTAGAGTACCTGTCTCAAGTGAAAGAACGACGGCGAAACTGTTAATGGACGCCGAGGCGTTGCACGTCCACACCTCATCACAAAATGTCGACGTCCGGGGCTTTCTGGCATGGCGAGGCAAAAAAGGCGGCTGCCTATGGCTCAACTGACGGCCTGATACAATGAAAGTCAAGGCACAAGTGTTTCTGAGCACACAGTTTATCGGACTTCGTTTGATATAGGACTCCGCGGCAGACGACCCTTGCGAGTGTTTTACGAGGCAAAGGTGAATTTACATGAAAACAGGTAGGGGGTCATAATATTTTGGGCAATATGTGTATTTAAAATGCTGTAATAAAACTTCGCTGCATTGACACCGGCTTACGTGGAAATAGACTGGGTATTCAATCGTTAGCATTAGAACCCTCGTCTTGACGAAAACCCGGCGGTGTCTTTCGTTTGTAAGTTGTCGCATTTGACGCTCCCATTGGTCCGAAGCGCTGACGTGAGCACGCGTCAACCTCTCCCTGTTTCCCCGGCGCTTACAAACTGAGAGACACCGCCGGGCTTTCGTCGAAACGAGCCCTTTCGTTTTCGGCAGTCACGCGCACAGCTGATACGGAACCAGAGAGGAGGAGGCGCCGCGCAATGCCTCCTAGATAAAAAAAGCCGAAGTGAGATCGTGTCATCAGAGAAGGCCAACGCCGGACACAGATTGGAAATGAGTGCTGCGTCAGCGCTCGGCTTCGAGTCAAGTTTGAGCCGAACGTTGACACAGTCGTCGTGTCCTATTTGTGCCCAGCGTTAGCCTTCTCTGATGACGCCGTCTCATTGAGCACTACTGATTTGTTATCTAGGGCGTGTTGCGCCGCGACGCGGTGGAATGCGGGGATTTCTCAGTTGCCGCTCCGCCGTCGCCGGTTGTTCTTCGCTCTGGGTTTCCCCAGAAGCGATACGTGGGCGGTGTGTATGTAGTTAAAATGCTGGATGCGGTTCACTCCACGAGTGATATGGATGCAGTTCCTTCCGCGGGTGGTATGGATATGGTTCGTTTCAAGAGCGATATAAATGACCGTATCCAAGGGCGTCCACGTCCTTTTACAGGCAGAGTACTAAAAAAGGGGTAAAGAAAATTAGACGAAGATCCATTGGTAGATTCTTCGGGAATCCATTAGCATGACCCTTGGTAAACGCCACACACGTGCCCCGTTGGGACACGCTAACACAAACCGCGTAGCGAGGCCAAGAAGAGACAGAACAAAAACAAAGGAAGCAAAAGAGAAAACCAAAAGAAAAAAGGGAAGGGGTCAGCGTTAGCGTTTCTCAAAAGAAGACGCGTGTGGCTTTTCCAAAGATCATGCGAACGCATTCCCAAAGAATCTACCAAAGGATCTTACTGTAATTTTTTGTAGTCACGCATGACTACAAAATTGCAATTACAAACGACATACCTGCAGGTAGTAAGTCATCTACAGTAACTAAATTACTGTATTATAATTAGCTCTTTATTAATTATTTTTTTGTCATTACAGTAAGTTACAGCTCACGAAGGTAGGGCGAGGGAAAGGAAGGCTGGGGAGGGAGAAGCAGACGGAACCCTGGAAAGGAGAGGGGAAAGCTCCTCCTCTCTCCAGCGATCCGTCTGCTTCCTCCTCCCCGGTCTTCCTTTCCCTCGTCTTACCTTCTTGAGCTATAACAGACTAGAGTGATCGCAAATATTTTGTCATTACGACCATAACTGTAACACTGGACCAACGCGGAGGTCCAGAAACTAAAAATAGAGGAGGAGCGTGGCGTCCATTTTGTTTCCTGCCAGTTTGTAGAAACTTGCTTTCATCAAACTTCATGTTTTTAATTGCCGTAGAACGAAAAACAAAAACTGCTTTACTAATGTTAGTGATGCAAAAAAATAATTAAGCAAACTGACTTCCATACGGTAGACCAAACTATCATAGAGTCAACGAACTTTATGAAACAATGGCACCAGGTGTGACGAATGTAAGACGCTGCGCACTGCCGCACAAAAAAAAAAAAATAGAAATAAAAAAACGGCTTATTAGAGTATTTCAATTTTCAAAACAGTGCTTACATATGTATGTCGCTGATTTCGAATGGCGAAAGTAATTGTAATTGTGAAGCAGTTAAATCGCTTTAAATAAGTATTTTATTGTTTTAATAATTACTTTTTATGCTCTAGTAATTTTTATTGGAACCACGTTTCGATAGTCCGGTGTTTAACTTGCGGTTCGCCCCCCCCCCCCCCCCCCCCAAAAAAAAAAAAAAAAAGAAAAAAAAAGAAAAAAAAAAGAAAAAAGTCTCTCAATTCTTCTCATACAACGACTTATTAAAAAAAAAAAGAAGAATAAGTAATAACCTTAGCTGCGCAAATTTCCCGAGGCGGCTATATTTCTCGTTCGATTCGCTGGCCTGAATATTGAAAATGCCTTCCGTTTGCCCATTTATCACGATCACTGTACATATATGTATATGCAGGTGTGTCAGTCGAGTTTAGGTCGCTGTGATCTTATATACCAACTTGTATACCAACGTTTTCGTGATAACGACCGTTTATAGGGGCCACGGGGGGGGGGGGGGGGGGGGGGGGCGACTTTTATAACGACGCGACTCATTGACCGAAACATACGGTACTTTTGGCGGTAGGCGATCGATATTGTCATTAAATAACGTTTCGTAAATAAACTACCCGAGCATGACAAACTGTCCTCCACTAGCACGCCTAAACACGACACCGAGAACGCACCGGGTGTCGTCAAAGCGACACAAACAAACGACGATGGCGGATAGGTCGGTGTGAGGCGTTCTCTTTAGGCCTCGCTGTTCACTTTAGGAGAAGTAGTAAAGCGTGGCCTTTTAGGAGCCTCGCGGGGAAACCAGACTTCTGTTTGAAGGACGAAATTGGAGCCCCGCGAACAAAGCCACGGGCGGTTCAAGGGAATCCCGAGGGAGGAAGGGGCCTCCATTGTTCCCGGACGGCGAGACCGGTTTGCAATTGGCAGCTCGGAGGACCCGGTTGACTAATAGCGTCGGCCGTCCCCTTCCTGCCTTGCGGGGACCCGAGTTGAAGCGCTGCTTTAATGACCACTACACGCCAGACGAGCAATGAGTTCGAACTTTGGCGTTTTTTTTTTGTTTTCCCTACCGAAAACGAAACGAAATTTAGAAAATCAATGGGCATGCCAAACTTAACCTATGCAAGTTTCACAATGTAGATTTGTTTAAGATGACGTAACATATTAGAACAGTTGTGATCTATAGCACATTCCGCTTTGAGTTCAATCGGTTGATAAAACAATAAAAAAAAACTGGATGTAATATTTAACACGGCAAGGAGGCTGCGTAATACTTTTTTTCTTTTTAAGAGTAGTTTGCTATGAAGTAAAATAGACAAACTGCGTATTTAAAAGTAAGGCTTTACGGCGTTCACCTTAAATATACTTAAGTAAGGTAGTTGTGTTTTTATGTTTTAAATGCGCGTGAAAATACTGTGACAAAAAACTCAGACTTTTTTTTTTGAGAACCCAGTTTCAGGGTTAATTTCACCATGTTTAACTTCAGGTGACCAGTCTTTTGGCCTTACGTACGCTCTCTCTCTATATAAGTACTTCTAATCCGTCGCTTAGTTTTACTATAAGAAACTTTCTGAACATGTTGGAACGGAGTTCTCGAGTAATTAAAATATTATTTTAGGACACACATTTTGGAATTAGATTACAAGTTTTCCATTTAGTAATGCAGTGATTTTGTCAGTTGTTTTCTAAAACAATTGACGCGATTTCGCATCTCTCTAAAAAGTGTCGTTTTTTTTTTAAATTTCGTCAATAAATATAGGTTCGCTAAAAACAAGCTCCATTGAAATAGTGGTTTTATTTTGAAGCATCTTGAAAACAGCAAAACTAAACAAAAATCGATGCGTTTGCATTAGCAGAATTCAACAGCTTTCAAATCTCAAGACTTTTAAAACACCGAAACAAACACCAACAAACACACACGCGCGCGCGCACTCACTGACACACACGCACACACACACACGCACACACACACATATATATATACACACATACACATATACACACACAGACACTAATACACACAACGAACTTGGAAACATATTGTATAGGATGAAAATGCTACGGTGCCATTACCTGCACCGAGACGTTTTTCAATGGTACCATTGTGATTCCAGAGAGTCTTTGCCTCGTTACTTTGAGCCAGCATGAATCTTGCTAGATTTTATTTTTAGCTAGCATCTATTGATCTGACGAAACAAAAATGCTTCGCAAAAAAAAAAAAAAAAAGGATCCGTTTTTTTATAGCTTTTTCTTTTTATACGCACTCGGGGTCTCTACGAGTTCAGGAAACGTTACCGCACTATTTCTTATTCTGACTCTTATCGGCAGCTTCTCTCTATACAGTCACATTTCCTTTTTTTGGCTCGACGCCCGTCCACTGTTTTTTTTGTATCAGCCGCATTAGACATTCAATAAAATGGGTTCTTCTCAATTGTAATACATCAGAGGTGACACTTAACCTAGATTTCTCCGTAGGTTTGCGCCTGTCGTTTGGCCTTGGAAACACCTGCGCTACTTCCACTCATGTTTATTTTTGGGGATGATGTCTTCGGCACCGCACGTCACCATTGCGACTTCCTCCTACTTTATTTTCTGTCGTGCGTTCCAAATGAGGTGTGTGAAGAGGAATCTGTTCAATTTTATATGGCTATAAATGACAATGAAGTCGTAAAGGACTTCCGGATCCGAGGTGTACCGTAAGAAATGTATTCAGCGTCACATATCGGATTCACAAGTTTAGTTCAATATAAAAGTCGGTTTAGTTGAAACTTTTTTGTTTTACGTGACAAACACCATCGATCGCTGTATTTAGGAGTTTCTAGAGTAAGAAAGGACTTTCTTTGTCTCCGTAGGAGGGAAGGTAGAACGTTGTCACGTGAGCGGGAGGACTTCCAATCTTTGACATCCTAGTTGTGAGAACGTCTCGAAGGAAGCGTGAGGAAACGAACTCCAGTGGTCATTTAGTAGCGCAGCGAAACACGGTAGATGTCGCCCGCTAGCGCTGGTGCTGAGGCCTACCTAAGAAACGCTCCGTCAGTGTTCGATGTTAATAAGAAAACTGTTGAAAGCAGTGCACGTGTTTGAAAGCACCCACAGAGCACCCCAAGTGCTCTGTAAAGCGTGCTCTGCCCGCATGATTCGCAAGTAGTGCGGTGCAGCATCGGATAATGTTTAGGAAATTTTTATTCGGAAAATGTTTTATCTCGAACAATCTCGAAGATGGTTCTAGATGAAACAGCGAGCTTCTGAACTCACACAAACATCCACCTTCCCGCTCCACCATAAACTTACTCACGTAATAACTGGAGTGAACAAACTGAACCATACAGAGATAACGAATCGGGACGTTACAACAAACTATGAAAACACGCTGAAGTTGTTGAACGAAAGGAATCTGTCTTCTGGCTTAAAGTTGGGTAAACATTTTTGCGCTATCGTGCCTTGTATTTTCAAAAACGGTTATCGCGGTCATGTGTTGAGCCATGTAAAACGGTTTGTAGAAAAGTGGTATTTGATACTTGAAGGGTCAGTAACTGCCACCGACAAAAAACGATTCTCGCGGATGACAAAACGCAGACCACGTTCCGACCCAAAATTGCAATGTACCATTTGAATGGTGAACCAAGGTGACCTTATTATCGCTGCGTAATTCGCCAAGGTGCTTCTGTGGAGAGCAGTCACTGGCTGTCCGCACTAGCCTTTCACGACGCTGCTTGGTTTAATACGTTTGGAAATGCATCATCGTGGCCCCCAAAGCCTTAGGTTTATTCCATTAACCTTACAGGCATCTTCTTTCGTACCCAAAACGGTTTTCAACAACACTTTAGCTCTTTATCTTTATTCACTGAAAATTTATCGCTCAGTGGAGGTGAGCCAACGATATTTGCATGTATGTTATTTTTGACTTGTTTATAAACATTTGTTTCTAGATAGATTGATCTGTCCCGCATAACTAAAGATAATCTTTCGAGTCTAGCGTCGTAATTATAAATACCGACTGACTGTCATAAGCAACAACAAAAAAGGTTATTTCTTTCGCTGATGTTCTTTCTAGTTTCACCCTTATTTTAGTTGGCATCGGGGCATTACAAGAACTTAAAATGCGGCAGTTCTCAAGGCAGTTTATATTTTGCTAGCTACGGTGTTCTGCAGAAATATATTCTAGTTTCACGTGTCTAAACCGCCCACATAAAACGTTATTTTTGGACACCTAATTCCGGCCTGTCGCAGTGTGCATGCCAATGCAGATAGATTACTTAAAGTGGCCCTGCAATCATATTTAAGCGTCTACCTTTTTTGCGGTTTCCACGTCTCTTGGGGTTCGGGCAAGCCAGCGGGCACGGAGAGAGTAACTAAATATCAGTGCGTCATATTTTAACCGGACGACGCGGAAATCTCCTCCACCGACGAGGGTGACCCGCGGTACCGAAAGCGCGCAAAATGTGACGTCTTTGGTCCTGGGCTCACTACTGGTCAGAGCCGCTAAAAGTTTCTTTTATTCGAAATACAAGATATAAGTGGTGCGAACCGTTTCAATTATTAATAAAAGTAGTTTTTGTTCAGTATTTTAGATCAAAAAAGAAACGAATACAGTTCATAAGGTACGGAAACAAGAAATGACCCTTCGACATACCCGCCACCAAGCGGTGGAAAAGGCGGCGCGTACTAGAAAGGAGTAGTGGGATCAGGTGCCGACACGGAAAGGTCCCGGATGTACGCGGCGGCGCTGTGGTCGTTTGGGAAGAAGGATCCGACCGGCTCCGAGCGTTCCGAAGGCCTTCGGCGAGAAGCTTTGTCTTGCGGTTTGGCCGTTTCGCGGTATGGCAGCGCAAAGTAGCTCCCATTCTGAACTGATCTTTACCCCGTGTTTGCTGTCGTTTGTGGCCAGTGAAGTGTCATGCCGAATTAGTATTTAATCGCGCAGCAAATGCAATGAGAGCCGTTCTGGCTGCCCGCTGCATACAGCCTATTCAGAACACGCTTCAATGGCGCTCTCTCGCGCCGTCGACTCGGAGTGCGGCAGCCGTGAGCGCTCGATGAGCTCACTACTTCTCTAGTTCACGGCCACTCTCAAGCAACCAAGGACGTCATGAGGGAGGTTATTTTTTGCTTGTTTTTGTAATTTTAATTTGCCTCTAACTTTTAAAATAAAGGGAATTTCGAGAAAAGAAAAGTTTCACTAAGTTACTACGTTCAGTGCGCTCAGATTTGGTGCAAATTAAAAATTAGTAAAAAAGTCATTGCAGGGCCCCTTTAACAGATTGTTGTTTATTTCGAATGTTCTCTTGAGGGCTACCAGTACGCCGACTGGTGACTGAGCTTTAATTGCGTTTTATCGTTGCTCGGCTGATATGTCAGTGACTTCCGATTCGAACCATTTTATGGCTATCATATTCAGTGACTTAACCGATTGCTCGCTTTCGGTGCACTTTGTCCGTCGCCTTTCCTTGCCCTTGCTTGTGCCGGCTACAGATTCCCAGGGTAAATTAATATGCCTACAAAAAGTTTGTTCTGTTATTGCGACGTTAGAAATTCTCGGTGTCAGAAAATCCTTTTTTGGTGCGTACACTCTTGCGAATTAAAACAATAGTGGAATAAACACTCAACATAACCATGCCCACATCGGTAGCCAGAACTTTGGACACTCAAAATAGGCTACTATTATTTTGATTTAAACGTTTCAGCTCAAGATCTTACACTTTATCCCGCTTCTCAGACGTCTGACGTCAAGGCTTGTTTGTGTACAAGATGTTTTACACAGCTACTTATGTTCTACTCCAATTCCGTAGAGCTCTACCGAGCGAGGGCGCATTCTATGCTACAACGTTGTGTGAGACACGCAACATGTGCTCAGGGTAGCTGTTTTTAGGGGAACTCTTTTGGAAATTGCTTAAGCTAAACAACTTGCGTTTCGATTTGAATTCTGTAAAGGAAAGTAGAGTTTATCGTTTTGTTTGCAATTTTATTAAAACGTGTTCACTCAGCTGTACCGCGACAGTTTACGAACACGTCAATTGAGCGATTGATTACTGCCTTCCAGCCTCTTCCACTTCTCAGACTTGTTCGTCAAACAGCAGGTGATTACGGTTTTCTGAGCGTTATACACGCGCATACAAGATACGTGCAGTTCGTGCTCAGTGTTTTGAGCGGAACGATTTCATGTCTATAAACCACGGTGAAGAAGGTCGGAAATGCCACTTTGAGCCATTACCAGTGACTTTAAAAAAACCTAGGTCAGAAAGGGGCTTTCAGTATTTAGTCTTTCCCAAAGGGAAAACACGAGCATTTCATCTTCCAACCTTCGCTGCTCAAAGGGGTAGTACTTAAAACAAGACGACAAAGAGACATAAGGTGAGAAAACTACCAGAGAAATTAATTCAATGAGCACTGGTGGTGCATGCCGAGCCCCAAATGGCCGACAATTAAAGCACCGCTGTCGTTGCCTCGATAGCCCACCCAGTGGCAAAACCAATCTCTAGCGGGCAACGAGTGATGAGCCTTATGATTATAGCCATAGCAGTTACGGGCTCTTCCCACCCCTGGAAATGACGTCCGTTGTTGATGCTATAGTTGAGTTGTAGTTGTGGTTGTTGATGTTGTATTTAGCGTAGTAGGGTGTAGGGTGTCTGTCGTCGGTGTTGCCAAATCATTGAAAAAGATAGCTCGCCGCCGCGGGAACGAAACCTGGGTCCGCTGTGTGCGAAGCGTAGATGTTACCAAAGAGTTTTTTTGTTTTTTTTTTTATTATTGCGTTACCACCGAGCTAAGCCACAGCGTTAACAACCCACTTTATACGCCGAGAAACTGAGGGAGCGGAGAAGATGAGGGCGTGTGGGGACGTCAAACGCCGAGCTTCGGTTGGAACGATCCGTGGGTAGGCCTAGAGCTAGCTGCCTGTGTCTCGACTGCACTCGTCGAACGCGTTGAAACGCGGATCGCCGGCGTCCGGCGTTTGACTTTCGCATTCGACCGCGTTCGACGAGTGCAGCGGAGACAGAGGCAGCTAGCTTTAGGCAGAGTATAATTATATTTCTGACTTAAGTCGCTTCATCAGTGCGTGACTTTTATGGCGAGACTTGTACAGGTGGCATTAAATTATACTCTCGAGTAATCCAGTAATGTAACTTAGCTCGGAAGCAGCCTAGAAATGGCTAGAAATAAGTCATTTCAAGCAAACAAAAACATAAAAAAGAAATAACCTTTTTTTTTTTTTGCTTCATGTCTCGTTAATGTGCGAAACCACGTCGTCTTGACAACTCTGTCGCGCCTAGTTCCAGATGGAAGATGCGACAGCCTTTTTGCGGTGTCTCGGAACGATCTTGATAACTATGTTTTCATAGTATGTAAAAAAAGAAAAGAAACATTTGCACGGACTGTGCACTTGTTTACGGCAAAGCAAGATAATTAGTCCAGTAGATAAGCATATTTGTAGCGCAAGGCTATCTGGGGGCTGCAGCGTTGACGCAAGAGCAAGACGCTTGCTTGCCTGCTTGTCGTTATGTTGTTCTTGCTTGAATATACCCGGTGTGGTTCTCTAAATAGATGAATAAGGTCGAAAGTCTAGCGAATAAACGCCAGTGACACTGCTGATTTGGATGACGACCGTATATAGTTTCAGTGAGTGAAGTCGCACTCCTAGGCGGTGAGCGTTTTAAGTTGCGGCGTGCGGCTAACATACATTTTGTCTTTTTGCAAAAAAAAAAGAAACAAGTTAGTGCCTTCTTGTAAATTGTTTTATGTGTTTCGAAATCTCTGGGAATTAATAAAGTCTCGGAATATTATGAAAATTTTTATGAATAGTTGTGTTCAGGTACAGATATTTTCGAACTGAAATCCTTCTCGTTCTGAGCTGCATCTACAATTAAAGGTTTGACTGCGCCATTTGTTAAACAAATACCACTACAGATGGACTGTTTTCTAAGATAGGATTGAAGCTATCCTCACCGCTTAAAAAAGAAAAAAACACACGAACGCGCACGGGAATACTGTGTCATCAGTCGATCAACGGTGCATAAGTACACATCCTGAATTTCAAAACGGACACTGCCTGGGAGGGCGATCGATAGAACACCCATTATAACTCAGAACTTCCCCAGACATCTTTCCTGCGTATGCAATTTGCTCATCTCGACCAAAAATAATCCGCCGGATTGAAAACTATCCAGTTTCAGCACTTCCGCGGCGCGTCGCTTATGAATCTAATCCCCAAACCGTCGAAACGCTCGAGTAAATCTATCTCGCCGTTTCTTTTTTTTTCTTCTTTTCGACAGAAACGAAAATGTTCTGTACTTCAAAGGCAGAAGGGTGTTCCGAAGTTGTATGCACAATAGTGGCACGCCGGAAAGCAGCCCCGCCTCATACATGTATCTAAGGTTGGCATATATCGCGGCCCTTCAATTGCTGCGTGCCACCCATAAAGAAATCCTAAAACGCAATTTGTCTTTTGCACCTCCCTCGAAGTGCGCCACCTTTTTGTCTGTTGCTGAAACCGGAGCCTCGCATGTTTTCGCGACTCTTGAATTTATGGAAATTAGAAAAAAAAAAAAAGATCACACGTACGAAGGGTTAGAATATTCGTTCTCAGCGAGCGTGCCCCTGAATCATATATACCCATTGATGGGGTTATTACAACGCAATAAGAGAGACAACAAAAGAGACGCAGAGAGAGAGAGAGAGAGAGAGGAGGAACAAAAAGAGAAGGGAACGAAAATGACTCGAGATGAATGGAAGAAAAAAGGATGGTGGCGGCGAATAGTCGGGAGGCTCCTGGGCCGAGTCTTTCCCCACTCTCCCTTCTGCTTTGTGTTTCGTTCTTTTCTCTTACTGTCCTGTGTATCGACTGCGCTACGTGCCGGTCGATACTACGTTTCGCAGGCTCTTCACGCAAGATCTGAAGCGTAGAATCTATGTAAATTATATTTTACACGCCCCGGTGGGGGGTGGAGGAGGAGGAGGTTCAAAATGTTGAAATACTTAAAATTCCATTTTACGCAAAAAGCTACAGAGAAGCAGCTTAACGCTAGAAAGAGGTGTCCCTAGTGATCTTCCCCTGGACGCGAAGGAAAGTTAGGGAAAAGCATCGGGGTCGGGTACCAAGAACTAAATGTATGCCATGAGTGTACTGTTCACATGGGAAATCAAACCATGATGACGGAGAGTGAACGGGCGCCCCATTTGGGCTATGATATGCAACCTAAGAAGCGAGTCCAGCCGCGCAGTTCAGGTGGCGTCTTCGACCTTAGAATGCTTCCACCGCTCTGCACCGGAGAAATGCATAAAAAAAAAAAAGCTTCCACGTTTTGGGTTGATATTTTGTGTTTCGCTGTTTGAATTGTGCCATTTTGAATCGTACAAAAAGGCACTAGCGCCTTCAGGTGGCCTTTATAGAATCCGCAAATACTTCATAAAATTAATTTGATCCTTTTCTGCATTGACGCTTACGCAACAAGTCTTAGACAACCACTCCAGTCAAAATTAGTCATTTTTTGTTTGCGCAAGATCTTACTAAGTTGAGGAAACTTCGCATTGACAAAATGCGGATCAAGAAAACAGTTGTTTTTCTTTTACAAATAAACATGTTTAGACATTGTTTCGACGTCAGAGATTTTCGCGAGCCTTTTAAGACTTGCTCTCGTTTCCCTACTTTGCACTCGGCCATGTTCTTCCCCACCCCCGCCCTTTCTGTCTTGTAGATGAAGGAGCAGACGAGCGCAAACATTGGACGCCGTGATTGACAGTAAGTATATCAATGAAGCAACTAAATCTGGTAAGTGATTACGCATACATCAAATTGGCGGTATTTTCAGAATGAGAAGCCGATTTTAAGAACAAAAGTCACCCTTTGTTTCGAGGATGTTGGTAAAATGAATTAAATTATGAGATCTCATAAATTCTGTCTGGTATTAGAACAGGCGAGGCTTTTGTTTCGTGTTTCGCTATATAAGTTTTGTTACGTAAACTAAATAAATCAAGTAGAAATACGCATCAATACATTCAGATGAGCAAATTTGTAATCTTGTTTCAAAGAACCTTAATCCGTCCAGCTCAAATCAGGCGAATTGATAAATGCAATCTCTAAAGTGGAAATATTTGTTGTTAAGCTGCTTTTTTTTTCTCGCCGAGACAGAAAGACAAACTAAAATTAAGTTTCAATTATAATAACGAAACTTGAAACTACCATCGACCAAAAGCCAATAAGGAAAGTCAAGAGGCTTTTAAATTAGATCCCCAAATCTTCATTACCTTTTTTTTTTTTCTACTTGTTTGGGCGGATCACGCCCGTCCTAGTTCCTCTCGGAGCTACTGTTTTCTTTCTTCTTTGCTTTTAAAGAAAAAGAATAATTTGTCCCGTGAGAGCCGCTACAACCCGTCGTTAGACCTGGGGAATTTGGAAGCAAAAAAAAAATTAAAAGGGCTTTTTCTAGACAAGAGATATATTACTGGGCTCGACCTTCCTCCTCGCCTCATTTTCTCCTTCCCCATCACCTTGTTTTTGGTTTATTTGTTCCGTGCCAGTACGCTGCCCGCACAAAACGCATTGGTGCGCGCGATCACGCGAGCATTCTCGTGATAGCTTTATTTCGAGCGAAGGGCACGTACGTTGGGAGATGAGAGGTCTGATATATAGGGGCACTCTTCCATCGCCACCTGGACCACGCGCAGTTTTTCATTCATTCGTTCTTAAAGTAATCTTCATCAGCGTTTCTGATACGTTCCGGGGGTTTTTCCTTTCCGCGCTATATCATCTCGCGGGTTGGCTTGACAAGCGCGGCGTACATCTTGAGTGCTCAAAAGACGTTAGCCGTGAGATAAGTCCGACTCACCAGGACGTAAGTCCTCCGTTTCTGCGGGAAAAGTAATAAGGCTCGTAATTTGTGAGATTAAGAATATCTCTCTTTCCACGCGCGCGCGCGCCAGTGTGTGTGGGGTGCGTGCGTGTACGTGTGTGTGTGCGCGCGGGCGCGTTTCTTTTTTGTTTGTATTTTAGTCAAGGTTTGTTCTTACTTCACTCGCGAATGTTCCGTTATTTCAGGGCCTAACGTTCCCGCGCCGCCGAGTCCGAATGGCCTAGAAGGCACTTTGTAACCTTCCCTGTTTTACCCGACGTATGCTTAGCGGGACAGGGACGTTTTTTCCGGGCTTTTCCGTCGTTCATCTTGGAGGTCTGTTGCTGACGTTGTTTGTCCCGTCGTTTTGCGTGTTTCAACACCGTATCTTGGGGCCTCTTTTTCCTGCAAAGCTGGAAAGGACTCCCCCGAGCGAAAAAAGGAGGCTGGAGAGGAAGGTGCGCGTGGCACGAAGAACTCCACGCTATGCGGCCTTCTGCCAGGCGTCCCGGAGAGTGCGCTCTCGCGCATTCCCCAAACTGACAGGGGCGTAGCGGGAATTTCCACGAGGTCGCGTCGCCTCGCTTTCTTTAGTTTTAAGTTTTGCCTTCTCAAGATTCTCGCTTGTGGGCCACGTAATTAGAGAACTAGGGGGTAAGACTAAGGAGTTGGTCATTAAGAAAGAAAAAAAAATTGAAAAAAAAGATTCTAATACGCGTGATTGTTAATTAACGAGACTTTGAACTCATAACGTTTGACACTTTTCCTTTCTGCGACACTTTAACGTGTAGCCAACATTCTTAAAAGTGTCCAATACTTTTACAGTGACAGGCACGCGAAGAGTCATCCGACATGCACATAAAAATAAAAATGTACGGTGGTGCGCGATGCAAGCCGAGCGAAAGCACTAGAATAAAGACGGGCACTAAGTAGAATTTCCCGTGAAACGCGCTGGCTGCCATCGCTTGTATATAAAGTTTAGATTTGACGGCGCTCAAGTGCTAGCGCTTATCTTTCCCTCTGATGACCTACTTTGCAATGGCCGTGCTATTCGGGTAACAATTAACAATAAAGAGCTCTAAATGAATAGTAGTGACCGTGACATGACTATTTCGACTTAATATGAGTGTTCAGGAACTTGGAAACAGTGAGAAATAACAACTGCACGACCATTTATAGCCGTTTGAGTGGTTATAAACTAAAATGATATCCGCTAATATTTCTTGATCTCTAACGATTCTTTCCAAGTTAATTCTCTACTCGTGTGTAAAGGGAACTTCCAATAAGCAACTATTTCAAGACTATACCCGTTTATTCAAGCTTTTCGGAACCAAATTGATGGCGAAGCGCCAGCTTGCATCCAGTGTGAAAACATGTATTCTTAGCTACTCACTCTGGACGAAAGACCACTGCTATTTTTGGTAGGAATATTTTTAACACGCCTGAGGTCAGACCAACACGAAGGAGAGCCTTGAAGTGAAGTGAATGCGTTAAAAAGCTCCAAGGTATTCAGACATTGTTCCTGAGAATATATTTGACTAGATCGTTGCATGGAGACGGAGATGCTGGGTTTTAGGTAAAAAATCGTACAGTAGAGTCGCCATAACTAGCTTCCGGTGTAGTCATCTTACACTGAAACTGTGTAGCTAGGTGGGCAAGAGGTTCGATATTCAGAGCCTCCTACATGGCCTTAGATAAAGAGATTCCTTCTGTGTTTGCATCGAGAGCCTTAGATCTTTCTCTTAGCTGCATTAGGCTGAAAGAGTGTAAATAATTTTTTGAGCTGAGGAAGATGTGCACGGGGAAAGTGTGCCGGGTCTAGCCCACAGGGCCACGTTAGTTTGGTAATAAAAACAGAGACGCTACAGTTAAGGTTCCCTCCTCTCTCTCTTCTTGTGTCGTTGAGAGAGGTTGAAGTTCTTTGTTGGGTTGCCGCTGATGTGATGATGGCAACCCCGATTCCGCCTTGACCAACGGAGATGTAATGGCAAGGGGGACACCCAGGTGAATGATACGAATAAATATATGCGATTTATTTACATATACACGCACTGACTGGTTTACAGATCTTAGGAGCCACGCGAGACCTCTCGGACTCCTGGTGGCGTCTTGCCCCCTCCGATGTGCGGCGTAGACTGCCCTCTCTTTCTCGCGCGACCCCAGAATTTCGGAAGGCGTCCCCACTTCCCCGGGCGCCTGGTCAGCACCACTGATCACTTCGCTGGGTTGCCCCGCACTCCCTGCCTTGTCGTTCCGACCCGGTGGTAGTTAGTTCTCGCCGCCTCCCCACATTTCCAAACTCGGTGCTCGAGATTCGGGTTACCTTGGAATTCGTTAGCTGCCGTCGCGTCCGGGACTCGTAAACATTGCGGGTTCCCTGTTTTTTTTGTTGTTTTTTTTTGTTTCTTTTTAGCCCGCCACAAAAAAAAAGAATATATATATATATATATATATATATATATATATATATATATATATATATATATATATATATATATATATATATATATATATATATATATATAGAGAGAGAGAGAGAGAGAGAGAGAGAGAGAGAGAGAGAGATAGAACACAGTTTCCCCGAAAGTCGTGGAACCTGACAACTACTATAGTCAGTTACAGGTTAAGAAGGTAGCGGCAAATGCCCCTCAAAGGGAATCAGATATCCCTCCGCCATCTTTACATCCAATAGCGTCCCACCGTTTCTGTGACGTCGCGGCCAACGCGCGAGGGGGGTCTTGCCTTTCTGTACATATTTGCTTTATCTTTCGACTTCGACTTAGCATTGTGGAAGCCACGAGAGGGAGATTAGAGTTTTCCCCCACCGACGGAAACAAATACGACTTTCGGGGATTAGCTTCCCCCCCGATGGATACAAAGGCTGCTTTCAGGGGCTCGGTTCCCTCTCCGATGAATACAAAGGTCGTTTTTTTTTTAAAAAAGTGGGATCGGAGACAAGTGGGAATCCATTGAAGCGGAACAAGGAGCGTTTCCAGTGAACTCTTTTTTCGACTGCGGAGAGATTTGAAACGGGCGCATCACGCTTGTGGGAGGAGCTTCTCCTACCTTCTTGACTTGTAACCGACTATAAAGAAGAATTACATCCAGTGACGCCGCCGCCCGATTGATCCGGTCGCCCGAGGGTGTCGCAACTCCCATCGATGTCCGGTTACTGCGCTCGGACGCGTTCCGCAGTGCGCGCGCCCCGAAGTGTTTGCGCAAAGAAGCAAAGCGGTTTCAGGCTACGCTTCTTTCCCCCTTGTCCGACCGGCAAGACGCGTTCCCCTCGCGCGGCTCATCGGCGACAGGCCGGTCCCGCTTCTTGTCGGCGCGCGAGGCCCTTAACGAGCTGGCCTGCTGTTTGGCGCCGTATTTAATTAAGTCCCGAGAGGCGGTGGCCCGACACCCGTCCGGTGGTTTGATGCGGGGACCTCGCCCCACGCGCGGCCTCGCCCCGCAAGCCAGGGTGCCTAGGCTGCGACGCCCCGCGTCGGCTGCCGCGCTGCGCCCGGGGCCCGCTGCGTGCCCGGGCTCGGTGTCCGCCGATTGCATTATTAAAACACGACACGGGCATGCGACGGGACGGTCGCGGTACCCGCTGCCGGTCGCCGCGCGTCGCCCGCAGTTTGAGCCAGGGTAGGCGAATAAAATAGAAGCACTAGCGTTTTTCCGCATTAATTGATGGAAGGAGGACGTCCCCGTCCTCTTTGCTTCAATTAATGGTGTTGGGAAAACAAAGGGAAGGGAGGAAGGGGGGGGGGGGGGCGGAGGTGGAGATCGGGAACCTGCATCGTTCCATTCATGGCATTCGAGATTCTTAGCTCTCCAGTCGAAGGGGTGGGGCAGAGAAGGACACGTGCACAGCCACGACCGGTTGTTGTATATTGACCAAAAGGCACGGGGCGACAAGCCATCCGTACTATCGTAATCACAGTTAGCTGGACCACGGGATCTAGAGCACTATATAGCTCCTACGGAGCAGAGTAGCGCAATCCTTTGATCCGCGTGTTTCGCCGACAACATGGCCGGCAGAGCAGCTCGGCGCGAGTCACGTGGTACTCAGGGTTCCGGGAGGCGGCTTGCCCTATGGAAAAATACATGGAGATCGACTCAACACGGCTGATTAAAAAATAAACGCCGAGTTCACTCTTTTCGAAACTAGTCTGTCGTGAAGTTGGTAAAGCACTAAACACTTTATCAAAGTTTTAATAATATTGGATGCGTGTGAAAATTGTGAGAAGGCAATTTCCAAGGCAATGGCGTTTGAAGAAGACGATTGTTTTGCGCAGCGGAGATAGACTTTATGGATTGGCCGGAGCGGGTCACGTGAACGGTGTGACGTCGCCGCGTCGTCTGCTGCAGGATGCTGCTCAAGCATTTTTTTAAACAAATTACGTTATTACATGGCACACAACTTAGCGCCAACTATTGTAAACTGTTCCTATATTATGTCAAAAATTATTGTCGTTCCGTACATCCCCAAAATATTCAAGAAACGGCGATTTTCTCACGTTCTCCATGCATTTGTGATCGGAGTTGGAACCCTCGGGCGTTCGCCGCTAGTCGCCGAGAGATGGCGTTCTCGATTGCGCTACTCTAGAGTTCCTGTATAGCTACCTACGGTAGCAGAGTTGCGCATTCAGCTTCGGCGCGTGGCCGTGGCGCCGGCTTTCCCGCACGAGCTGGATGCTTTGCTCCTCACGTGACTAAATTTGGCGAATAGAGGCGCCGCGCGCGCCGCCGCGCATGGAAAACAGGAGAGGAGGAAAAGGAGCCGGAAAGCAGGGAAACATACGCCGGGGCAAGAGAAACGTCGGCGGAGCGATCGTAAAGGTGGCTTTCTTGCACGCCAACGGATGCTTTGCTCCTCACGTGATGGATCTCGGCGAATAGCGGCGTGGCGGCGCGGGGAAAACAAATGCGCAACTCTGGCTCCCGCAGGGAGCCTATACAGGAACTCTACGCTACTCTGCTTCGAAGGAGCTATATAGTGCTCTAACGGGAGCGCGTGGCACCTGGTACTACAGAGCACTCTCACGGCCAGGCGCGCAACTGCAATTGCAGCGTTTCAGTTGAGCGCGCCGGGTTGTTAGTGTGCTCTAATAGCATAGCCGATGTCGCGCGGTCCCGTGTTCCCGTCAACTGGGATTAAGATTATACATTATACTGTTCTCTTGATTGTTACTGTTCATGGGACAGGTATTGGAGCTACCGCTCTAGAGGGTGTCTTTTTTTTTCCCCCTTTTATATACTCGATAAACTTTAAATATAGCGCTTGAAATAAAGAGAGGCCGCCTTTTTAGCGTTGTCAACCATAGCGGACATCAGGGCTCGACTGTGACGCGATAACTAGCGAACTAATTACCTACAATTCACTCAATTTTATAGCCAGCATAAAAGAATAGACCGTAACAGTTCTTAAAGTTTAGAAGCAAAACAAACGTTCTGCTTCGCGCTGTTAAGAGACGAATTAGGCTTCTAACACCCGCTGTATTAAATATAAGGGAACAAAAAAAAAAAAAAAAAAAAAAAAACCGAAAGTTTTGCATTTAAAAAGGCGCGAGGCGCCTTTCCCGCGAATAAGTCACCCCGAGATATAATCTGCTGCCAAATCGGC
Organism: Ixodes scapularis; assembly: GCF_016920785.2. Taxonomy (NCBI): domain Eukaryota; kingdom Metazoa; phylum Arthropoda; class Arachnida; order Ixodida; family Ixodidae; genus Ixodes; species Ixodes scapularis. Next base: position 46,293,886 of record NW_024609884.1, read on the forward strand.
TGGCGTTTACTAAAGCCCCTTGTTTATTGAAGCGTGAACTTGATCAAGGGGTTTTAGCGATTACCACTGGCGGTTCCTCGTCACAAGCTTTCTTAGCGGACACTGATCTTTCTTCGGGACGTGACCATTGCCGCCCTGTGCGCCTTAGTTGCAATACCTTATTAGAAGCAAAAAAAAAATACTAAAATAAAAAAAAGTTAATTGGGGAATTTGAGGTAATTGATTCAATAATTATCACGTGACACTCGCTCCCCGGCGTCCGCCGCGGTCGACAACCTTATACCAAAGGAATAATTGCTTTATTTCCTGTGCCCCAAGTTACAATCAAAAATCCATTTCAGCATCTAAAAAAAAAACAAAAAAAATAAAAAGCTGTATATGCGATTATCTTACGGGGATGGGAGGTGAGAGGTGTAGAGGTGGGAGGAGGGTGCGTCATTAGCTTGATTGATGGCGGGATGCAAGTGTGCATTGATGGAGAAGCCGCGCCCATCAAACAAAGGAGACGGATTGTTGCTAGTGCATGGAGTGGTGTTCGCGGAGACGGCTTTGTATAAACGCGAACGAAAGAAAGCGGCCGTCTCATTCTCTGTCCGGAAGTAATCGAGATACGTGCGGGCACAAGCGGAAAACGCTAATGAATTTCACTCATTACGGAAGTTCCGAATCAAACACTTTTCTCCAATCACGTTATGTAGTGTCGCTGTGTTTTTTTTTTTTTTTTTTGTTTTTTTTTACACAGGGAAATAGTTGTTTTTGCGATTGAATGGAAGAGAGTTTTAAAAGAGTCGGGCCATAAAAGTGGACCGAATGAAGTATGCTAATGAGAAAAATTAAACTGTATTTATTTTGTCGACGGTGACAGACATAGACGTGACGCTGAATTCTGTCTGGCAGCGGTAAAAATGCAATTGTGAAAGAAAGGTAAAGATTTTAGTCTTGTTTCGCGCAGATTTGCATGTCGGGACGTTTTTTTGTTTCACTTTTAATTTCTAGGATTTAAACAGTTCGTGCAGTATATAGTTAGCGACAGTCAATCGCTATGCGCACGACGGCACGAGGGAAAAATACACTCGCTTTCACTTTAGTGTGACACACGGCGAAGATGCGAGGTTTCTTCGCCGTGGCTGTTTTTTTTTATTCTGCGCGGGGAGCCCGCGCACTGGATGTGGCTTCCGCGGTGGTGTAGATTTCTCTACAAGAAGATCTTCACGAACTCTGCTAAAGCGTGCGAAGCACGAGTCGTATCAAGAGGGTTTATCGCGCTCACTCATCGAAAAAGAATCGACAGTTCTTCGCCACATTGTGCGAAGAAGGTACAGCAATAGCTGTAAAAGAGCGTAGTAACACTCACTTTTATGTATATCCACTCTTTATTTACTTGATCGCGCGCAACTCAGAATTATGGTCGCTGAAGTACGCAGGAGATTAAGGGATTGCACCGCACACATATGTCAACCTTCCTGCCTAAGCAAAAGCTAGCTGCCTTTGCCTCCATTGCACTCGTCGAACGCTTTAGAACGTGAAACGCCAGTCGCCTGCGTTCTGCGTTTTAACGCGTTCGATGAGTGCAGTGGAGACAAAACCAGCTAGCTTTAGGTCTACCCACTAACCGTTCTAACCAGAGCTCGGTATTCCGACGTACCTCTCGTCTCCTTCTCTCCCTCGCATCCTCGGCGTTCTGATGTCCCTCTCATCTCCTTCTCTCCCACACTCTCCCGGCGCATAGAACGCACTTCCGCCTGGCAAGAACCAAGTGCGCGCGCTTTGTCTGGCGCACGGTGATCTGGCGTCATGGGGCGGCGCACGTGCGAGCGCATGTGAAACGGAGTTTTCTGCCTAGCACAACGCCGACGTCGCGAACGCAGCCAGGAAGTCCCTGTAGCAGCTATCGCTGTGAAACAATGTTCAATGTTGAGACACCAGTGCCTATCGTTGGGACCTGCTTCATGCTGGACGAATCTCGCCCAGGTTTTCCCCTCGCACTGTGTCAGTGAAAGTAACACACACACACACGCACGCACGCACACACACACGCACACACACACACACACACACACACACACACACACACACACACACACACACACACACACACAGTTTTCGCTCTTCGCCTGTAGCACTAGAATCTTAGGGGCCAATAGGAAGCACTGTATAAACAAAAGCACGTGCCTACCGCTGTGTGGATCTGCTTTCCGAGCACGAGTAGTAGCTCTCTTCTGAGAAGTAGCATACGCTGCTACAAAGCGCATGCTTCCCTAGCCCAGTGACTTGACATTTGTCGCCCGGGTAATAAGCGCTGAAAAGCTGTACACAAAAAGTTCAGTTTTTTTTTTTTTTTTTTGGTATAGCAAGGGATTTTTATGTTTTTATTGCTGGGTCTTGCATACTAATCTGCCCTCGAACCACGATCAGCGCTTTTTTTTTTTAAACTTAAGGTGGTGAAGCGAAGTTGGCTACGATGAAGGCTCGACTATTCTGTCTCATCGTTTGTGAAACAAAATCATCGTATAATTTACTAAAAAAAAAACAAAAAAAAAAAAAAGAAGAAGGAGGAAACCGGTAGTTCGGTCGTTTTGGGAAACTTGCCTGAATCGCGGGAGCAACACCAGCACATAATGGCAATCCTCAAAGTACAAGTATAATCATCGCCGAATGATGGTATAACCCTTATTTCCCGGGACATCTTGATTACGTATTATTTCCTTTTAAGCTCGGTCACCCTCCGTCCCCAAAAAGAAACTCTGTGCCTCCCTGGCCCGGCGGGGTGTTCTTTCTCGCAACGCTCTCGTTTTGTGAAGCCGGAGCCACACTGCTCGTGCACATCATACAAAAAACACGGCGTTCGCTCCAGACGCGATGACGGAATGACCTGCCGGACACGCCTCATGCATGTTCTGCCTAAAAACAGTTTTTCTATGACCAATCTGACCACCATACAAGGAAGACCTCAGCCAGTGTCTGCACACTGTTTTTTATGTGATGTATTAGCACTGTGTGATTGCGTTTTTTTTTTATTATTATTTTTGGCATTTGGGAGTGCACGACGGGGGTTGTTTCCTGTTTCTCCTTCGTATGCCACTGCCACAGCGCGACGCGTCGTATCGTCTCAACAAGGTTTCAGCGAAGCGGTCGCTACAACTTCGTCTCTCTTCACCCGCTTTGAGCGTGATGGCCGATGTTACTGCCCACGAACTACGTGACTTAGCTTCTGGGGCGCGCCGACCTCTGTCGGTGACAACAGTGGGCTATACTCAAGGCCCGGAGAGCGCGCGTCGTCCAAGCGTCCGTGCTTCGGTGTTCCCGAACCGTCGCTGCGATAGTGAGGCTCCACGTGTTGCTGCTCCACTGCAGGCATCCCGCGGCATCAAAGAGGACGCCGCCGCCGCCGCCCTTTTGAAGTCTATGCTATGCGACGTTTCTGCTAAAAGCCTTACTCTTTCCCTCACTGACCCTGTTTGCAGTCACTTAGGAACGTAAATTGCAGACTGCTCAGTTGCTAATGACGAGTTTTCGTGCCATGTTTACAGGCACAAGGTATACTGATTGGGATGCTAAAATGACTTGTCCGCTTTTGGGCATGCGTGGAATTTGACTTTGCGCGACAATAATGTGGCGTTTTCACAGCCCTCTGTTCTGAGAAACGTAGTAGAACGTGGTGAAGTGCCGAAAAAAAAAGTTGCAATATAGGCGCATTGTTTTGTTTGCCCGGATAAAGCCAAGTTCTAATACTGTCCCCTACGTTTGGTGGCCCTTTTGCTACACTGCGGATCGAAACGAGATGAAGACGCGTCAGAACTGCGGCACGCGGATGATTGGCAGCCATTGGTGAGCTAGGGGAAGGGGGATTGATTGCCGACTTTAACAAGTGGTCTCATCATTTTCGGTGATTTTCAGGCATTTGAATACACTTCGTGTTATTCCTTCTTGCTTGGAAATGACTATTTTTCACCCGAATTAGAATTAACTTTGTTTCGTTTATTTACCATGGCAATGGCGCCGTGACTTCGGAGCTCCCTTGCTTAGTCTGATGATGTCACCTTTACATCCTCCTAGAGGACCCCATGCGGTCGGGGGCAGTACAAAGCGCTGTTATATAGACAATCATATTGTGCCGTCTTTGCGGAGAGCAAATTCGTCCGGTTCTTTCGCAGGGCTTGTGGTGACGTGAGATCGCCGTGCTCTGATTGGCTCAGATTGGAAGAATAGTGGGTGGACCTCAAAGAAAGCTGCCTTGAGGTCTATCCACTATCTTTAAATCGGAGCTCGGCGTTCTGACGTCACCACAACCCCTGCAAAAGAAGCAGCCGAACTTGCGCTCCGCATAGTGACCGACAACTTAAGAAACGCGGGGCGCAACAACCAATCAAAAAGCAAGAAGCACGAATAACTATATCCTCCTCTCTACTCACAACGCCTGGCAGTTCGACGACGGAGCCATAGAATGCCCGGTCGCAGATTTGGAGCGCGAGGATCTGGTAGCAGAGAGAATTTCGTGGGGAACCTGGTATTCAGCGCACAGCTTTTGCAGCAGCGAGGAACCGAAACATGGTTTTCAAACCCGACGAGAAAAAAAGCGGTAGCGCCAGGAACACGAGTAGCACGAGCGGACATTCCATCGCTCGGGAGAAGTGTGTTTCGCGCCTCGCCGCAGCGGGGCGCCCGTTAAATGCCTCTCCTCTCATCCGTTGTCTGCCGCGCTACCTTTTCACTTTCGGCGGCCACGTCTCGTGGTTATCTGTCAGGCTTTGGCAGTATAGACCTTTTCACCCTCCGCCGCATGGGCGCTGCCATCTTGGAATCACGTGATGCGGCCGCCATTAGGTTGCTTCAACTTGTTGCTCCGCTCTCCCGTCCGCGCCTTGGCGGATGCGTTGAATGCGTGTTTTTCGTCGCGTTTCACTGCGTCTCTTACCTTACTCCGTAAAGTGTCGTTCGATACTTATACTTACTATGCAATTTCATTACATCATTATGCGCGCAACTTCTGTAGTTGATTTTGTAACACGTTTTGAATATTTTTTTACCGTCGGCGTGCGGGATACGTGTGAAAACGTTTTATAGGAACAGGAATCAGCGTTAGCACTTGCGCACATTAAATACATATATGACTTGAAGAGAGCCTCGAGGGTTCAAATACCAATAACTTATGAGAACTGAGTTTGGTTACTAATAAGGGCGGAACATTTGCAATAGGAAGCCCAGTGTTATTATATATATATATATATGAGTGCGCATTGGTGTCAAGGAAGAAAACAAAACCATCCAGCGTAATTAGCCACGTGTTTTTCCTGAAAAAATGGTGTTTTGTAGTTCCAACAGATCGAAAACAGGTTCTTTTGATTACACTAGGGAACTAGTGGACAGGGCGCGGGAACAAACATTTAGTTTGAATAATTTTTTATGCTAGAAATAATGGTACCTTAACATTAGGCAACTTGTTTGTTCGCAAAATCACACCTATAACTGTTTTACGTTCTTAATCGCGTGTGTGATATAAGCATTCGCTTTATCGGTTTATTTATGAATTCCACGGAATTGTATATCGTGCTTGGTCCCATGTCCATAGTTTTCAGTTGCTTTAGTAATTTTTCATTTAATTATGCAATTTCAATTAATTTATTTCAACACAAATGATTGAACTCCCCGCGTAAGAAACTACCACAGACAGCTTGATAGTGCCTATGATTCATAAAATGTGACGCCGAAAAGAATCCTTCTGCTTGAAAATCACCGGAGTGCAGCCAATTGTCGACGGCGCATAGGGAGTAACTTTCAGTATATGGCGACGTCAAAATGTGCAAAGGGCATCGTTTGGAATCAGTGAACAGCTTTCCACACAGGTCCATTGGGTGGCGCCTGGCGTTCGACTTCAGCCAAACTTATCGGAGATCATATATTTTGCGCTCTTCAATTTCATTCGGCAAATTTTACGGAAGATGAATATCAGACTTTATTTGAAGCCTGGCATTCACTTATCTTACCATTCTCATACCTTGAGAACGTCGTAAGCAAATGTCCATATGACGAAAACTTTATTTCATAAGGCCAATATTTTGAAATGCTGTAAACGAGCACTTTAGTTAAAGAAATTTTCTAGTCAGCATAGGCTGGTCTATCAAAATATTTGTCGAGCGCCTAATTTTTTTAAATAAAACAGGCCGAGACAATATCACTTTTTTTATATTATCTACGTGATTATATAAAACTTGTCTGGTCATTATAAAAGACATTTTCAGTCTCGAAGTTAGAAAAGGTTGGTGTACGGAAACCAAACATCGAACAGTAAACTTGTCAGTTCATCTGTTCTTGGTGATTCAGCAGATTGTTAATCATGTTGTCGACCTGATTTTTCACTAAGCACTCATGCAATATAGTCTGTTGCAATATAAGATGATCAGTTCAATATCTGACTTGAGCGCGAGCTATCTACTTTCGTACCGCTCGGTGCACGCACAGCCAAAGCACGGCGGCAGGCAACGAGCGCACGGTGTAGGCGGAGCTTGTCCTGCTCTTTATTTTTTTTTCTTCTTGAAATTAGTGCCCGCGGGTACGAACGTGGACTATGGTACTCCTCTCTGTGCATCAGCGCAGTTGTTTCACCGCCGAACCTGGCCGAAATTAATGATGGACGGAATCAGACGCATATAGTGTTCGTAAAAAAAGATCGCAATTTAGGCTCGAAACCACTTCGTGGTTTGCCAAGTGGCTCAATACTATTGTTTCATTCGCTGTGTGCTACTAGAAAGAAATTCATATCGCAAAATTAATCGAAAGGGGCATGAAACAGCATCACAATCGTGTGTACGTTGAAACCGAAACCGACCGAATTGAAGCAACCTAATGGCGCCGAGTGCGCCAGCGCCCTCTACCCGCCGGTCAGGCAACTACTGAAATGAAAAGGTCTATAGAGGAGGCTATGGGTTAACATAATAAGTCATGCCCTGCGTTTCTTATGCCGTGAGTGGCACTAGTGGCTCGTACGAGACAGTCACGTTGTAGATGGCAAACGAGTTACGCTTAGTACCTAGGCACTACTGCACTCTAGGAAAAGCCCGTGCGTCTACTTTCCCGCAACACTTGGAGAGTCAATCAGCGCAACTTACGGAGGCAGCTCAGCGAATGACGGTGCCGAAACATATGTTTAGACCAAAAAAACGCAGTCTGAGTTGTGACATTAAGCAATGCAAGCGTGACGTTTTGCATTCCTTAATGTCACAACTCAGTCTGCTTTTTTTTATCTAAACATATGTTTCGGCATCGCCATTCGCTGAGCTGCCTTCGTAATTTGCGGTGATTGGCTCTCCGAGTGTTGGGCGGGAAAGCGGACGGACTGCCCTTTTGTTTTAGAGTGCATTATACGTTTAGGCATATAGACGTATCTTGTGTTCGCTTATGCTGGTTTTCGTTTCCACAGTCTGCGACACTTATGCATGCCTCTCCTGAGTGATGTTTTTGCTAGACGCGTTTTATCAAATTTCAAAATTAACGGCAATCCGCATCGGGGTGCATTGAATTAAAGTATTGATCAACTGTTCCTCTCCCTTTAGAGCCTATTCTTTCCACATGCGTTTAATTCTTTTCTCCGCTTTTTAATTTTTTTTTTGTTTTTGCCCGTTCACGGTTCATCAAACTCAAGCTATGTATCTAGTGGTTGCAGCTTGCACTGGGTGTTTTGACTTCGAGGCGCCAGCTCTCGCTAATATCTAGCGAAACATCCGGCTCTCTCTCTCTCTCGACACCAATACCTTGATTGGCTTGGATCGACTTCGCCGTCAGGAAGCCGGTTAAGAACTTGGCTTCTTCCACGGCTACTTTAGAACCTATCTATGGGTCATCCCCTGTGCCGCATAGGAAACTTCGTTTACACTAATTAATGAAGTGACCTACGCTCGCGCCAGAGCGATGGCCTGCGGCGTTTGGATCCCGCGCCCGGGGCACGTAATTGCTCACGCAGTTCACCTCAATCACGCATATAGGTCACCGAGAGCAAGGACAAAGCGCCCCCCTCCCCCCCCCCCCCCCCTCTAAAAAAAAAAAGAAAAGAAAGACGAACGCGGCCTTCCGTTGATGCCAGCTCGATCTGCACAGCGGAGGGAGCCCGGGGCGTGGTGGTGGTCGCTCAGAATCAAGCACGCGTGCGCCCATCTCGCGCTCATTTAGCGAAACAGGAGAGCCGCCCTCTGAGAACCCCGCCAAGGGGCGCACAAAAACAAAAAGGCGGAGCAAACAAGGTCGCCCCTGTCCCCAGGTGAAGTGCGCGCGCGCTGGGCTCCCGCCGGACGCAAATATTTGCGCTCGAAGCCGCCCCTGCTCGCAAACACGGCAGCGCCTGTAAGGCTGGCTGGGGCCTCCGAGGTTGGCATGTTTTCGGTAATGCGCGCCTCGCATTTTCGGACGTCGAATCGATTGAATCGCAATTTTCGCTCGCTACGTATCGATTGCATTTTCTGCTGGACTTCTGATGTACGCCTTCGCCTAAGAACAAGGAAGTTGCTTTGAACCCTAGTTCGCGTGCATGCCGACACGTTATCCTCAACGTGCTGCTGCAATGCTGCGAAACTGAGAATCATTTTTGTTTTCATTTTCCTTAGTGTTCGAGGGTTCATAGCGGCGTTAATGACATAATACGGGCCATTACCAGTCTTATATATCTCTCGATTTCGTCTTCTCCGATGTTGCTTGAACCGAGTTACTGACTGCAACGTGATAGTACTGTGCCTTTCAGGGCTCGCAACATTTCGTCACTAATCTTGCAATTGGCTCTATGTTTGTTTAGTTGTTCATAGCTCACGAATCGGTTAGTGTAGTTTATTCATTTAAAGGTTAGGTAAGAATCCCCAACGTGGCCAGCCCCGGGCGTTTTGTGAGGGATGAAAAACAGCCGAAAATGTGGCATCAAAAATAGAAGGGAGCAATCAAGGATGAAGAATAAATGTGTTTCTTATTTATTCCTCTTACCATTGGCAGTGGTTACTTGGCACTTGGCCTTTTCTCGCACTACAGTTTTAGGGCGTTTACTTACGCCTGCAACCTGTTCGAAAATGAATTAATTTTGTACACTTGGGTTTACGAGCCCTTCCTTACTTTGTTTTAATCTTGTATTGAAAGAAGCTACGCACAGAGAATTTTAATAAAAGTAAGTATTCCAATTACACCCCAACTATTTTGGATGAAAAGAATTATTTCGGAAACCATCTCCTGCATTCACACATTTAGGAAAAAAAAAACATACACGGACGGGCACACACAACCCGGAAGTCGGGTCTGTCCGTCCGTTGATGTTTTCTATCTACATGCGTGAATCGTATAAGTTAACCAACCCGCTCATCCTCACTTTAAAATCCTATTGTTTTGTTTCGTTTTTTTTTTTTTTTTTTTTTTTTTTTTGATTTTTCCCCACTCATGAAGTAGTTCAAGGATCGGGCGTGACCAAACGTATCGAAAGTGTACCCTTCTTTCGCTTATTTCCGATGTTGCGTATGCTTTTACCGTTCTTTTCTTTTGATGGTCCTCATATGCGAGAAAACAGCATGACCATGCGGAGGCCGCCCGCTTTGTTTTCAGTCCTTCAGGTTCTGCCTGAAAGCGCGGACCCGTGCGAGACAAAACGCTCCTCCCACGCGTCGCGACTGCTCGGCATCCCCTCACCATTGTCTCCCTCATCCGGGCGCTGTTTGTTGTCAACAGCGTGAGCGAGACATTTCGAGTGACAGCGCTGCCCGTGACCACCTGCCCAAAACTCCTCGAAACCTGCATGACTCATCGCATTATCCAGCTGCACGCAAAGCTGGGCACGCAACAAAAGACCGTATGCCAAACGAGCGCTAGGCTCCTGACGCGTTTCTTTTTTTGTATCATTTTTTTTTTCGGCACGGGCGCAGTGGAGTTTGGTGTCCGAGAGCGCTCGTGCATAACGGACACGCCGGAAGTGAAGCATGAAGGCTCGACCTGTTACCGCAATCTATCTTTGCCCGATTGAGGATGCCAAGGGTTTCCAAAAATCGCAGCCGAGCCTGGCGCGCACATTGTTCTCGTCAATCGGGCAGGTGAGGGAAGCGCGTCAAACGCACCACCGCATTCGATGCTGACAGGTGACCGATGAGTGGGTTGGCCAACGATTACGGACTGCCCAACGGGTCACTCATCCGTAATATTGTTATTGCGATAGTTCGTTCGTGCGATACTTTGAGGGCATAAATAAGTAAACCCAAAATGACTGGTAAAGATAAACTCCGAGGCTGATATCGCTTACCCGTGTATCACTGAAGAATCTGATCTAGGAACGATATCCCAAACATGTCACTCCGCTGAACACGAAGCATTTTAACGTAACACCAGGGAATCAGACTTTTTTTTTTTTTGACGGTGGTGAAAAAATACCGGTAGCAATGTTCTGCAATTCTTGGACAACACAGGAGGGGATCGAGCGTTTGATATCCCCAGTAGTAAAAACACAGGGAGGAATATATGTTAGCCAGCTTCTATTCAGGAGCTCAGTATCACTATAAAAAAAAAAAAAAAAAAAAACCGTGCGTCTTCTTTCCCGCACATCACTCGGAGAGCCAATGACCAAAACTTACGGAGGGCAGCTCAGCGAATGACGATGGCGAAACATATCTTGAGACCAAAAAAACGCAGTCTGAGTTGTGACATTAAGCAATGCAAAACGTCACGCTTGAATTGCTTAATGTCACAACTCATACTGCGTTTCTTTTTTAGACATAAGTCTCGGCATCGTCATTCGTTGAGCTGCCTCCGTAGGTTTCGGTGATTGGATCTCCGAGTATTATGTGGGAAGTAGACGCACGAGGTTTTTTTTTAGAGTAGATGATTGTATAGACAAAAAAAAAAACAAAAAAAAAAACTGACTTTTAAAAAGCATGTGAAAGGATTCGCGACCACTTGTAGTGTCTCTGATAATTTCTGGAGCACATTTAAAAACGATAGTTTCCAGAAGAAATTTAAATGGAGATAAACCTTCGTGGAAGACCCTATCTCGAGGTTTAAAATAGCTTTGTTTTATTCTCAATAAAATTAAGAACCTAAAATTTTGGCGAATGCCTCAATATTTTCAGCTTCAGGAATATTAGATCTTGAAAATACGACGCATCCTGCTTTATTCAGAGTTTCGAACCCCAGACACACGAATACATTTTCTCGCCGCGGGTGTTCTTGACCAAAGATATTTGAAATTAAGCTTAAACCTAATTAGTCAACATTCGAGCGAGTAATTTAGAATATTTATTCACGCTTTACTTGACTGAAGATACCCATGCCTCGTTTTACCACTTTTGTCCACGATCTGGAGTAAATTAACGTTGCCAGTCTTCCGCTTTTCCCCCTGCTTGGCAAAGCCATCAATTGCTTTCTTATCAGAGTGAACAGTTCCTGTGATTCAATGCCTCGTGCACCTAATTATTAGACCATGTTTCTGTTTGAACTCGCTTTTTTAAATTTGTTGATGACGTCGACAGTAAGCCTTTCTTTCAATGTGTTATTGAATTTGTTAGAATTTATTGCCCTGGTGCATGCAGTCGCCTTTCGTTTAGAGGATCGTGGTACTAGAGTTCATGTATATATAGACTCCCTACGGGAGCCAGAGTTGCGCGTTCATCCCCGTAGCGCCGGCTTTTCTGCACGGCATTCGGAGTGTGCTCCTCACGTGACTGAATTCGGCGAAGAACAGCGCCGCGCGCTCAAAAGCAGGGGGACATACGCCAGGCCGCGTGCAACGTCTACTTTCCTGCACGGCATTTGAGTCTGCTCCTCATGTGATCGGATCTCGGAAAATAGTGGAGCGGCGGCACGTAAAAAAACTGACGTGCAACTCTGGCTCCCGTAGGGAGCCTATACAGGACATCTACGTGAAACCATGTGCAGCGACGACACCGTTTGCGCGAAACCGCCGACACCCGGGAGGAAAGATTGGCTCTTCGAAGGCAACTGTATGCGAACCATAGGCGGGCACCGAGGGAAGTTGTGGTGGCTACATCCGAAACTGCCGGCGCCCGGGAGAATAGACTGGCTCTCCGAACTTAACAGCATTATGCGGACCGTTGCGAGGTTGGAATTCCTGCTGAGTGGGAACCTCTGCGCAAAATGCTAACGCTTTTCGTCGAGAATCAGCGTAACTACAGCAGCGATTTCGGCATAATTTTTTCTTAGTTACGAATTAGCATCGTTCAATCACTCGTGATTTCATTTGATTTGGCGAAAAGTGGCGACGGGAGACTGAAAGAACCTAAGCGGGCGATCTTTACTCGCACGCCCAATCATGCGTCGAAACATACTTGCTTGCGTAAGTCATACGCACGCTTTGCTCGATAATCTTCTTTTTTTTTTTTTTTTTACAGCGAATTGGTATATGATTTACAGGCTAAATTTTTGAAATTTTTTTGCGTCGTCGTTCTCACAAAAAAAAGTTCAGCGAATGGAACGAAAATTGCATATCGCGCATACAGTACAGCACAGCATTCGTTTCAATAAAGAACAAGCACAAAGCAAGCATCCGAACAAGGATAACTGATGATAAGGCGCTGCTGATAACAATGCGAAGCACGTAGCGCTCACCGCATACGTTTCGCGGTAAGGATTACTGTTGCGCAGGCTGCCGCGGCGACAGCAGCTTGCGGCGTGGGGAGTGACGCCACTAGCCTTTCATATAAAAAAAAAATGAAAGCCGTTTACAACTCCCTGTAACGCCGAATTTGAGCGCAGCTCTTGAGGAGGAGGAGGGAAGGGTACTGGGGGGATCAGTTGACCTCGGAAGGGGTGTCACGTGACCTCGGGGGGAGTTGTCACGTGACCTGGGGGGTCACGTGACCCCCCCCTAGGTCCTCCCGAAGGAACCCGAGGTCCTCCCGAGGTCCTTCCGAAGGAGCCCGAGGCCCTCTCGAGGTCCTCCCGAAGGAACCCGAGGTCCTTCCGAGGTCCTTCCGAGGTCCTCCCGAAGAAACCCGAGGTGCTTCCGAGGTCCTCCCGAAGGAACCCGAGGTCCTGGGGGGGTCACGTGACGATGACGTCAACAGTGATGATGACGATGACGATGCGGATGCCGATGAAGTCATTGGCATCCGCATCGCCATCGTCGTCGTCACTGATGACGTCATCAGTGACGTCACTGACGACGTCATCGTCACGTGACCCCCCCCCCCCCTAGGTCGTCCCGAAGGAACCCGAGGTCCTCCCGAGGTCCTCCCGAAGGAGCCCGAGGTCCTCCCGAAGGAGCCCGAGGTCCTCCCCAAGGAACCCGAGGTCCTTCCGAGGTCCTCCCGAAGGAACCCGAGGTCCTTCCGGGTTCCTTCGGGAGGACCTCGGGAGGACCTCGGGTTCCTTCGGGAAAATTTACCCATAATGCACCGCGCGGTTACGCCGACGGCGACGGCGACGCCGACGCCGCTCAAGCCGGAAACGGGCGCCTAAGAGCTGCGCTCTAAAACGGTTTGGTATAGTGCATTCACTTTTCTTTGGTCAATCATTTGGTATAGACCCTTCTGCTATTTACAAGCATGAACTGCCGCTTTCCTACCAGGCGACTTTCGGTCGCACTGTGTTTGCAAGCCTGTGGAGCTTGCTGATGTCACCAGCGCTAGAAAGCATAAATGCTACACGTACAAAAAATTTGGACATATAACGAGGGCATTCGGCTGTACAAGAATACATCTTTGGGAAGGCAAGTTGGTTTACAAACATACTCGAAACATCTTAACAGATATGGCGCTCCTTCGTTCTTTTGGCGTTCACCTGGAGAATTGGTGGTTAAATGTTTCGTCGACATTTCAAGCAGCGGTGTTAAGGTGGCCTTTGCTCACTCTTTTTGTAAACCGGAAGTTCCCTGGGGCGTCAAAGACTGGAGCCCCATCTGGTGGCGTTTTCCATAAAAAAGGGGTATGCAGTGGGCAACCGTTGTAGGCGATAGCACAGCTTCGCTGTCCCACAACTTTCACAGCGAGGATTGTATCCCGGGCTTTTTTCTTTTCTTTTTAACTCACCCGTGACGTTTTCGTACGGTTGAAGAGAAAAGGAGGAGTAACCAAATTAGGACCCTCTTTGGCAAGCCCCTCTGGGCCGGCCCGTTGCGTACACAAGTCAAGTGTCCTCTCTGGGGACCAGGGGCTACTTGAGCACTCCTCGGCGCCACGTCCAGCCTCCTCTTGACGCGCGTCCCCAAACGGGAAGCTGGCGCCGGGTTTGACCTTGCGTAAGCGGACGCTGCCCGTGTTTACCGATTCGAGACGGCGTCCAAGCGCTCAACGCCCCTTTCGTCGCGACTGCTCACGCTCGCGAGGCAACATTATTGAGCTCGGGCTCAGGGTCGGTCCAGGGGAGCGGCCCTCTTTTGACCGGGATGAAGGCAATCGATGGGCGAGCGTGGCTCGCGAGATTCTCGACTGCTCCCCGACTCGTCAGGAGCCGCGCATTCGAGTGTTTGCTCGCGTGTTGTCGTGCAGCCCGCGTCACGAGGTTTAGTCAATAGGAAACTCGTTCATCACGCAGCCGAGTAGATTTCTGAAGCATCTTTATTCGCGGTTGATGTTGCGGCGGCGGTACGCAGCTTGTGTTTGGAGCCGCGGCGGTGCCGCACTGTCTGGCAAGGAACATGAGATAGGTTCTTGCTATCGTTCGTCTTATGTATGTATGTATGACCTGAGGCTGTTTTGTGATTCCCTGATGAGTGACACCAAGTGGGCTGAGATGCCGTGCCATTCTTATTTTGAGCATTCTAGCAATTCTGGCGTCTTTCATAGCATAGGAATTGACTGAGAAGCTGAATCTACGAGGCTTTGCTGACTTCCGCGGCAATGTAGGCCCATACAGTAAACCCGAAAAGAAAGTGTACAACTAATCGTATAAAAAACCTCGATTTGTAACGTCAAGCTGAAATTTTTAAGGCACTCTAAAAAAAGCCCGTGCGTCAATTGTTTCCCGCACAACACTCGGAGAGCCAATCACCGCAACTTACGGAGGCAGCTCAGCGAATGACGATGCCGAAACATATGTCTAAAAAAAACGCAGTCTGAGGTGTGACATTAAGCAATGCAAAACTTCACGCTTGCATAGCTTAGTGTCACAACTCAGACTGCGTTTTATAGTCTAAATATATATTTCGGCATCGTTATTTGCTGACCTGCCTCCGTAAGTTGCGGTGATTGGCTCTCCGAATGTTGTGCGGGAAAGTAGATGCACGGGCTTTTTTTTGGAGTGATATCTTATTTATTGTATTGTCATACTAAAACTATTTCAAGCTGCGTCAATGGTGAAAAGGAAAACTTCTGATATCCAGGAAACCTAGAAATTATTAATTATGGAGTCGCGCAGTTTTAAAAACAAGTAATTAATTTAGGCCACGCAGCCACAAACTAGTAAATACTGCCTTTTATTTCCGATGTGATTGTTACGAATCTATGGTATGTGTATAGTACTTAGTGAGTATTTTTTAGATAAATAAGCTTTTTGAATGACAAAACTCTCCCTTCAAAATCAGCTTTTACATGCTTGATATGAATAACCCGCTTTCTATCTACAATCCGATACGCGACTATCTAAAATACCTTTTGAACTGATCGCACTAACAAGGCACAATATTCACCATCAACTTGTTTTGGTAAAAAAAATTGTATTGGTTTATTTAATACATTCAACGCTACATGAAAAATAAAGTGAACAGTAAAAGAGGCGTGGAACTTTCTCAACAATAGAAACACATTCGTGAAAACCTGACTTCCGTATTTAGTAAGACATTTTTATTTCAGCTTAAACGTATCTGAATATTAGTTTGAGAGGCTTTGACAGCGTTATGGTGATGCTATTTTAACACAAGACATATCAAGCTCGTTCCACTGTACAATCGAATTGTGATCTCTGCTATATTTGCCTTCCTTAGCAATTTAATAAACCTCCTCTGACCGTGTGCTACGGTCGTACGGATGTTCAGTTAAGGACTGTTCACTGTGTTAACAAATTGCATCTGCACCCCCCCCCCCCTCCTTTTTTTTTTTCCAGCCCAGCGCGTTGGACTGAGAGAGAGAGAGTATGGAGGGACCGTAGAGAAGTCCACGCGATGGATGCTGTCTGGAGCGCATATTTAACGTGAACCGTTATTTGGGTAGGTGCTCGGAATTTCAGGAAGCCGAAAAGTGAAGCTTGGATAAAAGCGTGGCCGTGAGGCTCGACACTGATTGGGTGATGGGTGGGAGAGGAGGAGTGAGGGTGCTCGGCGCTGATTGGTAAACGAGGAGGTAATGTGACCGGGGGTGGAGTGAGGAGGAGAGGTAGCTGAGGAGGGAGAGGAGGAGTGGGTTAGAAAGCTCACGCATTAAAGTACCCGATGAAGAGCGCCGTGAACGCTGGCGTCTGACCGAATTGGCTAGATGTGCTGCTAAACGATGATAGAAACGTTTGTTGTGCTGGAATGTTTCACGTATGCAACCTAACTGCCTAGCAACTTGCCATACATTTTTTGTGTAGAAATTCAACTAGAGTAATTGAAGTAGAATTATATGTTTTTTCTAATATTGTCACAAATGAAGAGGTAACGGAACAAAGAATAACTGGGGAAACTGAAATGTTTAATGCGGCGCACTTGTGCCCAAAAATAAAATGGGGGAAAAAAAAAAAGCGGCGAAGCAGTAGGATCGAACGCTGAGGCGAAACTGACTTCGGAATAATTCGGATCGCCACGCGGAACCCCTTATGTAAACGCGTTGGCTTCTGGAACAATCGACCTAGAAATTTCGGCGACTAGAACATTCGTAGCTTGAACACGCAACAGAGTTCTCGAATGTACCAGAACATTACATTGCAAGAATAAATAAAAGACGCGTCACCCCAGGTGAAGCGTGGGAAGCAAGCGCGATAACCGATAGGCCACGGCCGCGCTGCCTACTTGGCCAGCCTGCGCGCTCGGCATTATTCCCCCCTTTAAAAAGTGCATCGCCCCGATGCAACGCAAAACAAAACAAAGCACATAAAAAGAAACGGCAAACTAAGGAGTCTTTTAGCACACATAAGGTCCACTGTCCAACCGAGCGTAGTACGGTTTTAGACGAACGACGTGGACGACTTCAGGTCGTGGTGGGCGGCGTGATGATGTTCTTTCTCCGTCGGGCATCACCTCGTAGTTCAGCTCCCCGAGGCGACGAAGTGCCTTGTATGGTCCAAAGTACCGTTTCAGCAATTTCTCACTGAGGCCGTGGCGACGGATGGGCGTCCACAGCCACACCCTGTCTCCGGGCTGGATGTGGACGTCCCTGCGACGAAGGTTGTAGCGGCCCGCGTCGACGCGTTGCTGGTCTTGAATCAGGAGTCGGGCGAGCTGGCGGACTTCTTCGGCTCGTTGAGCAACCACCTGGGCGTCGTCGCTCTCACTGTCAGCTGGCTCGTGGGGCAGCATCGCGTTCACTATGGTCGTTACTTTCCGACCATGTACCAGCTGGAAGGGTGTGAATCCAGTGGTCTCTTGAACCGCCGTATTGTAGGCGAACGTGACGTAGGGCCACACCTCGTCTCACGTCTTGTGCTCTACGTCGACGTACATAGATATCATGTCGCCGCATGTACATAATCTAAGCGTCTGCCTTATTACATTTTTTTTGTCAACTCCCGGAAGTTTGAAAGCGCTAAGACAGCGTAGATCATGGATGTAAGGCATAGCTCAGCAGCTGTCCAAACCACAACATCTACACTATACTCCGCTTCACTCCATGTGTGAGCGTAGCAAAAGCTACAAGAGCGATCTCCGGGCTTTCAGCGTCCCTGCCAAGCACGCGTGCTCGTGCAGGGGAAGCACTGTTCACGGCCACATGCTCGCACTTGTAGCATCAGCTGCGTCTGGGCTTAAGCTGAAACGAGGTATTAGCGCCGAGATATTTCGGAGGCGTCCTTTAATGGTTTCAATTTATGACGTCACGACTGGGATTGGCCTCGCCGTGACGTCACCAGTTGTTACCCGGGCTACTTACCACCAGGTGCCACAACGAGTGCGATGGTGTGTTTAAAAAGCACAGTGGAGGCTAGGAAACATCGCAACCGGAACAAACACCGTCAAAGTTGACAATCTGACAATGCTCATATGCCCATGGTCTGGCCAATTGTGGGCAGCTGACCGCAGCGACGCTTTTGGTCGCGCACATCGCTAATAGAGGGGCACGAAAGGTGCCCCACGTAAAGCAAAAGTGCCTTCAGTTGTCAGAATAGAAAGAATGATAAAAAAAAAGTGATAGTTATGGGCACATAATCTTGACTGGTGTCGGTTATTTTCAGAGTTATTAAAATTTGAGTCACCATTAAATACGTTTAGTGCCTACTTATAGAGATCACTTTACTTTGAGCTGCTCCGGTAGGAAGAACGCCAAAAGTCTTGGTGGTGTTAAAGAATACTATAACTGATTCGTATCATGGCCGGAACACAGCTTCCATATCACACCATTACTGACGCAGCCTTAAAGAAAAACACAAAATATAACGAATATCAGATGTCGTCAAATGGATAATGACCGATCACACGAGGAATGATCAAACACATCTCAGTGCGGAAAACTGCCACGATAACATAATTGACGCCCAAAGAAAGTAATTGTGAAGTAATTGTAATTAATCACTTTTTGCGCTAGTAATTTTAATTGTAATTAGCTGCTTTTTAATCAACGCAGTTCTAATTGTAATTGAATTGAAAGTTTAAAGTAATATACCCAACTATGGTGGAACGTGACGAGAATAGAGGGGGGCCGTAGAGGCGCGCGTGCACGGACACGGTAGAGGGCTTCGACTTAATACTCTTGCCATGTGCTTGAGAAGCAGAACGGTCGCTATTTGTAGAGCAGATCTGCCCCACTGCCGCACTTGAGTGGCTAAGGAAAGCACGTTCAGGGACTCCGCTTATTAATTGGCCAACGTAAAAAAAGAAAAAAAGATCGCCTTCCAGGAATACGCTGTGAGGAGCTCCTGCACAAACAGCAGCTTGTTGGGTTCCCGTAAACAGGCAAGGAGGCACCCTTCACCTGAAGCTTCTCCCAGCGCGTTTACAGAGCGCGCTCGGGCCCGTCTGCCCTCGCAAGGTCAGCCCCCGTCTGCGTGCCTGGATCTGTAGCGCTCCTCTGGCAGGCATCATATTCGTGCCCTGTTTACGCGAGAAAGAAAAAGGAGCGCGAGAAAATTCGCGGGTGGGCAGCACCACGGCCACGCAGGAACCAGCTTTATACGGCGTTCAAAACGGGCCGGATGCACGGCGCCGAATTTGATCCCGCCGCTGCTTGGCGGGCCCGCTGAAAACTGCGAGGGACGGAGGGAGGAAAGGCTTGCCCGTGAAGAAGGCTTGCTGGAAGATGCCGGCACACTTCTTAGAACAACCCCCTCCAATGTATACAGTATCGATTTCCGCCGCTCGCCAAACGTGCGTGAGGCGACGCTCTCAACAAGGTTCGCGCGCAGCGGGCGTTTTTCCGCGTAAGGAGTCCGGTTTCGTTTCAACACGGGAATCGGTCTATAGACCTGTGCCTTTGATCTGCTCGGATGCATTAGCATGTGTTTTGACGGTAGCGTAGCTCGGATTGGTATGGCTGAATCGTCGATTCGGAAGCTGCGGGCGAGCTCTTTATCCGGACTAAGAACTGCGAGTTTGAATATGCAAAACACGTCTGTCTTCTACTTAACCTTATCGGTTTTTTTTTTTTTCACAAGGAAGGGCTTCAATGGGCGATCGGGTCACTGATATCTTGTATGCTGGAATCCATGTGTATTTTCACTCATGCATCTTCCCTGGATCCTTGTCCTCTAGGTTACAGATGGTCCATGGCAGGTCATTGCATCCTAAATCCGGCACTGGTTCGACAGGTCCAGTTCGTTTTAATTACTTTGCTGTATTTTCCAATCAAGTTTGCAACTTCGATTTTGACGGCTCCGCAGACTCATCTTTATGCGTATAGTCATAATGTGGAGTCCGCCAAAGGCTGCTTTAACTCTGGAAAAATTTGCTTCTACTTGTCTCGGCTCTAGCCTCTTTTGCCACTTAGAGCCATGTTACGACTGCAGTATTCAGAATCTCCCGCATTTAATTGTATTAAATATGGTGATTCAGACGGCTCATATTACATCTGAATTATACGTTTTCGGATATAAAATGTACCAGAATAACAAAAAATACTTAAATGCGACCACCTTTGAAGTAATCAATACACGATTAGACCCCAGTCAGAGCGACCGACTAGGCACTATTGCATTTTTTGTACGATAAAACGAACATGTGCATTTTAATCGTATCGATAAGGTCGAAAGACAGAATTTGCAGCCTGCTTTTAGCTGCGCGTGCCATCTAGGAGGCATTAGTGCTGAATCCAGTATGCTACATAGGAAGTATTGCACGGTCCCTGTGTCGCGGAATATCTGAACGTCAAAAGTTACATGACGGGGGTCACGTGAGCTCACGTGATACCATGACGTTACGTGACGTCACGATGCCATGTTATGGTTTCACGTGACGTCACATTGTCATGTGACGTCACAGTCATGTGTTGTGATTGTTTCACGCGGAATCACGGTTCAGGTGACGACCGTCACGCTGATGTCGTCAAGTGAGCGCCGTCCGTTGATGGTTCGCGTCTATATATCACATGCTTTGGTTACATGGTCACATGGCCATTATTCGCCCATTAATTTTCCCCTGTAAATTTATACCGGGAAAATTCCTTTACACTTGTTGTACTTCTGTTACGATTCTACGTTACACTTCAGGTACTAAAGTTACTTTACACTTTTTTTTAAAACTTTTAGGAAACCCTAGCACATGGTGTGTAAAAATACAATTTGAAATAGCCGTAGATAAGGGCGACTCTAATGAGTAATGACATCTCTACCACTGGTGTGTGTGTGGGGGGGGGGGGGGGGGGGGGGGGGGCTCTCAGGGTGTCATTTTGTCCCTTGAAGGGACTGAACGAGAAAGCTTTCTATCTTTTCAAACTTCAGTCGATGATTTCCTAATGGCCGATACTATTCATGAGTCCCACCACAAAGCAATAACAACGTCACTTTGAGAACGTCTCGTAACCTTTCGAGCAGCGTTGACTCGCTTGCGTGTCTGCCTCCGGACTTCAGCCGGGCTTTCACAATTTAAAACATGCATTTCACATGTCAAAAGACCTTCCAAAGATTTTGCGCTCGGAAGAAACCTACCGCCAGTATAATACGCACGTAAGCATCGCTTGACGTCTTGTTACTCAAGTTTTGTACGGTCCGGCAGTGAGCACCCCTAAATTTAATTTTACCAGTGGGAAACGTAATTGTGGAAACGTTTTATGCTTTTCAAGAACTTACTGATAAAAAATGTATGGCAATGCTATGCAATTGTGTTGCATACATGAAACGTTTAGCATCACAAACGTTTAGCGATACTCTGAGTTTCCGGACGCCAGACGCCTACATTCACGGCACTCTTAAAGGGGTACGGAAACCAAATTCTGGAGCTCATTTCTTTGTTTCAACACGACGCAGGTAGCAGCACAACCACAGAAACATAAATATTGCGCTAGAAAACGCAAGAAAACATATTTTAAAGTGAATTAAACGATAATCAAAAACCACCTGGTAGTTGGTTATGAAGCTTCAATGGAATGTCGTGACGACAACATGCCTCTGAAAGCAGCGCCACAGCGGTATGTCCGCTCACTGGTACAGATTGCCTAGGCCTGAACGCAATACCGAGGCGTCTTGGTGGAAAGAGCCAAAACGAAGTGAGCCACCTTGGTTTCAGCTCTCGCGCGACGTGCAAACGCGTGCTTCGGTTGTTCTCAGGTTTGGTGCGCGTGTCTTTGTCGTGAAGTTTAAGGGGGTATGGAAACGAAATCTTAGCGCCGATTCTTCTGCGTAAATATGGGCTAGGGACAGGTAGCACCTCGGAAATATCAATATCACGCTGTAAAACACAAGAGAACTAATTTTAAATCTAATGAAACGATTTCAAAGTAACATCTGGTGGATGGTGTGAAAGTTCTCGTGACATCACTTGTGGCATAGGAGCAGCGCCGTTCTCCGGAAATACGGCGTGCCGGCAGAATTAGCCTAGGCCTGAACGCGTTTGCAAAGCCTTAGCGGAGAAAGCCAAAGCGTAGTTGGCCACAGTGAGCTCGTTCTTGTTGAGGCTCTTTGCAGGACACGACGCGAGCACGCTTCTGGTTCTGAAGGTTTCCAGCTGAACGTAGAGGGAAAAAACCAAGGAGTGGATAAAAAGAGAGACACGCTGCTGGACTATCAACCACTTACTGAAATTCTTCTTTTTCATCTAGCCTCATGAATTATACTATTTACTAAAATTCTTCTTTTTCATCTACCCTCATAAATTATACTATTGTATTCCCAGGCGCAACTTCTTCTTCTTCGGTATAATATTTGGTGGCTAGCGTTCACATGTTCCTGACAAGGTTTCTCACTTGAGGTGCTCCCAGGAGATACAGTTTTTCTTTCTGAAATAGCGGAAACACAAAAACCAGCTTACAAGGGAAATCCTGGAGTCTCTGGCTATTGAGGCGCACGGGTACACTCTAGCACGGGGATGACTGCGCGAGTGCCGCCTCCATTACGCCATTTCCGAAAGAAAAACTGTGTCTTCTGGGAGCGCCCCAAGTGAGAAACCTTAGTAAAAAGACGGTGAGAGTGCAGGCGAGCTGGTGGTAGCTAATCATGTCGGTGTAATACGACATGATTGAGAAACATTGTCAGGAACATGTGAACGCTAGCCACCAAATATATCATACCAAAGAGTTAGTTACCCCTGGAAACTCAATAGTATAATTCATGAGGGTAGATAAAAAAGAAGAATTCCAGTAAATAGTATAATTCATGAGGATAGTTCACTCTCCCCCTCGCCATTGCTGGGTGCTAACGGTTATTTCTACTTACTGGTGCTCTCGAGCTACTACTTCTGCGGTGTGAAACTAACACGGTGAACCGAACGCTCGTGGCACATAAAATACGGGTATGGTCGCGAAGGACGTTATGGACAAGCTAGATCGTACAGTCCTCGGATATTACTACTAAGCGAGATCGTCACACGTTGACGCCATCAAGCGGCAACGCTCGCAACTACGGTACCCTTGGCAGTGCAGGAACTGTTGACGTCACCGGCGCGATACGCATTGCGCTTCTCGCTGGCCGACTTTGAAGCGAAAGGAAGAGAGCTCGCGCTCACGTCACTTCGTTTCCGTACCCCTTTAAGGCCTGTTCACACATACAGCGGAGCGCTAAGTTAGCGCTACGTGAGCGCTCCAAGGAGCGCTCATGTGGCGCGTCCTGGCGCGTGACTTAGTTCTAACACAGCGCGCGATTAGCGCTTCTGTAGCGCCTTGTTAGCGCTCCAGTAGCGCCTTGTTAGCGCTCCAGTAGCGCCTTGTTAGCGCTTCAGTAGCGCCGTGTTAGCGCTTCAGTAGCGCTTCAGTATACGCTTCTATGTACCGCCGTGCTGCGGATTAGCGCGTGCAATGCGGTTCCGGTTCCTGTGGTTGGGTGTGCATCAGCTGCACCGTGGCGTACATGTGGGATGCTGAAATAGAAATGCGACAAATGCGCTTACATACGCGATTAGTGCATATGTGTGTGGACGGCTTAACGCCCGAAGAGCCTTCTGGGTGCGCGAAATCTTTCGCCACCGAGATACCGAGGGCTGCCTGGTGAACCTTGTTACTAGGCTGAGGGACCGAGACACAGAGCTCTTTCGAAGGCGGTTATTTTTAACTGCGTGTCTTTGAAACCAGGGTCACGCATATCGAATAGAAAGGGATGAGGTCGTACCCAATCAATTAGTCGCTGAAGGTCCATGACTCTGGGTCGCCTGCCCGACCCTTTGCTTGGAGAGCGGCTGTTTTAGTTCCTCTTCTTTCAATGCCAAAGGAAAAACGACAACAAAGGAATCGCCGTGCACGCACTGTTCCGCAGCAGCAAGCACGGCACAAGGAACGTGAGAGTGCTAACAAAGCGCTAACAAAGCGCTTCTGTAGCGCTAACAGAGCGCTAACAAATCGCTTCTGAAGCGCTAACAGAGCGCTACTGAAGCGCTAACCGAGCGCTACATCACGCGCTAGGAAGCGCCACATGAGCGCTCCTTCGAGCGCTTACGTAGCGCTAACTTAGCGCTTCGCTGTGTGTGTGAACCGGCCTTTAATCGGACAGTTTAACGCGCACCATGTGTACACTTGATATTTGTTCCTAGAATAAAGTGATACTACCGGTAATCGGGCTGATAAACCTGGCGATCTTCCAGAACCTTGCATACTCTGAAGCTTCTCTCCCTCAGTAGGCACAGGTGGCGACAGGTGGTCGAGCTCCTCAACGCCCCCCCCCCCCCCCCCCCCCGCTCTGGCCACACGACCTCCCTGTTAATCGATCAGCGTCGAGCACCTAATTCCCCCTTTCCCACCCATCTAACAATCAGTGTCGAGCCTCGCGGCCACGCTTTTAGCCAGGCTTCACGAAATGCCGAACACCTAGCCAAAGAACGTTTCACGTTAATAAAAGCGGAATGATTTGTCCTGCATGTTGTCCCCTTACTTCCGAGACGTAATACTGCTACTTTACTAGGCACGTGTCGCCGTGCTTTGTCGGTTTTGGACAGCATAGTATCACTCCCCTATAGCTGTTTTCAACTTTGAAAGATCAAGCGTATTGATTAAATGGCCAAAAGACAATTTTTTTATATAAATTAATTAAT
This sequence comes from Ixodes scapularis, assembly GCF_016920785.2. Lineage (NCBI taxonomy): Eukaryota > Metazoa > Arthropoda > Arachnida > Ixodida > Ixodidae > Ixodes > Ixodes scapularis. The sequence continues at coordinate 46,318,580 of NW_024609884.1, forward strand.
TCTGTTTGAATACAAAGTATTAATTACAATTTTTGTTTTCAAATCGTTGAACGCTCATTTATCAGAAATGCGCATTAAATATTCCTATATCTACCCGATCTCTCATCGGTTTATAGTAATAGAGCAAGCGATTGGTAAGTACAGATGCATTGACGTTGTGCAGTCCGCTTCGATCGGTAAGTACAGATGCATTGACGTTGTGCAACCGTATTTACACGATCGTATTTTTTTTCAGGCATTTTATTTTGGTTTTTATCAATGCCGGTCGTAGGACACTTCGAGGCCCAGTGGAAAAAAAACAACAACAGTGACGTGCATTAGTATAGTGCCACTAATTGTTCTACGGCCTCTGCCATCTCGCTTCTGGCGTCGATACGCTTCTGGCGTCGTATCACTAGAAAGTTTTAGGGAAGCGATTTTGCACATCCGGTACGATACGATGGGTCCCCCCGGTACGAACTTCGCCTAGGCGAGGCTTCTGTGGTGGCGCATGCGCAGTTCGTACCAAAGGGCCCATCGTACCTCATCGGATGTGCAAAAACGCTTCCCTCAAACTCTCCATTCGAAAGGACAGGTTACATCGATCGACCTTCGGCTTGCTACCAGGTGGACATAAACAACTAATACGAAACAAAGCTCGAATTAATGATGTTTGGCGAAAAGTCATTCTCATTTTTTAAGGATGAGTCGTATTTACACAAACCCGTTCTTTTTTTTTTTATTTCGGGCATTTTATTTTCATTTTTATCAATGCCGGTCGTAGGATCCTTCGAGGCCCAGTGGACAAAAACAGTGATGCGCATTAGTATCGTGCCACTAATTGTTCTGCGGCCCCCGCCATGTCGCTTCTGGCGTCGATACAGAGCGCGTGTGTACGTGATATAACACAGAGTGTTGTCGAGGGGCACGCCTCTCACCGTAGCGTCTCTACAGACGAACAGCAGCGACGAGGATCATTTGCCGCCACGGGTCAAGGCTTCTTGTGGCCCGAGATCTCGATTAGTGTGTAGAAATAGAATCCTTCGATAATGTTGGCGTCACGAAGGGCGACTGGCGCATCTTAGAAGTTGCGAGAAAATGGAAAGTGACGCCCCACTTTGTTCGTGCAATGCGGGATTTGGACGTACAATAGTCGCTTTTCAAGAAAACGAAGGCTAAAGGGCGATGCCACGCTCATCAAATCGTCTACGTCGGTACACAGATAGTTGAGACATAATACTTCCCTGACGAAATGCATGTGTTCGATCAGCATTTTAAGAGAATGTATAAATGTTAAACAAGCAAGACAAGAGACGGCACGTGCGCCTCTTTAAGTTCTTTGCTTGACCGCCATCAACTCTTTTCACTTTACTGAACATCCTAAGTTACACGGCACATTTACCGGGAATCGCCCCACTCTTTTTCTTTCTCTGTATTTTCCTCTCTCTCTCTCTCTCTCTTTCTCTCTCCTTCTCTCTGTGGTTCGATACCCCCCCCCCCCCCAATTTGTTGAAGTGCAGTTACTAAGGGCTAAGGCCCCGGTACTGCGGTAAGGGTAACACGGTATCGGTTTGCTAAAAGTCCTTAACGACTCACTGTCCGTACCGTTTATTCAGTAGTGCCACAGACACGAGAGTTTTGACGGCGGTGAAAGTGGCCAGACGGAATTCTGAAAATCACCTATATAGGTAATTTTCAGAATTCCGCCTGACCACTTTCATGAATAAATATATAATGATCCATACTTTGTAAGGTTTAAATATAGGGGTAGAATTTAGCCAACCCGAAAATTTTAGACATAGCAGCCTCTCGATTTTGATTTACTGCTAATATTTCTTTTAAGTATGGAGGAAAGTACACAGTCATCGCCGGGCAATAAGTCGTTACTGCAACATATTTCTTGCTTTTAAATTGAAATAAGAGCTAGTAAAAACAAAAAGCTGTCGGAATAAAAGAATGGTGAGTTGGTGCATATTGAGCATCATGAACCTATAAGTTATAACATTACATAAAATTTACGGACCGACACAAAATAACTTAATTTTGATCGAGACGCGTGCTTTGGGTTTGCTGTAAGTGCGTGTCAAAATCTCTCAGGAAGTCACAGTAACACCAATGAAGGCCATTTTGTTTAATTTTTTTTTTCACGTTTTACGAGAACAATTTGGCGGCCCTAGTTTTTATTAGAACAAACTGGCGCCACCCTAAAGCAGATAGATGACTGCAAAGAACAGCACCTGTCTCTCAAATCAGCGCCATCCAGCATACCAAAATGTCAACGTTTTTGGCTGAAAGCACATTGTCATCTTCGTAAAATTTATACACTCGAAGTCGCAATTCCCAACAAGTGTCGAACAAGATGCCGCATGGCGATGCGTCACCTGCAACGATGGTGTGGTGGTGCGAGGTAGTTGTGTGTATTTGTCTATGCATTTTATTTATTCAGGTTATCCCGCATAGCCCAAGGAACACTATCACGGGAGAGTTATCTTAGTGCATTCGATATTTTTTTATCAAATAAATTCTGCGCATGGACAAGGGCATGCCAACAATCATGAACTGCACTAACAGGGGAAAATAAACAAACTCACGCGAGGAGAACATGCATTAATCACGCTGATTTAGCAAGCAGTAGAAAAAAGTAAATAAGAAAATTGGAATTTTGTTTCTACGTATCGATTGTTAGTGAAAAAATACTATTGGAAAGCATCAATACTATAATTGAATTGTTTAGTTTGGAATTGTGATTACACCTTTGTGATATCCGCCATTTTTTTTCTTACTATGTGTCCTCTGTTATGTGACTGGCGTAAGGTAAGGTGGACGGAGATAAAAACGTAAATGGAGACAGTCTGCTTAGAAAATCATGAATATCTGAAATGCAGGTGCGGAACTATGCCAAGAGAGACTAACTAACGAAGAAAGAAAAGCATCACAAATAAAAAGAGGGAGAAGCATCGCACTGACAGTTTCGTTTGAAAGCGATGGTTGGAATACGCGACAATTGCCGGCGAAGTGGCAGCGCCACATCTAGCAGCTGTGTTTTCGCAGTCAGCACCATCACTCGTCTACGGTCTTTTTGCTAAGCGTGGAATAATAGGAAGCCTAATAATAATAATGAGGATAATAAAAAAAAGAGGCATTGCTGGGCCGGACGCGCTCTGAGATTGCTCGTAACAGCGAGAAAGCACGGGCAAGCCTGAATTATAGATCGGACGAAGGGCTAAATAGGCTCCATTGTTTCTGCGGAGGCGTGACTCCGAGGAAGACCTAAATGGCACTCACGTCTATCCAGAATGCGCTTCCTAAGAGCAGCGCGGTTTGCTCTCCATCGGTGACCCATTATTGGGCTGGTTCGGCGATGTCAGCGGGTCTCCTTTTTTTTTTTTTTTTTTTTCTGCTTCATCGTGCTGCAAATAGGCGACGAAAAGAGGAACAGAGGGTAAACGGATTGCGTTCCTCTATGTCGTCTTCCGAAGAGCCTCCCCGAAACGAGACGGTTTTTGGCCTTTTGCGCTGCCTCGCGTCAACATGACAAGTGGTCCTCCCGGTCTTCCTATCTCGCCTTCAGGACAAGTGAGACCTAGAGACTGAGTGTCGAGGAATACAATGGATCTTCTTCTATCGTGCGTATGTGCGTGTGCGTGTTAAGGACCTTATCGAGGAACCTTAAATATGCCCTTCTCTTTACAGAAGTGTTCGGCGTAGCCGGAAAATCGCGTACATTTCGCAACCGCTATCACATATATATACGGATCTTTGCGAAATCAGGAACTTTGCTAAGATGGTTGGCCATACGCCGTTTCGACGTTGGGAAACTCTCCACTATATCCTTTACCTTCTCTTTCTTGCTTTTTTTATATATATATATACAGCCAAATTTCAACAAATTCATATTCAGGCGTGGGAATAGGAATAAAATTCGTACATTTTTGTATTGCCGGATAAAATGTTATCTTTTCATAATATGTAATGTTTACGTACGTTTGTGTGTGTAAAAAAATGGGAGGGGGGAGGGGCTACATAATGAGCTCTTACCCACGTGTATGTTTATGTTATGTGCGTATGTGTAGGTGTTTCTGGCCAGCTTTATATACATATTATCCAATGTTTTCTTATTCTTTTCGCGTGTCCGGGGGTATTGAAGGTGCGAAGTAAAATAAATATGGTCCGCAGCCTCTCGAATTTTGCGTATAATACATCTATATGTACTGCGCGTAAATGATCGAATATTACCATTAAAAGAAAAGAAAAAAAGGATGTTGTCTTGATTTACCGCTAAAACGAAAAACATCTTCCCTCGAGGAAAAGATGCTCACAGTGCGGCGGTGGATGAGACACCAAACTGGATGACGACGTCCTTCTGCTGGCATCTTCCATGCCGGCAGTACATATCAGATACTGACGCAGAAATGCAGAACTTTGATATAGCGGGAATTGATTTTTTTTTTTTTTTTTTTTTAGTGACAGGAAAACGAGTCTAATCTAATAGCTCGACGCTGCTTTGGCTTAGGGGCTCTGGCTGTCGCCCAGTGTCTGCCCCGTTGCTGGCACCGTCGTCAGCCACCTCCTCCCCCGGGTCTTCCTTCGCAGAGCTTCGAAAGCGGAATTCTCATTAACATTTATTGCGTATCAGGCTGCTCCGATCGCTTGTCCACCCGTCACCGTTAAGCAGTTGATGGCGAAAGAGCGATTCTGCTAATTAGTAATGGACAGGAAGGCGCCAGCAGCGCAGCTATAGTTGTGCGGAAAGGCCCAAGAGACACCAGCTGCAACCTTACTGAGTTTGGAATCTTTCGTACGGCGAGACTCCGGTGACTCTCACCGTGTTAGATGACGACGACAAGGAAAGGAGCGCGTTCTAATGAAAGGACAATATTTTTTCGGAGATCGCCGGTTCCGAGAACAGCGCAGGTCGCACGTTGACGGTGGCGCGCTCTTGTTTAGCATACAAAGCCAGGATCACTTGCATGCCCGCGCAGTCCAGGAGTCGCGAAGAAAGATGGGGTGCTGTCGCTGATCCCCGCCAGTAAGCTCCGTCTCCTGCTCGTCGCTCGTGCGCTTATGCACTTCCTGTTTGTTCAAGGCTTTTCTTGGCATCGTGCAGAATGGCCGTTGAGGCCGTTTGCTCGATTTCTTTCTGCTCGGACTATATTTTCAGCCTTTCTCGACTGCAGGAGCTTCGTATCTGACCTGCGTGCTGCGTCTTCTGTGAGGCTGACTAATTTTTAGTCCAGGGGCCGTCTAAGCTGGTCTGCCATTAGTGCTGTCATTCTTTTTCTAGATGCGTTGTTTTCTTCGAGCAAAGCGGCATTCCTTCTTCAGAGTAGTTGCGACACTTAGGAACAACAGAATAAAAATCAATGCATAAAGAATCCTACTGGCTTTGGGTTCAGCCATTTGATTTTGGAATGGAAATGTATACAAACCTCATGCCGACATAATGCGCAGTTACGATTCAGTACGCGTAAAACCACGTTGTCCACTGGGCTTGTTATCTTGGATACTACCCGAGGTGGGAACAGGGACGATTCACGGTGGTCTTTACTTCACTAGAACTTGCCGGAAAGTTGATTAGCGTCTTTTTCAGCTTTGAACCATCTGAAACTCTTCGAAGCTTTAATCGAAATCATCGTGCATGCCCCTGTAGTTCGAGGCAGCGCTTCATAAACTGAGTATAATACCACAGTACGGGTTTAACGCGTCGACTCGAAGTCGAGGAAAGGTATACGTTTAGGAACTTGAGATGTGAGCCTAAAACCTTGATTTCAAGTTTAACATATCCGGACGATTTCAATAGCCCCAAAAACTAGCTTTAAATCCCCCCCCCCCCCCCCCCCCCGAAAAAAAAAAAAAAAGGTTCGCGTACACTCAACCGAAGCTTTTACCTACCACAGCTATTTTAACTCCGGACTAGATCTTACACGATTTTGCTTTTCTTCACCTCGTACCACGGCTCGTCCTTCGGGGTCAACTTAAGCCACGCAGCACGAAAACAAGCCCTCGCCAGATACGCAGGTGTGGAGAACAAATTAATGAGGCATCAAACGGCATGCTCGTGGGGTCTTTACGAGCGCCCGGGAACAATAGCGCCGTGCACGGGGCCGACCAACAGGCACACCGAGGGTCCCGGAACGAAAACGGCTCCCACACTAGTTGGCGCGATCCCCCGCGGGAGAGACACAGCGGCGCCTGCGTCAACATGGGGCGTCGCGACTCGTCGGTCATTAACGGCCATCACGCCGCGGGACGTTACAGCTTGACCTACGCTGGATCCTCCGAGCGAACACAGGAAAGACTTGGGCCGAGGAAACGCCAAGCCTGCAATATAGCTCGTCCCATTCAAGCGTCCAATCACGGCGCGACAAACTCTCGTGCCCGATTTGAAATGGTACTACAATACGTCTCGAAGGCTCTGGTGACATGATCTTAAATGTATTCCACGTTTTGCTCAGGAACGTGGGCTTCGGTATGCTGAATCTTCGTTTAAAAAGGCTGTCCACACGAGCACGCGCAATGGATTTGCTGTACGTACACTTTTTTTTTTTGCGTACGTTTTTTGATTGCATTCGGTATTTTCGAAACTTTTTTTTTTTATTTAGCGTCCGAGTTATTCGAAATGGTTCGCCTGTCCCTTGAAATGGTCATGACGAAGTCCACAGGACTTCATAACGGGCGCCACGTTAAGCGTTGAATACCGTCGGATTCGACTAAGAAACGTCAAGCCCGTCCGTCAAAAAGACGCGCACCCGACCGCGGATCCGTTATGCATACTGGTGTGAACAGCCATTTAATTTTCAAAAATTGTAAGGTATACTTGAATTTTAATTGATACAAACTGTGTTTTTTTGTTTTTTTGTTATGGTTATGAGAAGTACGCGGATGTCGTCTTCAGTGAGAACTTATCGGGTCTGACGGACATTTAGCGAGAACAAATTCTCACGATCAGTTGGCAAAGTAACCAAATTCGTAAATCAACTTATCAGTTTTCTTCTTCTATGGGTCATGTGCAATTTGAGGTTGGAAGATAACAATCACCTTTTGTGCTGCTTTTATGCTGCCTGCTTTTGAAACTCTGCGCCGAAATGGTGCTTCGAGTTCCGCCCTTGACGATGCGTACACGACTATTGCGTTTTGCTCTCACATACTCGTGAATAAAATGCGTATGTCGCATGTTTTTCTCAATTGAAATGAAAACACGGAACAAAAAAAAACAAAAACAGGCTCCTTATGAGGCACAAACAAACGATAACACGTGGTGCGTTTTGTTTGTTACTCGCATAAAATTAAGGTAAATGCACGTGCAAATGTTTAAATGTCGCTTTTCTGAAATATTACAGTGTTTGGCATGTTATAGAAATGACAAAATGATTAAAGCAAAAACATTTCAACGTAGTAATGTTTCACGCTGTTGTAGGATTGGCACCTGTACTGTATGATGCATTTGTTAAAGGGGAAAAAACTAAAAACCCTACGCGGCGATTAATTTTCTTGGCATATCAAATTTATTAAAACGAGGGCCTAATCTCATTGAGTGCAGAGTGCCGACTCGGTATTGCGACATACCGTCTATATTCATTTACAGAGTTTGAAATTGTGAACGTTTCGAACTCGCGTCTCCCCTTTCCGCTGTAATCTTTTCAGACGACTTTTCTGAAAAGCGATTATTTTTACAGATATAAACGTAAGACGCAGTGACGTAAACATGTTTTGGAGAACTGTATTTATAAAAAAAAAAAAAAAACAACTAAGCGATTATGCTAGCCAAAACACGATTGCAGAATTTGCAGAAGTTAATTTCCTGAGCGAAAACATGGCGGCTCAAGGATTGAAATTCTTTGATGAAAGGAACACCCCGTGCTTTTTATACGGTAGAGTAACGACAACCTTGCTCACTCGGAAAGCAGTTTTTTGAACATTTCCTTATGCGCGTTGTGTTCTTATTACGTGTCGTGTTCGTTCTTTGTCCTTTTATGTGGAATAAAAACGTACTGGGTTAAAATGAGACAGTCAGTATGAAAGAGTGGTTGCTTTTATTGCGCCCCTCCTGCTCTTACCACTTTATATACTAAATAAAGTGTCATAACTTCCTTAAAGTACATTAAAAATTTTCAGCTGCTCACCATTTCCGGATTGTAGGTGCTATTAAAAATGTTATGTTAAGTTTCAGCCTATTTTTTCTTTGCGTTTTGATATTTGTTATGTTATTTAATATAACTGTCTTGCTACATGCACAAGAGCAAGCTCAAAGTATTTTTTTTTTCAGACTACAACACGACAAAGTTGGGAAAGGGGGAACGTAGCCGGTGTCAGGGTAGGTGAAACAGTGTCATTCAGTCCTAATTGATGGTACATGCTAACGGCTAAACATACAGCGCTAAAAAACCAAGGACAAGCAGACGACGCAAACAAGCGTAGTTTTTTGGCGGTGTTTATTTTACCGTTACCAGGATTGTTTGAAGTTCTCTTATTGTTGCTCGTTAATGTTACGGCCTCGAAGCTCAAAGGGTAATAATAATAATATTTATTGCATTACAGTTGGGGGAAGAGAAAGGGAAAGAGAGCTGTAGAAAATTTGTGCCGGGAGCGGGGATCGAACCCTCAACCTTCGCCTATCCGGGGCCGGCTTTTTTTTTTTTTTTTTTTAATTAGATTACCGCAGCCACTGGTTTCCGCGGACTCAATTTTTTACCAACTCTCTGTGTACTTTTAGTCTTGGATTCGCTTAACTGGGTAGACTACAGCCGTTGCTGATTCAAGGCCCTTGCTTGTTCCGAGTTGGGCAGTGACGTACGTAGCACATCATTTCAGCTCGCAAATGTCGGAAACTGCCCGTCTTCCGAGATATCCAGGGAACCACTCGTCCCCGTGTGGACAGGCTGCGCCGTACATACATTAGGAGTGAGGAGAGAATGACAAGTACAGCCGTAGTAATATTGTGAACGAACAGGGGAGAGAGAGTGATTATTGAATTCATTGCATTAGAGGAAGAAAAAGGGAAGGAGAGCTGGCGAAAACTGAGGCCAGGAGCGGGGATCGAACCCGCATCCTTCGCCTATCTGGGGCGACGCCTTAGCGGCTTAGCCGATTAGACCATCCCGGCCGCTTTTCTCGTAAAGTTTCTGAATAGACTACTTCCATAAACCCCTGCATGCAACACTGCGCGTGTTGCACCCTGGGAACTAGTTGGCCAGGGAGGAGAGTGGCATGGTTTCGGTTTCGATCGACACGTCGACAAGAGATTATACCCAGAGCGTACCACATGTTTTCTGGTACCGATAGCGTCATTGTTGGTCTCTAAACTAACCTAAATAGCCAGACCTCGAAGCTTTAGCTCAAGCCCGCGACGTATAGCTTGTCTTGACACATGCTTGTTGTGTTTTTGTACTCGAGCCGTTCTGTTAGCGTTTCGAGGTATGTGAACGAGCCAGTGCTGGGAATCTCGACGCTGTGAAGCTCGGGGATCTTGCTTGTGTACGAATCAACAAGCTGTAACAACCAATAAGTATGCATAAATCGAGCTCCCACCTTTACATTAGTGTTGCTGGTCAGGAAGTTTGTTTGTTTGATGCGTCCATAGACGAAATATAACTTTTTGCAGTTACTGTTTTTCTTAATGCGCCTTAGTATGCGAGGTAAAACTCGGGGGCGCCATTGAAAAGCTCGAATCGAACACACTTCTTATCTCTTACCTGTACTGACCCGCAGCACTGCACGAAGCGATGTCCCCACCCGCTTGCATTCCGCTAATATTCAACATCGCGTATGCGCATAAAGCTATCCTGCAATCATATAGGCACATTCGCACATACAAACCGTTTTAAGAAAGCAAAAGTCGAGCACTTGTGTGAAGAATGTCGCACCGTTCGCCGGAAGTGCGCCGGACGGGCGTGAACCCCTATGCGGTGCGCCAAACGAACGAAATCATTCAGAGCGCATTTGACGTGTAAATATATCAGCTTGAACTTTAGAAATAGCTAGAACACAGAGACAGAAAGGACAGGATATGACACACAGCTGTGTGTCATATCCTGTCCTTTCTGTGTTTGTGTTCTAGTTATTTCTAAAATTCAAGCTGACATATTTACAGGTATGTACCAACAAACTCAACTCTTCACCGTTACGCATTTGACGGTTGCTAATGGCCATAATATTTGTTATGTGTTTGCTTTCTTCCTGCCCTGAGTATGCCGAAATAATTTCAGACACACCGTTCAGACACAGATCTTGGGCGTCAGTAAGAGCTCGTCCAAAAGGGTTTAGCGAGGAGTAGGGGACGCTTGTTAAGGGCCTCCGTCCTAACTAACCGATCTCAGCGTTTGCGAAAACGTAATCTCCTATCAGCATAAAATTTGAGTGGGATATTAATGATGACACAAGGAAGACATAATAATAACTTTAGTGCAGTTCTGAGGTCGAATTTATTGCGTTTCCTTAAAAGTTCATGCGTCAACACTGGGTTCAACTTTGATACTCCTGTGAGGGTGCGGCTTGCTTTTGGCCCAGTGAAGTAACATGAAGCGGACACTTGGCAAACAAAATACGTCTAAGGCTCAAGGTGACCAAATTTCAGTTGTAGTTCACTGGTATCTGACGGGATTATTGAAATTGAGCTCAAAGATGCACTCGTGGGGTGAGGTGACTAAGCCACGTCCCACAACTTCTGCATAAGCGCGCACAATATCCGGTGTTTCGGGAACCATTGAAAAAGTCCGGGGACTTTTTCCCTGGTTCCCGAAACACCGGATATTGTATCGTTTTGTAACGCTCGAGAATGAGCGTACATTCGTGAAAAGTGAGATAATCGAAAATGCAAGCAGCGCATTCGGTCACGGCGTGATGGCATGAAATAAAGCAGCTCAAACGAAACCGAAACTGAGAGGCCAACTAGTTCCCAGGGTGCACTGGGTGGTATTTCGCCGCAATGGGGCGTTTCGATTTGGGGAAAAAAAAAGAGTTTGAGGTAAATTTAAGAGTGTTTCTATCCCGTGAAATTGAATATCGCGTTCGTTTTCCCCGTAGATATAACTAAATGCGAGAAAACAGAAAAAAACATCCTACTAGTCGTTACGTCATACTAGGATCCTTCGGCTGCCAAGTGCGTGTCACTCGTGTGGGCAGCGCGTGCAATTGCAAGCTTGCCAGGTATATTCCCCCGCACTAGCACCAGTCGTGACGTCTTTTTTGACCCTTTCAAGCAAGAGTGCGCGAGCATAGCTTTGATAGGCGCTAAAGATGTGCGAGAGCGGAGATTCCGAAAACTCCTAATATGCCGTCACGCTCAGGGAAGGAGGGGCTTCAACGGTACTTCTAAAATATTTTTCTTCAGCCTCCGTGCTTAAAATGAAAACGTAGTTTCATAGTTCATGATTCTGGAGGCCAAATGAAGATGATTTAAGTGTTTTTCCAAAAATACCGAACCGCTTTAGTTTCTCTTTAAAGGTAACACGTCCAGATCTGCAGATTTTTTTTTTTTTGTGCAGTCTACGATTTATAACCGACCCATGTCGCAGCTCATTCAAGATTGAGTCATGTAACGTCATAGACAGCAGTGAAACTTGCAAGATTTAGTAAGACGATTGACCTGGTAATTTATGAGCCTCCAAAGCCTGGTCTTTATACATATTCCGATTCTGAAGCTGCGTTACCACATTCATCTTCTCTGACTAAATACAGCAAAAATTCACAAGTGGTCCTTGACATTTACGTTAGATACCATCAACGAACCCTTAAATGTCGCTCTGTTGCTCTGCGATTAATCTTACAATTCTGTAAATAATAATAATATAAAAAAACGCGATTGCAGACAAAGACACCAACACACAAAGCTGAACCATTTACACTGACCCCTACTTATCCTATCCGACACAAAGAAACTGGCACAAAACAGAAAATGACATCTCCGACATCTCATCATCGTTGTGTAGCAATCCTCAAAGACGGCAGCATTTTTGTTTGTGTTCAGTTCGATCAAGCTACTTCGAAGACTTCCGCGGATAGTGGAGAAGTAGAGGATCTGACCCACCGAATAAGTCTCGACGTTGCCTATATGAACAGGTACCTGCGCCTTTTAGACCAAATAACATCTTCACGCGCCGTCACCGTTCTTCGCTCTGCACTCTCAAACATACCCTGTGCCAATGTAGATTTTTGTTTTTTTTTAAATCTCAAAGAACATCTTTTTGAAAGCTATTTCTGCGAACTGCGAAATAGCTACGGTGACCTTTCTATATGCCCACAAAAATCATGCGTACTCCTGAAGGTTGCTGCTCTTCATAAGTAGCGTTACAAAATGCAGGATTTCTCCTATCCTCATTTGATTTACCCTGTTTTTTGTCTTTCAATTTTCCTTCTTCAGTACACAATAGAAGACTGGCATGAGAGAGAGAAAGGGAAAAAAAGAGAAAGAGAGAGAGAAAGAACGAGGAAGAGTTAACCAATTTTTATTTAAAGAAAATGTTAAAAGCAGTGATATTCAGCAGCTGCACGAATGCAGTCTGTATCAGTTTATGAGTGAGCAAAGCCGAAGCGAGAAGCACGAGCCTGTTGGCCTGAAGGAAGCTTGCATTGCATAAGGACGCGTGCCTGGTAGGGACGCTGAAAGCCTGGACCTCACTCTCGTAGCTTCTGCTAAGGCATCTGTTAAGCCGGGGTCACACTGCTCATACATCATATAAAAAAAACAGTCTGCAAATACGAGTCACCGCAATATCCGTGGTTCGAATGCCGCGTGCCCAAGTTTTCTCCTTGAACTCATTGTCATGCGGCATTCGAAGCACAGATCTTGCGGTGACTCGCGTTTGACTCCGTATGAAGACTGTTTTTTGCATGATATATCAACAGTGTAGCCCCGGCTTTAGTAAACGTGAAACGGAGTATATATATCGCCGGCTATTCCAGATCATTATTTGATGAAGAGCACGGTTGAATTTTTATTATTTTGTCTCTTCCACTTCTGTATACCTATTTTACAGTTCTACCGCACATGCGAACGTCCAAATACATATGTATTTCGAAAATAAAGGAAGGAACAAGGTAAACCATTGGCATTGTAGTACAATTCAAAACATGACTATCTAGAATTTGTGTGTACAGCGATGTGTTTGCGAAGGCTGTGCGGCCCTAGCCGAGTTGGCTGCGTGTCCGCCATTGGCGCGTAGGGCAAAAGCTCTAATCCCACTGGCGACCGCGCAACACTTTTTATATTTCCTCAGCCTCTCCTGTAGCGGTGAAATGTTCGAGAACTGTCACCATGTCTTAAAAGTGCGCGCTCGTTAAGTCAATTGAACGGGTCAGTCCCTCCGCCGGCATATGGGCGCGTCGTTCGTGAATTTAATCACAACGTTGCTTTCGCTCTTATTGAAAACTTTTATTAAACAAACACAACTCAATTTCACTTTTACGCGGAGAGGGTTAATTCTGCGTCTGTTATCGTTGCGCTCCTTTTCCGATCTCTCTCTGAGACTCCGTCCCGCAATCATTTTGCTTCTCCTCGTCCCACCGACGTTTCAGATTCCGTTCCTCTCCCGGTCCGCCTTTCACACCCCCAGATGGTTGATGGCGGCGGCAGACATCTCGTCTTGCTCAAGTTCGCCCGAGCTGGTGTAAACATGACGTGAGACTACGGGCAAAGATCAGTCCGTCAGGCGCCTGTTGATGTTACTTGAGCATCCTCGTGCTCGCCTCTTTTTTTATCTGTGTACTTATTTTCGTTAGTTATTCGAAGGTACCCCTACGCTCCATTCATGGCGGTCCAGTATCAACGGCGGGGCCTATAGTCTCGAGTGGGAAAAGGTAAAACCAGTGATTTAATCGCGTGAACGTGAACCCTACGGTATTTGCTGTCATTTAGAAATCGGAACCTAAACGTCGATAAGAAGGCTACTATCCTATCAAACTACGCTTTTTTTTTCTGGCCCCTTGGGATCCCCGGAAGCACGAAATGTATAGGTCGGTCAGTCCGTAACCGCTAAAGAATCGAGAAAAAAAATCGGCAACCGTTGGCCAGGGCTTGAACCCCGATCACCGATGTGGAAGCCGAGTGCGCTGCTGACTGAGCTACCTACCGAGCACGCTGGAACGGGAGGTGCAGTAGCAGATGACGTGAGAAAGTGCGCGGAGCCTAGAGGGGTGGACAGGGCTAGAAAGAGGGGAGCAGAAACGTGGTATAGAAAGGGCGCACGGAACGAGGAGGAGTGGAAAGGGCAGGAAAGCGTGCTTCCCCTTTCTTGGTGAACCAGAAAACTCAGCGCATAGGCTTCGTATGCGGGGGGTCCTGAAGGCAAGCGCGCACAGCGTCACAAGGAGAATGGCGTGACAATCTTTTTCCATACAAAGGTCAATCCTAGGCACCACGTGACCTAAAAGCCCCGCTCACTCCTAGGCACTAAAAGACTAAAGGTCATTCTGACCTAGGCACCAGCCAAACTAAGAGCACCACCCACGCTATAAAGATACCGCATTTAAACGCGTTTGGCAGAATGACAATACATGCAGCCATTCTTGTTTTGTCTTAGCGAAAGATTATATGCCGTACTGTGAAAGTAAGATGCACTTTGGTTTCGTACAGGCGTGTAGTTTATCGTGAGTGAGTTTACATCGAATTTCTTCTATACTAGAAACCAGAAAAATAAGCAAACGTAAATCGCAAAAAAAAAATAAATAAATAAAATGCACGAAAGGAAAACAGAGGAGGAAAGTACACGAGCGCAGGCTGTGGATTTAAGACGCTTTCCCGTCCAAACGTGGGAAGAAGGATTGTTGATACTGTCGATACGAGACACGGAAAATGCTGTCGTCTGGTCGTTTCTTTTTTCCTTTTTGCAAACTTAAAAATCAAGTAAAATATGAGAAGGCAACGCAACGTAAATGTTCAGCATTTCGAAATTGCTTTCAATTAAAACTCTGAGACGACGGAGGAGAGGATCGTAAAACTGTTTCCGGAGGCAGTGTGTCTTCCCTCCCGTCGGGGTATTATGTATAATGTTTCGCCAGCCCCAGTCTGCGCCTTTACTCTTCTTTGCTCAGTTTCCTTCCGGCGCTCGCTGCCTACGTTATCCGCGTCTCTCTGACATTGGATGCGTAATTGGCCAAGGGATGACAGTGAAGGAAGCTACGCTTTAGATATATGATGCGTGAAATATGTGGGCATAATTGGTTGCTTTTTATATACGTATATATATTGTTGCTTTTAGACACGGTTTACAATATCAATAAAACAAATAAGTGAAACTGAAGTGCTTTGGAGCGTTCCATTAGAAAATGCAGGCTCCTATGTGTACACTTTGAAGGAATTCAAAATCGACGAAGAAGTAGTAAACATCTAGACGAGCAACTCATAAACACGCATCGAATATGCCATGGCGACAGAACCCAGAACCGCGGTTCTGTTTCTTTGTGTCCAAAAAAATGGTCAGTTTGAAGCTACACTTAACATCAAAGCACCGAAGCTCCGAACAGCAGTCCGTATACAACGCCGGAATGTAATTCATGTGGCCCCTAAAACTTTTAGTGGCGTGCATGCTATTTTGGCACATAGACTCAAGTATAATTTGTCAGGTACAATTCGTTTTAAACTTCGCCATAGCGCTCGCGAAGCTTTTAGTGTAGATTCTTGCATTTTATAGGAGAACGGAAACGCAGACATCACATTAGTTGTGTGCATTTCTCTCGGCCAGTGAGTTGCCGAACTTACTAACGCTCGAAATGCACTCAGTATGAAGAGTGGTTTACTGTACGAAGGTTTGTTCTCGCAGGTAAACGTGTCAAATTTGTTTTTAGACTACGCCGACGCTTACGCTTGTGACATGGACTGCGAGATTTTTTTTTTTTACTCTTTTTAACCATGGAGATTGGGGAAACAGAAGGACAGGACAACACCAGTCTCCAAAAATAGATTTTTTTTTTAAATATTTTGTTATACCGGGCTTCATGTTGTTTTTATACTGCACTGTCAGACCGGGCTTCATATAGTATTCGAGGTTCAAGGCTGAGATGCATTAACTCACACACACACGCACACACACAAAAAAAGAGATACCTATGTGTCTATTGTGCTGCCGAACAGATAGCGTTGAATATCGATAATTGCGATTTATGAAAGAATTCCAGAAAATAAAAATGCTCGCGCAAAAAAAAAAAAACCAAAAAAAACAAGAAAAAAAAACACATTTTGTACACAATTGTTTTCACTTTAAAAAAAAAAAAAGAAATCTCTACTGGGATACCGAAAACATGAACCTCAGTGTTGCGGGCAGATGTAATTTTTGGGTTAGATCTTTCCTTATGTTTTTCAGTATCGTCATTTGCATCAGTCTACCTCGTTTCATTGCAGCTGTTTTATTTTCCGAGGGCCCAGCTCGCAATTATGTGGGATCATGGCAACATTATAACTATATGTCCTGACACGCGACGGAAATACATTTTTTTGCTCGTGGACACGTACACGCTACCAGGCGTTTATATGTTCACCCCTCGTAACTACCGATTACACGCCTCCCCTGCATGTTGTGAAATTTTCCACACTATGGCAACACTGTCTGCGGGTAGTCCGAACAGAACACAAAAGTGCGTGTCAAGGCCCACTAGAAGAAACATGAAAAAATAGCGTCTTGGGAAGCTCAGTGTGGCGGCCGACGTTTCTGTAACAGACTTGGCTTCTTTTTAGAGGAGCATATAAGCTCGGGAACGTTTCAGGCTGTCATACGAAGAAAACACACGGAAAGCTTCATAAGGGCAGAAGGCCACCGTAAAGAATACGGCCGCCTCTGAAAGTGTAGGCCAAACGGAAAACAAGAGAAGCTCGAAGCGCCGAGTGTACAACTCCGCGCCATGGCGACATGGAGAGCCCCTCGCTTTGCATTTAGCTTACTCCAGAGACGTCGTCCCACTCGACGAAGGCGTTGGTTGAGACAACCACGTCACGATCAATGAAGGCGTGGCCCTGTCGTCCGAGACAGCTGGCGGACACGGACGTTGCCGGCGTCACGATGCAGTTCAACAGGCTGTCGCAAGTAGTTACGCGCACGATTCATTCATTTCCGCGGTCGAGTTGAGCAGGCTTCATCACCGGCGGAAGGGCCCTGCGTGTGACCACTCAGACGCGACCGGTGCCGTATACACCGGGGGCAGCGGCACGAAACCGAGTCGCGTCCTCCGGCCGCTCGAAGTCCGGCCACGCGCCGCGTAAGAATCAAAATTAAATAACGAGAGTTTGTTGCCGTTCTGCCCCATTATATTTATGGAAAGATAAAAGCACACAAAAAAGACAAAAAATAAAAAAGCGGAGAGGTGGGGGACAGCTGCCGTCTGCAAGGACGCGGACATACCGCGGTGCGCACAGGTGTTAAGCCGGCGAATTCCCGCTGCGCACAACTCGTGCGTCGTCGACACCGCTGTGCGAGGCATAATGGCGCTTGGGGCAACCAAAAGAAAAAAAGAGAAGACAATGTAAGAATTTGAGAGTCAAACGAACGAACCGGCGCACCCCAGTGAATGACCGAGGTTCAATCTGGGTGGGGCTCTTTCGGCGTGCAACCGAAATCTTAGTTTCCACGGCGCCGTCTCGGCAATGAGCCTCCGTCAAATTGCTGGCACCTGAACCGGGATGGCCTGCACTTTGCGTCGGAGTCACCGAGGCGGCAAGCGCGGTGCAAATTGGGTGCATAACGTGTGTTCTTGTTTTTCGTGTTTTGTTCGGTTAGGGCTCGGAAAACAGCTTCAGCGGGCCCTAATCAACAGCGAGAGGGCTGTGTACGAAACTGGCACTGCTGTCAACCACCTCTGGAGAGAAGGAAACGTGTAGTGTACGGCTGCTAATGGCGGGTGTGTACAACAAGGAAGAGCTTCAAACAGCTAGGTTGGTAACGATGCGCCGAGGGGGATTCGGCGACATATTATGTGGTGGTTGCTATCAGTGTATTTTCAGCTTTCGGTCACGGGTGTTGCTCCTTAGATTATTCACGGAGTCTCACCGGTCGAGTATGTGCTTTCATCGTAGTAATACTACTTCAATGTTCAATAATAAAACACACGTTTTTTTTTGTTTTTTGTTTTTATGTACGCAAAAGATAAGAAACCACATATGAACAAACAATATCGCCCTGAAACTTTGCCAGTTTAAGAATCTTCACGTTGTAGGCTAAAGTGTACAAGATTGAACATCGTGCGAATTTAAACTTATTACAATAGATACTACACACACCGAAATAAAATTATGTCATCTCTCGTGCAAGATATGTGGTCTAGAGTTAAAAAAAATAGTAGACAAGCGTGAAAGCTGAAAATAGACGTTTAATCAGGCGAACGTGTGCCTGCACCTAAACTAAAAGGAGAGCGTACATCGTGTGGCGGCAATGAAGGGACGATTGACTCCTGTGACTGTTTGAAAGCATAGTTGGGTCATTTACTTCGGAAATTTAATTTAATTACAAATACTTCGCTCTAAACGTAGTTCATTACAATTAGAATTACTAGAGAAAAATTAATTCATTACATTTAAGCATTACTTTTAGAAAGTAATTCAATTACTTTGGAGTTACTTTCTTTGGAAAGCGACCGAATGACAATGATGTTGCTGTGATAAATAATTTTCGCAATGAAATGTTGTTGTTCATTCTTCGTTTGACCGCTGAGCATCCCCGTTACGGCATTTTATATTCGTCATGTTAACTTGAAACGTTCTTTGGCTCGTCAGGATTGGCTGGTGAAAAGGCCACGTGATCAACGCTGACTAGTTGATTCCGGCGAGTATGGGAGGTTTTGGAAAACCGCCAGGCTTTAAAATCAGACTAGCGCCAGTATCTTCATTCCAGGAACTGCCATCAAATTTGTATGCCACGTGTTAAAGGAGCGGTGCAACGATATTCAATTGGAATGTTTTTCTCTCTACACGAGCTTACTGGCACACCTGGGACTCAAGGGTACTTACACGCAACGCCACTGGCCAATAAACTCCTTTGTTGCGGTGTAATTTCAAGGACAAAAGCGATCATTTTCATTCAATCTCTCCTTTGCAAAATTTGATGACGTAACGTGGGGACCGCAGTACACCCAAGTGACGATATTTGAATGCGGTTCATAGATTGGACCCGAGCATTGGGTGGACACTCAACTTGGGCTCGTGATAATTGCTAGCTCGAGAAGCATTCGGGTAGTGGCCCGTGTCCAATCGCTGCAAGGACGACAACAGCCGAGCCATAACAATGTCTGGAACTCAGCGCGTGTCCTGCGCTTTGACAACCCCAGCGCGTGGCTATGATCAACACTGGCGGCATATAATCGGCTCCAGATCACGTGGCCGCTTGTTCTGGCTGCGAGTTGAGGGGGTGAACGCTGCTCGTTTTTCTATAATTTTTTTCTGGGACTTCTATTCCGTGGGGTAAAAACGAACGCGTGTTTCATAGGTCATTAACGTTAGGGATCCGTTTTAAGCGGTATTTGCGCAAAGTACAAAAATTGTTGCATCGCTCCTTTAAGTTATCTGATGAAGAACCCCATGAGCGTAAGCGCCTGGCTCCGTAACGTTCCGGAGTCATACCGAAACCTTTCACGTGTAACACAATTGCCCAGCAATTCGCTACGCATGTTATTTTTTGTGCTTTTCTTTCGCCTACTTCAGTAGTGTTACGATATGGGAGCTGAGTCTGAATTATGATATGAATCAGCTCTATTATTTTGCAATACCACCAATATAGATGTAGTGTTTCTTTTTATCAGAGCAGGTAAAAGTAAAGCGATCTCCGTTAGCAGACACTAAGATAATCTAATGGAGACTCGAACCTTAATTACCCTTGAAATGACCTATAGGAGTTCTGATAAGATATTCATTTGCCCATGGCACAATAACGTCGATTTCTTTCTTTCCATCCTGCTAATAAAAGGCACTCTTAGTGGGGCATCTTCTGAACCCTTCGGCGGGTGCTGTGGCATTGACAGTTGCTCAGCTGTGCGGCCACGTTCGGCGCCATGACGCTTTCTCGGCGCTTTTAAAGTTCTACGAGGTTAACTGAAGGCAATGAGGCAAACGCTCAGTGCATTTTCGCCTGTCTGTGACAAGCTTATGGAAGAATTAGTTGTCATTTTAATTCAAATTTCGCAACAATCATTGTAGTTATAAATAAATAAATCGTAAGGTACACTTGTTTTCGGTAGAAGTATACATTACAATGGCAAGTTTCTCGTAAAGGTTATTGCATTTCAGTAATCTAATTACTGGCCAAGTCCGGTCGGCCGCGGCTTTTTCTTACCTCCTGGAAGTCTCGAATCTTCTAGGCGCAGACCGATGTGCCTCGAGGCACACCACTGCGTTTAAGGGCCGCTCCATTTGAGGCGGACCACAGCCCCAGTGGTACACCTCAAGTGCAAACGGGATTTCGTCGTCCCGACGAATCGTGATTAAAAATGGGAAGCTGAAGCACCTTTCAGAAATTTTGAGTTAGGAGCGGACTTCTATAGCTTTTTCTCCCGTGGATTCAGTTGTCGCGCTCCACTCGGGCAAAAGAAAAGATAAATCGCATTTATTTCGAAGAAAAAAAATTAAATGAGCGCAGGCGATTACAGCAGTGTAGCCGCAGGGCGTGCTTCTCTGCCGCCTGTATATCTAAGGCGTCGTGGCGTCATCGTAAGCATCCCGGAGACAACTTAGTGGCGAGCAAAAGTCATTTGACACCACTGATGACGTCACTTTTGCTAGTTTTTTTTTTCCTCTCCGCTCTCCGCTTTCGCGCTCTCCTGCGCTCAGCGAGCAGCAACGGCTACGTCGAAAATTTCCTTAGCGATTACAACGCTCCTACTAATAAGATCGAAAGTCATAATTTTAAAAATGCCTACATTAAAACTTTCACAGTTTTTTTCTTCGAATTCAATAACTTGTTTCGTTTTGTTTTTCTTTAAGAAATGCAAAGCGTGACTTATTGCGTTGGCACTCGTTGCTGCGTGATTCGCTCTTTGGCGTTCTTATCAGATAATTGAGCAATCTCATCGGCTGCTGAGCGATAATAAGAGGCTCCGTATTCGCCGCGGCCTGCGTTTCATAAGCTGCGAGACGGAACCTAGCGGCCAGAACAGAAAGTTGGGGGGGGGGGGGGGGGGGGGGAGGGGGGGCAGGTTCGCTCGCCAGCTTTCTCGAGCGAATCGGATATTCACACTGTGTGTGAGTTCGTTTGAAATCACTTTGCGTGAGATCTAGAATGTAGCGAGTCTAATTACTCAGCTTAACGCAGCGCTGTTTCGGGTGCGCAAAGGCTCATTGTGATGCGTTTTCGAACGAGTGTTATTGAAATGTCAAGCAGTTTTCTAATTCCAAATTGGTCGGTCGAGTTGCACACCCAAATAATTGTAACTATGACTGCTCATCCCTTTAAAAAATCAAATTGCCCACATCCATTGTTCTAAATGGCATGAGTACCTGCACATCCAGTAAAAAACTAACGCGGGCACTAAAAAAAAAAAAATAAAAAATAAAACGAGCGCTTTTTTATAACCCCAACTTAATGTACAATGTACAATATACAAACTCACGAGAGGACTACGCTAACGTCTCTTGCCCCGTAGAAAGTGGAGTTTTGTACAGTTCAACTCAAAAAGGCTTACGACGAAGCGATAATAAGATCCAGGAAAATCTGGATAACGTAAGCCCGCCCGCATTTAATGTCAAGTTATACTTTCCAGCCCCAAAAATGCCGGGCCTTAGCGAACATATTCTTGGAGGCGCCAAGGCTGGCTTACCTCCCGAGTTTTATCGAATGCCTTATAAAATTCCCAGTTGCAGTCTCCTCTTCCACCACCGCGGTTCATTACCGGGCCTTAAAAATTGAGATCTCTAGAGGGAGCACAGGACTCTGTGCGAGGCCTTAGAAAGTCGTGGAAGGCAAATTTTGCCGATTTACTAAATATGGCAAAACCACTTGTTCGTTAAGTTGCTGGGCGTTTTTGTTTAGGCTTGTCGGTGTTAGGTTATTTTATTAGATATACATTGTGTTTAATTGCGTGCCTACGTACGCCAAATATTGTTAATGCACAGTCCTAATGTAAAAAAAAAAGATCCCTGTAGGAGTGGGCTTTGACGGCGCACTACACTGAACGTTCGAAATTATTCTCTATACTATAGCTAAACTCTTTCATCTGTGAAGCAATAATGTAGTGTTGTTGGTCGGTTGAAGAACATATCGGATATTCTAGCATTTTGTATCAGTCTTAATGAGAATATAACAGACACTTCAGCTTTGTGTGAAGTGCTGCTTCACGCCCAACTTCTGGTGCGGCAAGATGATGTCAAACCCAATGAAGTAGTGTAAGAAATCTCAGCAAAACTTTGAAATTTATCCTGAATGAACCCGACTCGTCACTAACCGAAATTGAATTTAGCTTTTGAAGCATGCTTCTGAAAATTACGCAAGAGTCACCGCAGTTATTTTTTAAATCAACGCGCTCTGTTTAACAAGGTGGCGTTTTTGTTTTGCGATAAGAAGACCACCGACGCAAAATCGAATTTTGCATTATCAACTGAATAAATATCAAGCTAGAACTTCTGTCTTAGGTGAACAAAAACGTAACCCTTTGTTTTTATTTGAGAACTTTACAGACAACGGTTGGTCCAATGCATGCTTTGTCCTTTTTATAACTGCTTCTTTTGTCCGAGTTGAATTCACGGACCGCAGCATGACCGCACGTGGCAAGGCTACAAGTGCAGCTTCAGACATGGTTAGTTGATTTACCATTCCCGTCGGTTTAGATATGAACACGCACATATTATCGGTGTGAATTGTTTAGAGCAACGTGCGCCAAAGACCTCCCCTCTGCCTCCAATTTCACGGTTTGCCGTCGTACTGCACTGGCCAAATTGTCCTTCCGAAGGGACCGACACTAGATGCCACATTTTAATTTTTATACTGAGCGTCTTCAAAATTTGCCTTTTTTATACAGAAGCGCCGCAAAATATCACATGCGTGTGGCACTGTCAGGCGAGTTCCTTTCTCTCTGCGGAAACTTTTTCAACCGTCTACGAGTCCAGCTGGTATATCATTCAGATGTTCCAGCTAGACACAACTTTATGGAAGCGCAAGGGGCGGGAGAAAGAAAAGAGGACATAAGGCAAGAGAAAAAATGATCAAGCTGCGATTTTACTAAATTCGCTGCGAAATGAGACGATTGTGTTCTGCAACGCCCTGTTTTTTTTTTTGTTTGTTTTTTTTTTGTTTTTTTTAAGTATTTGACCACCAAAGATGACCGCTCTAAGCGGGAGGTCACACTTTTGTATGCTACTCCCTCCGCAGTAGCACATCCGCGATTCTACTTTCTTGGGGAGATGAACTTCTCTCCTGACGTTCATTGACTGGTGTTTCAATAGAAGTTGTTTCTCTCTCTCTCTCTCTCTCTGCCAACCTATGCTCCCGTTCACAGCTTTCTTATGCTTATAAATGGAATGCAGGCGAAGTGCGTTTTCCTTCATGGCACTTCAAAAACCGCGAAACTAGTTGTTGTTTTTTTTGTTTTTTTTACGAGTCAAAATTATGTTCTGGGTCTGTCATTCCAGTCAGTTTCACGCTGTCAGCTACTCCGGTGTGATTGCTGTTGGTTTTGCTAAATGGCGAGCCCTGCTGCTAGAGTATGTTGACCCGCCTTAAATAAGCGAGGGGGCATGATTCAGAATCGAATGTTTTTTTTTCAAGACCCAAGTCTATAAAGTTAGTAAGCATACACCGCCGTGAACAAATCTGGTGTCTCCGTGCAGTTTGTGGCACGTCGCGCTGCAGCAATGTGTTTCGCGCGCATTGCCCACCGCCGTCAATGTCTAAGCTTGTGTGTGCCTCGCTGTTCAGGAAGCACAGGACGCCAACTTCGATGACGGTGAACACGAAGATGCTGGAGCGCGTTTCCGCTTGAGCTGCGGCCATTGAAGCAAATCTCTCGGAAATGCGGCGGACGGAACGGCCGTCGAGAAAATGTTTCTGTCCTGACTCCTTGTGTCCCGCGGAAACTCGGAACGAGCCTCGGGAGACCAGGCTGCATCCCTTGCAGTCCCCCTCTTCGATTGCTCCCGTGAGACGTATGGAGATAGTGGATGTTGCCATGCGTGTCTGCGCGCGTGCGGTGCGCACGGCTCGCGTCGAATGAGGCACGTGGTCTTACGTCTCCTTTCTAACCCCCGCTGTTCGCCCATTTTTCTTCAGATCGAGAAGCGCGTGTTGTTCGTGCAAATGTGTACACAATTCTGCGGGCGCTTGGGTTTTTCGGAAATGTCAATGACGGGGGGGGGGGGGGGGGGGGTATTGGAAGTGTGGGACATGGGTACGCTAGATGTCACAGAATAATAAATATCGTATTTTATGGACTGTAGTCCGCACCCTGTGTATATATAGTATATTCCACCGACGCAAATTTTGGCTGAATTTTTATTTTTTTTATTTTTTCTTAGGCAGTTTGCACCTGGTGCATAGACCGAACCCTTTGTCCATATTTTACTCTTGCTAATAGTTGTATGTCGTTGGCTCACCGAAAAACAGCCCTCTGTGCTAACTAATCAAACAATACGAATGTAACTCATTCTAATAGATCTCATTGTTTTCATAATTCGCAATGTTTTAGCAGAAACGAAAATGAGCGTGAATGCTCTTCATTTTGGGAGGCAATGAGACTATCGTTACATAAAAAACACCGCAGTCGCTTATTGACTTGTAATAATAATTTTACAACTGCAAAGAGCTTGTGCTTGTGCCATCAAGATCAAGCTTGATTCGTATTGTCTGCCTGTGCGCAGGACCTTGACTCACCCGCAATCGGCGGGAGCGTTGAGGGAAAAAGCAATACGCCAAGTCCCAGCTTTTCTTGTAGGCTAATGCCCGGTGCGAAACAGATTGATCTCAATAACCGTGCCCCCCCCCCCCCCCCCTTCCTAGGCGACATCCTCATTACAAACGAACGATTTGAAAAACATTTTGTATAGTCAGCACCTTTAGATGCCCACATCGCGTAGAATATTAACTTTGAAACATGAATAGTCTCAGGGCTCTAGTCTGAAAAACCCGATAATTTAAAGTAGACATTGTTTAGACGCTTGTTTTGAAATCACGGGTGAAATAGGCTGTAAAGGGGATCGGCAGTGTTTAGTTTGCGGGAAAAAGAATAAAATATTTCGAGATTGTCAACCGCAAAAATAAGAATTTATATTCATGCGAGAGATGTGACATATAATCGCATAAACTCAAATGTTTAGGCTGAAATTAAGTGATGCACGGTGACAATCTTAATGTCATTTAAACTGAACCTTTCTGGAATGTTCAGACACTCCTCTTGTATATGCAGGTTTATAATAACCCGCTGCCTTGATTAATACAAAATTGACGACTGCTGTAGTTTGTCACAAATTGCTTTTAGACTATTTGAAGTCTTGTCAACCGAAACAATATTGTAAAATAATTGTATTATTGGATTTTATCTGAGCCCACTTTCCTTACAACATATGCAACTTTTCTTTCTTTTTTTTTTTTTGTTTTTTTTACGAGCGGTAACAAATCAATTTTTTTGTTTTGTTTATATACATTCAATGCCGCTTTGGAAGTGACGTTTATTTTCATTATGCAAACTTTCTGCCAGCACATTTGATTATGCAATGAACAAATATCTCCGACCTTGATATTGCTTTTTGGATAACGAGGGGCGAGTACTCTTAAATAAGAGAGAAGAAGAAAAAGATGGGTCCTCCACTTCGTTTTCGCTTGCACACTCAAAAGAAACAGGCGTATTTTTAATGTTGCTCTTGCATGGCAATAAGTTCGAAAAGTCTCAAGGATAATATGCGAGCCAACTTTCCACATGTAAGATTGAGATGGGCTTAAAAAAAATATCAAAAATTGCCATTGGGAGCACGCGCGCACTGAATCGATCTTCATTAATCTTTAGTCAAATCTGTTTATTTTCATTTTATTTTTTACAGTCAGAGGATACAGAATTGCGCACGTTGCTTCAAGTTCAAAAACTGGACGTCGAGGGTTTCCTTTTATGTTCATGGTTTCTTATTGTGTACCGTCATCGGTGTATCTAGTGTTTTTTGTGTTGGGTCTGCTGTTCAACGAGTGGATTATGTCACGGTAATGTTTTCAACGTATTTTGGAAAAAAAAAAACGAAAAAAAGATGGAACAATAGTTTTTCGCAACATAATGTATGCAGTAGAAGCCGCTCTTCCATCGCGAACTTTCTACCATCGGTAACAACACTATGGTGTCTCGTGATCACGCGCAGTCAAAGCACGATGGAAGGCAACGAGCGCGTGCTGGAGGCGGAGCTTGTCTCGGAGGTCTTATGCTGCAACAGACCATAGGTGCCACCAGGTACTTAATTTGCGTAATATTATTCTTAAATAACGAATATTTTTGTCTTCGCATTAGCTTCTTGTGGGATATCCAAAGTGATAACAAGATGTAGAAACATCATAATACTAAAACAAAACGCCACGTCACGTGACACTTCGACGTGACGCCGTGATTAAGCGATGCCTGTTTGGATTAGGGTGTCTTTCCGACTTGAAGAACGACCCGCTGGAAGTTTTGTCATGCGAGTGTCTTGTCGTTTAGACAATTATTATGTTCGACTATTTCCTACGCGGTTGCTCCATTTTCTACATAAACGGCGGACGTTAACATTCTTGTACGAGGCATGTTTGGGCCTATTGATTAGTTACGACTTTGTTCACTTCTAAACCATACAATGAACTATAATTTTAAAAATAATTATACAATGTATTGAACTACGAAGTCATTTTTTGAAAACACGCTTACACCTCTGTGGCGCTTTTTGCGGCGAACCAGTGAATCAAATATAGCTCAAGAAATTCATATGAGCGATATGGTGAAACCGCGATCATTGCAGTCACACAAATTAGTGCTAAAACGGAAAAGTTCATCGATTATATTTTCTGGAAAACAGATTTTGAAATGTCAAACGGGATGCATCTTGTAGAGTTTTAGCAGTAGCGTAAAGTGTCTGCTGGCGTCCTCGTGCCTGAGTGTCTGCGACAACATTGGACTTGTTAAAACTCCACGTGTGGCACAGGACATTTTAACATCGAGAATGACGACACCAACAAAAACAGAGAACACAAGGGGGACAAAGAGGAAGATAATGGGAAATGTAACTTAATAGTAAGTCGTACAGAGATACTTGACTTTATTTTCAAACACCGATTTTCATCGACTGGACCGAAATCTACAGAGCGAGTTCGTTCTTATAAATTGTTTTTCCTTTGAAGAAACACACGTGTAGCGGGATTCGCCTTCGACACTAAAATTCTGTATTAATTAAGAGTATTCCTTCTAACCGAACGGAAAATTGAAAGGAGCTCGAAGCAATCCTTGACAAAGCTTCTTAGTTGCTCGTTCCGCTGCTTCGCGCCTCGGTTCAATTCTAAATTGCCGCAGCCCTCGCAGCTGCATTCGCGGAGTGTCTGGCCCTTTCTCTCGGTCAGGCACCTGGTTGCTAGTTTAAAGGTTTATTTTTATTGCATTCCTCGAACGATTTCGCAGAGGCGCGTGAGAGGCGGGCTGTAGAGGATGCAAAGGACTGTCAGCCAGGAGGGCGACGCGGGGCCGGTGCAGAGTTCCAAGGTCGCGCGATGCCCGAGACTGACGGGCTGTGAGCGCGGCTGGCGAAGAAAAGCGGCGCAAGTCGTCGCGGGGCTTCCTGGACCGCGGACGTGGCCAGGCGTCCCCTGAGGGTCCTGAGCACGTGAGCAGTCATTCGGCCGGGAAGCGGACGACGAGCGCGCAGCCTTGCGCAGCGCTGCTTACCGTCCTTGTCGTAGTGGCTCCAGACGTCCATGAACTGGCTGGCCGTCAGGTTCTTGAGCTCCCTAGTCTTCTTGTCCCTGAACTGGCGCATGAAGTTGGCACTGCCCTTGCTGCCTGCCTTGATGCCTTCGGCCATACTGCTTTTGCCGGGCTCTTTAGCGGACGAGAGATAACACAGCACGAGGTGAGTTGGTGCAGGTAAGGAAGATTGGGGAGACGTTTCAAGGGTCGTCTGGGAAAACGAACGGACGCTCGCCGGGTTTCTGGTCTCGGGTCACGGCAGGGGGACGCTCGCGTGGAAGGGCGCGCTCAAGCTGGACCCGTCCGTCTGACTCAGTGGGGCTCCTCTCTGCGCGGTCGTGCTCTTGGCGGCAAGCTGCGGTGAAGGCTGCCGGCTGCTTCGGGAGACCGTCTGCGTTTGGGAGTCTGCATCTGACGGGGACGCGCACTCCTGGCTCCGCCGGGGGGCGCTCTCCTCTGCGCAGCCGCAGTATCGACCTGCCGCTCGCCGACCCACCTGCTGCCGACGCCGCCGATTCCACTGGGCTGATATCGAGAGTTGCGTTTCTCGGCCTCTCCGCAGGTCGGGCTCACCGCCGGGCCTCCTGGGGTCTCCCCGAGGCCTCGCCTCTACCTGTTTGCCACCGGCAATGCGCCACTAGGCGCCTGAGCAGGCGCTTGACTTGGCTCGCGCATCGGCACACAGGCGTCAAGTCCAAGCATTCCCACTCAGAGGGTCAGGCGATTCGAACTCTCCGAATGACTCTTTGGAGCGTGTCGGGTCTCGCGGCTCCTCGCTGTTCGGGAAAACTCGGGCGACTCTAATATAAAGAAAACCGCGCCTGAACGCTTGGCGAAACAATCGATAATTAGCGATGAAGTCTCGTTTACGACAGTTGGACATTTGTCTCACCGTTTCACCGAACGACGTTTTAGCGAATGCCACTGCTGTTGCCCCACACGCGTGGAAACGACTTCGACAAGCTAAACTACTGGAGCTGGTCTAAGTGGACTAGGCGGATATGCTCTCTTCCCTCGCAAATATTACGCACCTAGAGGTCTGTATCGTCACCTGCAAGCAGTAGACCGTTCTTCACCCCCCGAAGTCGGCACTTCGCTCCGACTAGTTCGATATGCTTGCGAGGCTAATAAAAAAAGAAAAAAAAAAGTAAAACTAATGGAATTGATGCGCTCGCCTGTTTTACATATTTCGCTCCGCCGGAATTTCCATCGTTTCCGAAGCCCTCTCGGCTACCGTACATTAAGCGTGTACCGTTAATAGGAACATCTACATTGAAGGCCAGTGGGAGGTCTGGCAGTCTAGCCGAAAGAGTGCCGCCGATCACGCTTTCACATGGTTTCGCCACGGTTTCGACTTTCAAGTTTCGACAAAACAGAATAAATATATTCTGTTTCGCTTGAATTTCACCCGCAGCCGAAGCTATAGACCAACTCAACCCACTGACGTCACTGCGGTGTGACGTCAGTCACACCGCAGTGGCGTGACGTCAGTGAGTTGAGTTTCTCTCGATACGCCACTGCTGTCGGTATTGCGCATGCGCAGATGCTTCAACTCCTACCGAATTCGGTTTTTGCGCAAGCGCAGTGCCCGCACCTGGTGCGGGCAAAGCGGGCTTGTTTATAAACAATGCGTTGGGTGTATAGGCCCCTTTCGAAATTCACGTGCCGATTATTAGAAAGTCGCAACCACTGCACAATGGCGGATATCTGCATCGAGGAACGTGCAAGTCATTCCACAAGGTGGCAAACGGCGGAGCGCGGCCAAGACTACGAGGCGACGAGTCAATCAAGCAGCGTCGAAAGTTTAACGTTATGGCGCTCAACACCTTTTTTTTTGTGTGTGTGTGTGTGTTTTTTCAGTAGGCCGTGACGTTGACGCTTTCGTTCGCAATTGTGCAGGAATTCCAGAGGCCCTAAACTCTGGAATACATTTTAGCGCTCAAAAACAGGGACAAAGAGGCGAGAAACAGACAGCACAGCGCACTGTGCTGTCTGTTTCTCGCCTCTTTGTCCCTGTTTTTGAGCGCTAAAATGTATTCCAAATTCCAAAACCAACTAGCCCAACAATCTGCCCTAAACTTGTCAGACACAAAGTTGGAGCCGAAAGTTTGCGCAGCGCGTCGATTGGACGTCGGCGAAAAAAGCGCGAAGTCATCGTCGTGATAGGCCAATCGGTGCGCTCCGTCAACTTCGGCACCAACTTTGTGTTCGACGAGTTTAGAGACCCAGAGCTGCCAACAGAAGGCGGTATTTCGAAAGGGGTCTATACACTCCGTGCGACGCGACTGGCGCGCCGCCGCGCGGCCGTTACCGAAGGTAGGCAGTGAGAACCCCAGAGAAAACGAAACCGAAACCACGCCGCGTACGTCCGGACGGATTGAGGTCGGAGCGGTGCGGTTGTGCTGGGTTCACAGCATGAAGTGCTGCCGGTGCTGCATCATTAAGTACTTCAATAGTTATGCTTTGTATCTCGTGGGGATATAGTTCCGCAGTTTTTAACCTCGCCGATGTTTTGTAGGACAGCGACAACGATGGACCCGCGATGTACGACCCGAGAAATTTGGTCTCCCAATCATGTCTGCCACTGTGTCGGACCGGCTGACATATTCAACACTGCCGCTTTGCGCTCTGCGTTTGTTTTCGTACCAGTAACGCTTACATGCGTTAGCGCCGATGGAACGAACTGAAACGCCATCCCGCACACTCGCGGGTATGCAGTGCCAATTTCGTTGGGTGAATGCCCTCCAGAGAAGTTTCGTCCCCATCGTACGTGTCGGTGATATTTCCGGACAAGTATGGCACGCAATCTGTACTTCATGAAGAAAGATTCGAACGGTAAA
Organism: Ixodes scapularis; assembly: GCF_016920785.2. Lineage (NCBI taxonomy): Eukaryota > Metazoa > Arthropoda > Arachnida > Ixodida > Ixodidae > Ixodes > Ixodes scapularis. The sequence continues at coordinate 46,349,203 of NW_024609884.1, forward strand.
AAAAGTGACATATATGAATCTAAGGAAAACTACAATGAAACTCGAAATCACTGGAGAATCGACGTTTGAGTAGGAAGTTTATGTGGTGCGCTTTCTTTTTTTATCAGCCTTCTTTTGGCTGTGGAAACGCTGACTCCCCGAGTTCTGTAGGCAACATTTTTTTGCTCGGCTTTAGAGCGACCTATCGCAAAGTTGTTCGAACTGGAAGTACCGTCCACTGGTCCCTTCCTACCTGTAAAGTCTGCGCCTCCTAGGATGAGTGGTATTATCTTGACAGACTTTGACTGTCAAAACCGGTTCCCATTTAGCTACGCCGCCCAAAATAAATTTCCGCCTGGTTTCGCTATGCCACCTCTTCTTGGTGGCGGCATAAGTGTTGCCTGAAGTTACGGGCATGTAAAGTACCTGTGTGCCGAAAATCAGCACCTCGCACTGCAGGTTATTTCACAACAGCTGACCGCAAAAGCCTTTGACGGCCACACCGTGTGTTGGCCGGCAACTTTGTTTTCTCGGCTATGGAACCACCTTTCGTAAAGTTGTTTCAATTGGAAGTACAGTCCACTAGTCCCTGCCTACCTGTAAAGTCTCCACCTCCCACGACGAGTGGTATTCTCCTTACAGCCCTTTCATGGTCAAATCCGGTTCTCAATGAGTTACGCCGCCCAAACCAAATTTCCACCTGGTTTCCCTATGCCACCTCTTTTTGGTTTAATAAGTGCTGTATCGTGTTAGTGTCAAGTCCAAGCACCTGTGTGCCCAAATCTGCACTTCGCAGAGCCCGGTTATAACACATTTTTGGTCCAATATTGGATATCCCGTACAGCTTTATTTCTTTATTCGTCAGAAACTTAACTTTCACACCTGCTGTCTTAATGAAACTTGGCACACTTCGTGCAGAAACTTAGTGAACATCTCACTCGCCTCCAAATATCATCATTCCAGCAGTCCTACGTTTACAGCGACGACCGAAACAAATTTCCCACTCAGAGCAATTACGGCATCGGCCGTCTTGCTTTTCGGAAAATTGTCCAACCACTTTTTCGGCCGCAACTAGAGCAATTATCCCTAATAACGACTCAAACTCAATATATAAGAAGTGGAGAACAGCTAGATGCCTTTCTGCCCCAGCACTCATGCAACGTCACCCTCAACGTATCGGCTCAAAAAGGAAAAGTTTCGTCCGTGCGCGCTTCCACCGCCACAGCTTCGCACGCGGAAAGGCGCCGCAGGCTGCTGAACGCGCCTCACTGCCGAACGCCAGCTCCTCCGCTAGCGGTGCTACGCGCGCTTTTCAAAGCGCCCCCTATAGACCTTTTCAGAAAAGGGCTGCTGGCCGGTTTCATTTTCAGTGTTTGTGCGTATCGCGCGTGATTTGCTCGCTTTCCGAAGCGACGCACACGCGCGTGCTGAGCTGTGGAGATCGCACGCTGAGCTGTGGATTTGTAAGCATTGGAAAGGTCTATAGTTCCCGCACGGAGTGTATAGACCTTCACAAAAATCACCTTCTGCGCGCTACCACCTTTGTCTGCTGGGTTGTGGAACGCCTTCTGAGCATGAGCTGTTGATCTGATGTGCGGCATGGCTCATCACCTGGCCGAAAAATGCTGAGTAACTGAGCTGTGCACGCATGCGCAGCGTCTAATATGCCGCACAGCAGATCAACAGCGCATGCTCAGAAGGCGTTCCACAGCCCAGCAGACAAAGGTGGTAGCGCGCAGAAGGCGATTTTGGCAAAAGTCTATACAATCCGATGGAGCCAGCTGAGTGGCGTCAAAAGTGCAGCGTCATGGCGGTCCTTGTCAGTTTTGCTATTACCGACTAAACCAATCACGGACAGCAATCGTTCAGTGATTTAGCGCGTTTGTGTGTGTGTGCGAGCGTGCGCGCGCGCGTATGCGTATGTGTGAGTGTGATTCCTTTTGCAGGTGTTATAGTAAACACACAAAAACAACAACCACCGTGACGATGCACTTTTTGTTTTGCGCCGCTTCACAGGCTTTGTAGGAACGTAGCGTCGGCTGCGGTCTGACGCGGAAGTGAAGACGAAGGTTGGCTTCGATGTCCACAAGGGTGGGGTGATACGTGCCGGAAATAGACCGAGCAGAGGTCCGAACTCCAGGCTGCAGGCGACCGCAGGTCTCATCACGGTTGTCTCGCAGGAGTCGAGAACGTGTGCGACGTTCCCGTCACCGACTTGCTCCGCGTGTTCCGACACAACCGCGAGACTCCCGTTGCGAACGAAACTGTAACCCGACACAAAGAGGAACGTGTCGATTGGGCTGAAGTTTGCATAAACAAATACATGACCATTTGCTTGTCAGTGGTAGACGGTTACAATTTTAAGGACTAAAGGAGTGCGCAAACTTTGAGGGAACGCATAGTTGTGTTCGATCTAAACTTTTGAGATTGGAACGAAGGGCATTAGTCGTAATGTTCTTTCGGCGTTTTTCACTGCGAGTACGTAGTAGCCATGGAAGTGACGATAACCATTCTCTTAGATAAATGTATTTAAAACGTGACTAATTTTGCGCAGAAACCCTCGTAGGTCAGTAGATTAAATTGACAACAATGTAAAGCGCAACTGTCATATATTGCGCGCACTAAGACAGGCACGTACAACTTTTGTAGTTGGAGGAGAGAATTCTAGGCTGTGCACTATGACGCGCGGCTTAAAGGGGCTGTGCAACGACATTGAGTAGGAACGTTTCTCACTTTAAACCAACTTACCGGCACTAGTGGGACCCAAGAATATTTGAAAGTAACGCCACTGACAAAGAAAAGTTTTCGTCGCGGCGGAATTTTAAGGATAAACGCGAACCTTTTCTTTCAGTCTCTCCTTCGCGAAAATTGCCTGACGGAGCTGTGGGAACAATGGCAGCAATGCCATCTCCAGGAGTGCGTCATCAAGTTACGCGATCCCCGCTGAGACGATATATAAATGCCGTTCCCACAGTGGACCGGAAGACTGCGTCGGCATTCGATTTTGGCTCGTGACAATCAATGCCCCCGCATTTATTCGGGTAATGGCTCGTGCCCAGTCGCTGGGATGACGGGAAGAGCCGAACCTTAACAATGCCTGGAACTCAGCGCACGCCCTGTGCTATGCCAACCCCAGCGCGAGGCTGTGTGAAAAACATTGGCGGCATATAATCGGCTCTAGATCACGTGGCCGCCTTTTCTGGCTGCGAGTTGAGGGGGTAAACGGTGTTCGTTTCTTTTCGGATTTTTTCTACGACTACCATAGCGTAGCAAGAACAAAAAAAAAAAAAAAGCAACATATGTTTTGTATGTCATAAATGTAAGGTAATTATTCTAAGCTGTATTTATTGCACGCAGAAAATCGTTGCATCGCCCCTTTGATAGGGGAGACGGGAACTGGTACTGATATACCAAGGGCTTCGCGTCTGTCTACAACTGTCTTGTAACAGACGCATTGATATAATTGAGATTCTTCAGTTCAATAATAGTAACGCTAGCATTGAAAATCCCTGCTTCCGAACGCACGTACTTCAGAAGACTAACGTGAGGCACGGGGCAGTTTTCTTGAGATTTGAAAAACGTTTCTCGCATTTCACGAAACACGTCGAGGAAATTATATTTAGGGCTTCGCGATTCCGAACTATGGAAGTGAATGCAATTCGGTCAGTACATCGAACGAGTTGCTTGCTTCCCTTCACACACGCTCAAATACTAAATACTTTGTGTTTATTTTTAATGGACAAACCTTTGAAGTCAAGAGCCACGGGCACCGCTACAGAAAACAAAGAAAAAAAAAAGAAAAAAAAACCACTTTAATTATATTTTGATAGATCGCAGAAAACAGGGAGTTTCGCATTTTGTTGTGAACGCTAGTGATTTCCTTTGGCGGCAGCAACAGGCTGGATGAATACCCCTTGCTTGCCGGAGTTTGACTCACGGACCGAAGGTTTGCATCCCTGAAATGAACCAGTTGGGGTTCAACAACCCTATCACACCATACCCGGTTCCCGCAAAGTCGTATACGGCATTTTATTGACTGGAAGTGTGACAGGTAGGAGACGTTCGTAGCTTCTTCAAGCGCTTAGAGGGATACTTCAACGATATTTGAAATATTCCCATCGTGTTCAAAAATAGGTAGAATATGATCCACAATATCCGTAAATGATGATCGCACGTTTGTATCTTGAGCCTGGTGGCTGTATTTTTCGTTATAAACGGCCCACTCTGGCAAGCGCTCGGAGAAGGCCCAGCGGAGACCACGTGACATCCAACGCAATCGTGACGTAGGTCGTTTCAGGACGAGCAAAGCTACGGCGAGGCTGACGTCGAAAGGATGGCCTAGTCGTTCCAGCAACCGAAGCGGCTGCTTTTGTACGAATTTTGTGTGACGGGTTAATCTTCTATAATCTTGTAGGGGGACAATAGCGACTTCTGGGACACACAAAAGGGATTCTCGGGAAGAAGGGAGTTCCTCCTTCACCTCTTCTCTCGTCGTGGCTGGAGGCGAGACACTCACCGTCACTAGCTGTCAAGGTTCCTAGACGGGCATTACAAGCGAGGCGTTAGCGACATCCACCAGGTGCTCTTTGCTAATCATTTATTTTTGTTTTAAAATTCTTTTTCGAGACTTTTTAACAAGATATTGGTATGTTCGATGTAATACTGCTCCTTTGAATACATATAGACCAAAAAATGAGCGCCGAAATTTTGTTGTAGTATCCCTTTAAGATAACAGGGCGTTACATTCGCAGAGTTTGGCACGACTTAAATATTACAGTCGTACAGCTGCATAGTTCTATTAGTTTCTACTTGCTTTTTTTTGGTTCATTTTTATGCATCAACACTGTCGGCCTTCTTTTTAAGGCCTTTACAAGAAAGATTGATACATAGACAATTGCAACAAACTTGCGACAAACAAAATAAATTAGAAAATTGCACAAAGTTATCACACGAACACAACAAAACGAAAGGATAATACAATTTTAGTTTAAATTTAACCTATCAAAAACCTAATATTAAAAAAAATTAGCACTGGTATTACACGCTCAATGTTTTAATGGCTTTTTTTTTAATTTTATTGGGAAGACACATGTTTAAATGAAGATTCAAAATGGCACACGTTAGAGGAGTGAAAGACACATTTTGTAAGCCTTTATTTTACACGTTTCTGTACTTCCTGTTACAATGTACCATATAATATACTTATTGAAAAACTGTGTCTTATGATCAAGAAACAGCAGAATACACTTCATTCGGAGGGGCTGAAACATATTTCACACATGGAGTTCTGGATGTTCCAATGATTTTCCAATCCTAATAGTAAAGAAACAAAAGTGAGATAAAGAGGGAAAATGATATTTATTTTACAATCTTTAATAACCAAGACAAAATATAGGGTTTCCAAAATCGTTTAATTACCCGTGGGGTGAAAAAAAATCAAAGCCGTTGTAATGAGCTTTATTGATGTTTTTTTTTTTTTTAACTCTATTTTACTGTTGTGATTGAACTTCCGCCAAACAAAAACTTGAAATATATTTTCCCTCTAGTTTTTTTTTTTTTCCATAGTTCGTGCATATAAAATATCGAATCTGCAGTACATTTAGGCTGCTGTTTAAACTCCTGAACCGACTTTTTTGTTTTTTTCCCGGCGCAAAGTAGTTTGCATTATTATACCCTCCAATGTCTGGTACAGATTCAGCGGCGTATTTCCGGGTATTGATCAGGTTCGGATCATCACATTGCCCGTGGAGATGCAAATGAGCTTCTCGTTGAAAGCTGTCGGCGATCTGGGTGGTCGCAGATGTTCGCCTAATTGCCGAGGCGGCTCGCTGCTCAGACAGGTGGGCTTCTTCAAACGCACCGGAGTAGCGAGGGGGTGCACGCTTTACAGGGCGGGGGAAGCGCGAGGCAATTCAAACCAGACTTGTACGTTATCCGTTACAAGTAACGAAATTACTTGTAATCCCTTACATTTATCAGTAATTTAGTAACGGAATAATTACATATTTTCTAGAGTAATTTTAAAGTAATTCCCTTACATTTTTGACGTAACGGATTCCTTGTAATCCGTTACAATTTTTTTTTTGTCAGAACAACCCCCCCCCCCCCCTTCCAATCTGAATAAAGTTTTTTTTTTTTTTTTTTTTGTAAAGTCGAGCGCAGTGACATTGTCACGCGAATCGACCAGCGCAAAGGGAGGCTTGGCACTCTTCAGTTCCGCAAAGCCTTTTCTGCAACACCAAGCCCCTGAATCTATCTTTTTTTTTTTTTTAGACCCTAACATCAATGTCAAAAAATCCAAATAAACAGTTTTACAAAAAAAGAAAAAAAAAAAACATAAAGTGGGGGGCAAGGTATTTCCGCTTTTCTTTTAGTCCCTTTGTTTTTTCTTTGCGATCGAAAACGGGGAAAAGGAGGACACCAAGTGATTGTGCGTCTCATCGAGAAGCTCGAGTCGGTAAGTGCATTGAAAAGAATTAACAATGTCCTTCTCGGTTATAGTGACTACGACCACTTTCATAATGTCACAACGCGAGACAACGCTCCGTCTACCCTACCCTTTTTGTGAGTCAACTTTTGACGAGCACTTAGAAAATGGCAATAGTCTTTCTTTCTTCTTCTTCCTGTTGTGCCCCAGCATGACGCATCTTATCTCAAGCCGATATTTTTACAAATAAAACATAATGGTGGCTGACGTAGACTTGATATTCTGGGCTTGAGGAGAGAGTGAAATTCATGAGTGGGGCCATAGTGCGGCTTACTTAGTACTCTACCATTTGCTGCCCGTGCAATACCCCTTCCGCTGGAGTTCCGCAACTAGGGTAATCTAGTAACGTTGGATGCACGAAGCGAGTACGTCACTCTAAAATGTAGCATTGCGGGCAGGACTTTTGGCGATCATTCTGCGCCCAGTCTCGGAATCAGCCGAAAAAAATGGGAACACTGATCGACTCCCGGTCGTTCTCTTTTCGCAGATTTTTTTTTTATTTTGGTTTAACCTCTAATAATGTTTGTCTTTTAAAATGCAATTGTGACAAAGCAATCATTTTTTTAAGAAAAAGTATCTAACAGAATATTAATTGATTATTCAACTTATCGTGATAGTAACGCCCCATCTATCGTCCACCAAGCTTGATAGATTACCAGTGAAGACGCCATACATGTAACTGGCAGTCTCCTTTGGGGTAAATATCTTAGAATTTAAACCAAACGCCCTGTATATGATAAAGATATCTCATAAAGAATCTATTTTATACAAAGTCTGGTTTCGTCTGAGGAGATAGAAGGCTGTTTTATCCCTTTCCTGTCAGTTGCGCTACCTATGGTACTACACATTTTAGGTGTAGATTTTAGCGACAATTTACCCTGAAATTTACTTCAGAGAATCGTGGACACACCGCGGTGTTCGACGAAGCAACATACCCGACCTCTCCGGGCATGTTCTCGGGCAACCAATGTGCTATGCATACAAATAAGCGCTTAGATATAGTATATTTTATACTCTGATTCATCATTAGGCTGTGGCCCCACGGGTGCCGTCTTGAACACGAAATGGGCTCGACCGGCGGGGACATTCACGACAGAGAAGCATCGCCGCAGCCAACGAGTATTCTCTCCCACTCGTGCACTCTCCAACAAGGCACAGTCACTGTGCAATTACTAGGGAGGTTCGTATCGAGAGCACATATTACCGAATTATCTTAAATTTAGAACAGAGCCGCTGGCAAGTTAATTTGGTGCGGTACGTTCGACGTCGGTAAAGCAGTTTTGTTTAGAGATTAGAAGAAAAAAAATGAAGTTAATAGCGATGAAACTCTCTTGTATCAGAGTTTCATTTGAGATGTGTGCGCATCGCGTTCCCACGGGCGTCTTTTAGATGTTGTACAGATGTTTCACTATAAGTGCGGGCGAAGCTACACTTACGAAAGAGAGCCGCCGTCACTTTTCGAGCCTTCTTGTCGTACACGTGCATTTGTATTGTGCAAAAATTGTTCAAGGCATGCTTCTAGCTTCGGCTTCGCTTGTTGAAAAATGAGCCTGCTGGGGGTCCCGCTTCAATATTTTCTTGGGGAATTTTGTGCATAAAAAAATAAAAACGTTTGTACTAAGCACGTGTACATGTGAATGGCAATCCACGTGTACACGCGAATGAAAATGTAAACCAAAGAAAGAAAGAACGGGTTGTCTTTACGTCATCCCCGGAACACAATTTCACTAAAGTCCCTTCATGCTTCAAAAATAGCGCAAAGTGCGTCGATGCACGAGGCACGTGCAACGCGCAGCCCTTGGGAAGATCATGGCGGCACAGCGCAGCACTGAGCTAGATTTCATACGCCATGTTCTTTCGAAAAGTGGCGCGCAGCACTTGTCTCAAGCATTTCCACAACAATGAATGGGGCCACTTTTCCCAGGATAGAGTGGCTTTAGGTTTCGAAGTGTCTTGGAGAAGTACGCAGGCTCATCTGGCGTGGTGGCTCGAACGAGCAGGGACTATACTCCATTTCACCTAATTATGTACCGCAGAAAAGGCTACAAGCGCGAGCCCCTTGCTCTGGGGAACATCTCGGCGGCACAAGCTCTCGTACATTAAGGGCAACTGCCAACGCTATGAGCTCGCGCTTCTAGCCTTCGCTGCGGTACAACCAGGGTGTCGAACCGGAACCGAACCGAACCGAAAACCGGAACAGAACCGTTATTTTTAGCCGAACCGGAACTGAACCGAACCGAAATCTTCGCCGCCATCTTGGAACTGAACCGGAACCGAACCTAAAAAAAATATAACGGTAACCGGTTCAAAACGGTTCAAGGTAATATTTTTGTTCTTCTTTGCCAGTATCACAAAATGAACATATGGGAATAAACAATTGGCGGCTGTATTTATATCTGTTGATCGAATCGTCATATACATAATTGCAACGTATGATAAATTGTGGGTTTTCATTTCACCTTTGTTGGCATTATGATTAACCATGTATCAAGTTGTCACGTGACGTCATGGTGTCAATACATGTTGTCAAGTAATGTCACGTGGCCTCGTGACGTCACGTAACTCACTGCGTTAAATCGATTTAATTTGGGGAAGTCACTAGATGTATTAACCTTGTTGACAGCATGACGTAACATGACATCATGATTTCACACCGAGAGTCACGTGACACCGTGACGTAAGCGATTTTCATAACCCCTAGTCGAGTGCTCGGGTTCATGACAATCAGCATGGCCAAACATTCAGGTAACGGCTCATGTCAATTAGATATGATGATCACTAGCCCAACACTAACAATATCTGAAGCTCAGCCCAAGCTTTTGCTTTGCAAACCCTTGCAGCCTAGGGCATGACTGTGATGAACACTGGCGGTATATAATTAGGGTCAGATCACGTGGCCGCTTGTTCAAATTGCGAGTTGAGGAGATATCGACAGCTGTCTCTGTCCTTTATTTTTTCTGCATCTGTTATTAGGGGAAAACTAATGGATGTTTCCGCAACCTATCAACGTCACGGGTAATTTCTTAACACTATTTATTGAAAGTACAAAAATAATGTTGCAAGAGCAATTTTACATTGCTGAGGCATTGAAACATTTTTTCGTTGTTGCTGAAGTATATCCGAAAGATGTCCCTGAGAATAGAAGTTTTGAAATGACTAAATGCGACCTATTAATATGACGTTACATAGAACTACACGTGTGTACGGAAAGAATACCTAAAAGAAGAAGGTATTTTAGTGACGTGAGAGGAACAGCCGAACGTTGGCAGTCGCTGTAAGTCTCACACGAGCGTCGTTCTCAAGTTATTGCCCAAGTTTCGACCCCTTTGTATTTTGTTTAAATGAGCTATAACATATTTCTATACATTACTAAATACTACTCAGGATCAGTCCCTAACGTTAATAACTGATTGAACTTGGCTTTGCTCTTTTTTCTAGGCAATGGTAGTCGCCGAAAAAATTAGAGAAATATGAGCATCGTTCATCCCCTCAACTCGGAGCCAGAAGCGGCCACGTGGCCTGGTGCCTATCTTATGCCGCCCACGCTGGAGTTTTAAAGGAAGAAAACGCGTGCTGGAGCTCCAGGCATTGTTAGAGTTCGACTATTCTCATCACCACAGTGGTTGGACACGAGCCACTACCCAAGTGTCCGCCGAGGCATTGATTGTTACGAGCCGATGTACGGTGCTCACAGAGTTCTCCTGCCCAATCCATGAGTCGCGCTCGACTGTCGACAGGCGGGTGGTTTTGATCCCACAATTACGACATAAATATTTGAGAAGGCAAGACTAAAAGAAATAGTCTCGTTCAATCCTCGCAATTTCACCGCGACAAAGAAGCTTCTGAATCAGTGGCGCCCTGTGCGAGTACACTTGGACCAGGGGACCAGTATGCCTCGGAAAATTCATGCACATTCCAACACGATATCGTTTCATGACCCCTTTAAACTTCACGGGGTTCAAAATAAAAGCAATGAAAGGTTGCGGTTAACAAGTGTCAAAATTGTCGAATTAACAGACACAAACGAAGGAGGCAATTCCTCAGGAATACTTTCAGCCTTTCCACTCTGGTGAAGAAGGAAGGCCAGAAATGCTGTACTTTTGTGGGAATGAAGTAATGGCCGGCCGCAAGTCGGCAAGCCAGACTAGAAAGGCTGGAGGGGTTGCCGCCATTTATGAGCGACGGTGGCAACCAAACAACTGGCAAGCCGGCTGTCTGGTTGCCGTCACCATTTATAGATCGCGGTAACGCATGACTAGCCCTTAACAGCACCACTGTATAAAGAAGTGCGTCTGTGTGTGGGGCCGGGGGGGGGGGGGGGGGGAGGGGGAGTTTTAGAAACACTACTGTGTTGTAAAGGTTCCTCTTCCCTGCATCTTTGGCGCAGACCAAAAAGCGTGACCCTGGAAACTACTTTGATCGGAAAAGCGCTCTTGCCAAAAAGCACTTTTTTGTCGTGCCAGACGCTGGCGCCGTTCCTCACGACGATGCACTATAGAATAATATTACTAGCCTTTCAAATACTTTGCTTTCACTGAGCTTGCACCTCCTGTAGCGTGCCTTTCGCACCGTCGAATTCGACTTTCTCAGCAAGAAGGAATCAGAATGACCACCAGCCTATAGTGTGATAACGTCACGTGCATACCATGCTAAATAGTTCAGCTTTCTGGTGAAATATGATGTTCGCAACACTAGCCATAGATGTCCTAATTGTAAATTCGTGAAGTATTTATAGCAGTCTCGCGATGAGATATGGCAGCCTAGAGAAATGTTAGAACGCGTGACTATTCTAGCATAGCGCTGTAAAGTGAGGGCCCAAAACAAGTGCAGGTAAAACCGAATATAGAATTTGCCTCCCGAGGCAGTATTTCGGAAGTTTCGAGCTCATGCAAGCTGATGATATGTAATATACTAAGATTTCAAGAATCTTTGTCTGTCCTTCGCGCTATTTGTGTAAAATCATGAATATCTTTGCGTGCATCTTTACGCATCTCTTTTTGCAGTAAGGCGTTCTGGAAGGGATTATTTGGAAAACATAACATTAATTATTTCTCTCTTTTTGAACATTTCGTGTATTTGACTTCCAATTCATCATGTGAGCATAGAGTCCTTTTTAGCGTACCCTGCAACCCGATGTTTCACACTGCCAATCAGCAAACAGAAAAACACTTTTACGTAGACTCCACAGCTCGCGTAGTTTCGAGTATCGTCCTTCCGTGTCGGTCTGAAGCGGTGATGTGAACTTTATAAAGTAAAATTTTTTTATCAATATAAAATATATTTAATTACAATGCCCCCCAAATTAGTTGAAAGCGGTTCTGCCAATCTCTTCCGGCGTTTTTATCCTCGACAGGCACGTTGTAAGTGATATGGGACGGCCTTACATACATTTCTGATTTTGAAGCTAATTTAAATAACTATGTGTTCCTCACACATATAACTTCTCAAACATATAGAAGTCTGTTATTGCCTTTTTTATCTGGTGAACATTAGTTTTATGTGTCTGTGGGGCTGGACGAAAAGAAAGTAAACAGGGGCGCGCGTTGGAACTATGATGATTACGCACGCAAACCGTCAGAAAGTGTCCAATTAAGTAGCTGGCTTGTCGAGTAGAACGTGAAATACTACTTCGTTTACATAAACAAAAAAGAATTTTGAAGGACGCTTAAGCTTCGCCTTTAAAAGTGGAACGCGATCGCGTCAACGGGCCTCGCTTGCATCGCATTCTCATTTGCCGCGCAAGCGTGCCTCGCGTGGTCTAGTGAAAAGCGTCTGACTCGCAACTAAAGGGTTGTGGGTTCGAATCCTGCCTAAAATATTAAATTGTTTCTTTAAGGCAAAGGAATTACTTTCAAAAGTGAAATAATTTGCAACATACGGTGACCTTTATTTCGCATATATATCATGTTTTAATCACCCTCATTCCACGCGTGATATCACGTTTCACGTAAGCATTGTGGGTTGTTTGAAATTCTTGCGCTAGGGTATGTAGCTCTGATGCCATGACCCATCAGGATTTTCCAGTCACGCCACCGACATCGGTTTTTCTGCGACATGAGCTCGTTAACGCTATCGTGTTAAAATCATCAATTAGCAAGGGTGATGCTCATTTGCAAATTATATTGTCCGGCATCTTGTCAACAACAAACCTCAACAGCCAGGCTATGCCAGCTTATTCTGTTTATAAAAATGTTCACTTAGGCAAGCGCTATTTTGGGCCAGATTCGATCTGAGTGCGAAGGTGCGTATATATTAGAGTGAACATTTGCAATTACTCCTTGCTCCATGATTAGTCGCATGCCTGCGGTGCTGAAAGTAAACAATGTTTGGTTAGAACAACAGGCATTTGGATTGCCGCTCGGTGTTTCTATAAAAGATAGACTGAAAGGAGTTATCCTAAAACTTTGTTACATTTCGAAAATTTCATTGCTTTTAGCTCAGTTGGGTCGTCATCATATATATATATATATATATATATATATATATATTGTAAAGTGTATTTCGTAAACCTTATTTCATGTTATATGGCCGCGAGGTGCGTGCTCATTTCATATTTTTATGTGATGTAATGAATTGCTCAGTTCAATGACACGATTTCACTTTTAATACTGACACGCAAAGTTCTACCAATCACGGGTATTTTAGACGACCTACCACACTTCGCGACAACATTTTATACCATGTAAATAGATCAGCTTGCACTTTAGAATTTTACTTTAACACGAAGAAATGACAAGAAAATACAGTATAGTTCTAAATTAGAAGCTGATCTATTTACAGGTATGTACCAACAAGCTCAACTCTTTACTCTTGTACTTAAACATTTTGATTCAGGCAAAATATATTTTACTCGTAAACAAATAGAAATTCAGTCGTATGAACACGACGTTATGTATGTTAATGTAGATTTTCTTCTACTCTTGCGTCAAAATTAAATAACTGAATTTAATATTTTTGGTACCTAAGAACAAAGGTAAATTGCACGGACGATCGAAGAAACTATATAGTTAATCGTTTCACAACGGAAATAGTGTATATTGCCAAAAGAACGCGGAAAATATGTTCTCAATTTAGCGGTTCGAACCGGTTCGAACCGGTTCGAACCGGTTTGAACCGTTATTTTTGGCTCCCCGGAACTGAACCGGAACCGAACCGAAAGCCGTGAACCCGAACCTGAACCGAACCGATAAAAATTTCGGTTCGACACCCTGGGTACAACATAAGGTGAAACGAAGTATAGCAGGCGTCATATTCCCTACTTGCACTCGTGTACAGTGCATCTCAGAAACATTTTCAGTGCTCCCAAAGGCACGGAAATGAGTGTGTGGCTATGGAAAGTGACTTCTATGCAGTCGTAAAACAGAGTAAATCATTCGGCGTAGCTAGGCTCAAGCGTTTACGCCTTTTTGCGCACTGTAGACATTTTTTTTAGATGGAGTGTGTACAATCCATTTCAAAATACGTGTGCAGTGCTGTCAGTCATGGGCGCGAAAACGTGGTTTTGTGTAACCCTGGGTTTTCATAAGCTGTTGCGCAAGAAAAATGCTTTGTGAAGCTTCACGCTCGCGTCCGTGCCTCCAACGACACTGCACAGAACTTCTAAGATGAAGTGTAGTTTCAATGATACTTGAGGACTTTTTTTCTTCACTAGTTCCTTCACAACTCTGCAAACATATTATAAAATTCATGACCCTGGAGGCCAAATTAACCATGACCGAGAGTTAATGTTTGGGCACAAAACCACTCCGTTTAAAGCGTGAAACGTGTTATGAAGACGTCGCTTCGCGTGCCATTGTCGATAACTTAGTGATATGCCAGTGTTGGCGGTAACGTGTCACAAGTAACGGCGTTACCGGTTACTTTTTTCAGTAACGTAGTAACCTACTCGTTACTTTTTTCAAAACAGTAACGGGTAACGTACTTACGTTACTTATTTTGAGGAAAGTGTAACATAGTTACGTTACTCGTTCCTTGTTCTTCCCGAAAAAAAAAATGCACTTCAATTTGAATTTCGTGTTTTTAGGCGCCATGCCATGTAGATTTAGTAGTTTTTTTTTGTTTTTTTGTTTTTTATTTGCGTTTTTTTTGTGAGTATTTAGGGGAAAGCTTAAAAAATGTAAGGTAGTTATATTCATTTTCTGGATGAACACAATGCTTCTCAAAATGTAGCGCTTATGCATACCTGTAACCTCAAAACAATAAAACGTGTTGTTTCCAAATTAAAAGAAAAGAAACCTAACGCAGAAGTAAGGTGCGTCACTTTTTATCAGTAATGGTCACTCGTTCCTTTTATTTTGAAATAGCTTAGGACGGTAACGCGTTCCTTTTATCTGTAAATAACGAGTAATATATTTCGTTACTTTTTTCTTCAGTAGCACCTACACCACTGGTCATATACTATTGCCTATCCGTTGTTCACTATGAGACGGGTGACAAGGTTTTAGACTCCCGCCGCTACTGAAGGCCCGACAATCCAGAACTGTACCTGTTTGCTGCGATAAATACGTCGGAGGCGCTTTAGTGATCCTCACTTTGGCAGGTGTGCGTGCATTTCATGCGCTGGCGTTTTTAGTTTTTTAGTGCCCAGAAGGTTGACCTCACATGCGGCCTCAGGTTTCCACAAAAATCTACTGACTGCCGCCGAAAACCACGCTACCAGGGCCCATATATCTTCACAGTCACAAATGGAGAAAACGTAGGCGAGAGCATATCCTTCAGATGTGTTCTCGTGCTTATATTTCTAATTTCACTGTACAGAGAAGCTTCACCTCAAACGCACGTTCTGCAATTCTTGCACCAGCGGAAAAAGTTCCAAGTACCCTCTGTTCGGAGCTAGAAAACAAAGTCCATCAGACGGCAATTCCCGAAGTTTATAGTACTCATGTGTGGTGGGTCGCTCGATCTCTGAGTGAAGGAAGAATATGTATTTCCTGAGCAACTTCGACAGTGTAGAATTAACTTGGGGGAAACTTGGCATTCATAGAGGCCGGCGACTGCACACTATAAGTAGACTATATATCCCATGGTGCCTCAGTTTTCTACCTATGGCGCCATGATGACAGCGTGAGATCAGGGTAAAATTACAGAGATGTAATGCATGACAAAATGGCGACGAATCAACGAATAACGTAGAAATTGGGGATGGACCCGTATGACCACCTTATCCGGTGTCGTATGGTTGCCCTATTAGATGCGCCCTGCTATATCACACTGAAATTGTTAACGAGAATCTAGCATAAGGTGTTTATGCCCATAACAGTGCCTCGAGCAACGCCCTAATCTGCGTTTTCTTGCCAGACATGCAAGCCACTAATTAGAGCAGTAGTTCTTATGCTTGCTTCCCCTACTTGGAATGATGTCGTTGTACTTGTAGGGCGTCCGTCCATATCGCCACATCTTTGAAAAATAAAATCCCCCAAATACGCCAAGGAGCAGATGAACTTGCACGCCGTATTCTTTATTGCAAGCACAAACATCACGTGTCAGGTTAGGTTACAATTGTGCTGCAAGACTTCTGCAGGGCATATCAAAAGTCACCAATTACCATGATCCCTTTACAAATCATGTTGGATTAACCTGAGACTGTGGTAGAGACGAAACATCAAACGTAGAAGAAACAAAAAAGTTGACAGCACGACGTCTCAAACTCAGCTAGCTCGGTGTGTGTGTTTGTGTGTGTGTGCGCGCGTGTGAGGGAGTTTGCGTGCGTGTGTGTTTGTATGCGTGTGTGTGTGTGTGTGTGCTTATATAGTAAATGAAGATGGCTTTTTTATTAATTAGAAGTGGGAACTGTGTTTAAAATAGAAAAGGAAGAGATCCTTTGTTCAATTTGAAGGTGGGTGGATGTTGCCTTATCACGTCGACCTTTAAGGTTGTCCACGTTCTTGCATTGCGTGATGGAGACTGTGGCGCTTTAACTATATAGACTTCGTCATTTTGTCTTGTTACAAATGACCTTGAGATTGAAATTATATAAGGAGGTGGACTAAATAAACTAGTTGGCTGAGTTTGAGACGTCGTCTATTTTCTGTCTCTTCTACGTTTGATGTTTCTTCTCTACCCCAGTCTCAGGTTAATCCAACATGATCAATATTCACCAGCTCGCCTGCACCCTTACAATATTTTCACTTTACAAATGACTAGCCACTCATGGTTCGATTTGGGAGTAGAAAGACCACTTTCCACTTGATTGACAAGGTAGAAAAAAAAAAAATCCAACTTCTTTGGCATTGGGGTCGGCATGCCGTACACCATGCGCGACCGTCATATGCTTAGATGATAAAAGTGACAAAACGAATGGTAGTAGGTACTAGAGGTGTCTCCTATTTTTATTTGAGATAAGGACGGGAAGCCTAAATGTCTCGGTATTTGCGTATTTGTGTAAATAAATTTGACAGGGCAGTTTTCGCTAGATTTATTTTTAATGGGTTCAACGAGATTGCGACACCAGTACCAAATGCCCGAAGTCAAAGCGTTTGTTGTTGTTGCTGTTTTCAGGAGCTTGCACGGATGGCGACTCGCGGCACGAGTCCTTTGCGTGACATCGCGGAGATCGGTTTTTCCTAAAGTCACTAAATCCCGGGAAAGTAGCGCCAAGCTCCCCGTATTGTCCATTTTGGCTCATGGAATGAGCAGTTTTTCCTTGACTTCTCCGTTCTTGGTGAGCCCATCTAAATTCGCTGGTGGTGGGAAGCTTTATGAAGACGTTTCTTGTATACCGAGATTTTGCTATCCAGACACCGGCAATACAAGCGTACATTTTCGTACCGCCACCACATGCGATGTCGGTGCTTGGAGGCAATGAAAAATAATTTTCATGTCTTCCAACACGCAAGAAGAACAATACAACTGTAAGAGATCCGTGGAAATTGGCGTGATTGATAAGTTAATTGCAGACACAGTGCCAAAAAAGTTTATACTGGCGAGGAACGCATTCAGCGCAATGATGCTCCATGGCGGTCCTGGTGCGACTGGTTTAGAACGACCCTCTCGAAGCTTCGAAAATATGAAGGGGCCAAAATGGCGATTGCCATGGCAACGGACACCGATCAGCCAATCACTTTGCGAGGTTTTGGTCGTCTGTGCCTCTTTGTGTCCGGTTAGCAGTCGGGGAAGGCAATGACGCTACTTTCCCAGGCTCCAGTGACTTTAGTTTTGCCGTTTTGCAAGAAAATGGTTTGTGTGTGATTTCTGTCTGCTGCACCACACAAGTAGGACCAATGCAA
Organism: Ixodes scapularis; assembly: GCF_016920785.2. Classification (NCBI taxonomy): domain Eukaryota; kingdom Metazoa; phylum Arthropoda; class Arachnida; order Ixodida; family Ixodidae; genus Ixodes; species Ixodes scapularis. The sequence continues at coordinate 46,366,894 of NW_024609884.1, forward strand.
GGAGACGCATGTATGACGTAGTGATGCCAAGGCAACGTACTCTGTCTCGCTACCGCGCGATGAGCTTTCACTTTCAACTTTAAAGCGACCGTGGTCGATGCCATGATCTATGCAGCCAATCTAGCGGTAAGAACGCGTCGGGCCACGTAACCTAGCGTTCCACGAGTCCCTAGGTCACACCGAAGAGTCACACGCCCTCTATCACGGCCGGACTGGATACGCGCTCGCGGTTGAATCCGAACAGGCCGTGCCTCAGTAAAGCTACACTCTATAGTAAAGCCTAGGGTGCCTTCATGTGCGCTTTGCTTGGGGTGATGACATCTGGCCATTTTGTTTCGAATGCTTATTTTTATTGTTTGTTCTCAAGCAAGCGCGTGAAAGAGCGTGTCTCTCCACGCGCTCATGGCGCTGACTGTGCTACGGCGACATTTTGTTTCCTGCGATTTCTTTGTATTTTCCCTGTGAGCGCGTGCTGTCGGCATCGGGTACTACAAACGGTGGCATCACCCTAAACAGAAGGACATTGAGGAACTCTAGTAAAGTCCCTTGATGTGTTTGTCTTGCAAGCGGAATCAAATCATCAAGTACGCTAATGCACGAGCCCGTGCCTTGTGCGACGCGTGGAAGCAAATGGCGGCGCAGACCTAAGATGAGCGGCTGTGATGCGGGTTGCGGGTTTTGAAATGAAACTGCGGTGTGACTCTCTCTCGTGGTCTCGTGGTACGTGTGTCTCGCGTTCGCCAAGAGTGGTTTTCGGTACTTACCTATAGGGAGTATTCACTGGCGGCCATATCCGTGTGCGCTGCTGCTGAGCGCGTGCTGACGGCGAGCTTCCGTAGTCCCTTAGGAGCGTGTATTTAGCACCATCAAGGTTGCCGGTCTTACCAGGGTATTAATGTGAGCTCGTTCTGAGCATGCGCTCTAAACATCGCCCTCAAATATGGCGTCCAGTGAATACCTCCTATAAGACACGCCAAGCGTGAATTTCATCCATGGACTTTAGCTCACAGCGCTGATTTGGCATCCCTGGCTTCTATCGGCCGCTTTACATCTCGGTCATTTTCTGGCCCATCTTATGTTTGCATCAAGACATGCGCTGTGGCGTATCTGCAAGTGAGAGCTCAGGCCATATTGTATTTAATTTTCTATCTGTATAGAAATGCCATGTCTTTCACATTCAGTACGCGCGTGAACTAAGGCGGGCGTTGATGATGATCTCGTGATGACCGTGAATGTGGTCATCTAACTCAACTTTTTTTATTCTACGGCGTCGCGAAGCACAAAAGGAAAGTGCAGGTCATAGAACAACAGTGTACCAGAATACAGGGTAGTGTTGGGACCGGAGAGGCTCGCGTGAAGCGTGTGGTGTAGATCGCGATAGGTGTCGATACCGGCGCATGGGCAGTAGGGTCAGTATGGGGATGTTCGTGCGCGTCCACCGCGTGCGACGGCCCATCCGGACTGCAGCGACTTTTTACTGCCCTGTCGACTGAAGAGCCGCGATTGTTGTCTACACACGCAGCCTCACAAGTTCCGATCGGCGAGTCGCACCGGTCCAAACACTATTTGGCCTTCTAGTACACTGTAATAGAACCACTGCGCTCGTGCCTCCGGCTTCGCTTGCACTTATGGTGAAATAGAGCCTTGAGTACATAGATGCTTTAGACAGGTACCAGCTCAGCCGTCATTGCCGACCGTTCTCTTGACTTAGCAATATACCGATCCACTGAAACGGGCGTTGCCGAGCCTTCACAAAGGTCAGTGCTAAGCAGTGCTGGGTAAAGTACATCTAAAAGGTACTTCAAGTAAAGTACAGAGTAGGTGAGACGTGATGCACTCCAAGTAAAGTATTAAATACACTGGGTGCAACGTACTTGAAGTAAAGTACTATAAATACAATGTATTTTCAAACCAAAGTGCAAGTATTTTAACACAACCTTTGATGATGCCCTTTTATTCCCTTATACAGTAATTTTTTTTTAACTGGTACGCATTGCCCAGGGCCCAGGTGTAATCAGGGGCGCATGGTCTATTTTCAAAAACAGCAGCGAATGTCTGATAAAGTCAAGTTGCCACAGAGTAGTTATTTTAAGGAATGGAGCCAAATTCAGAAGTCCGTCTTCTGAATTTGGCGCCCCTTACACTGGATTGTCGCACTCAAGGGGGCTAAATGCACTAGGAGAAGCATGACGTCAGCCCCGTAGCTTCTGCAAGCAATTTTCTCATAGAGGAATGTCCTCTCCTTAATGCAAAAAAAAAAAAAAAGACAGTGAGTGTGCAAGCGCGCTGGTGATAATTAATCATAATGTGACACCTGAGATTGGGGTGCGAAAAAATTGAGGAGCTTTGAAATAGAAGGAAAAGACAAAAGAGAATGTCTCAAAACATTGCGACGTTCTCCTCTGTTTTCTTTTACTTCGACTTGAAAATTTAATTTTCCCGCACCACAGCCCCAGGGGCTACATTATGATTAATTTTGCTGTCCTAATATTTTAAACCCGCTTGCGCGGACCCACCGAAAAGTAGCGGGAATTCAAAAAGCTACTGGAAAGCCGCCCCCAGAACAAGCAGAGCGATGCGTCGTCTGCTCACGTTTCTGGCAAGAGTAGAATATCCCTCTCAGTTTTTCTTCGGAGTTGACCAAGCATCATTTCGTGATACAAATTTACCAAAACCAAATTTGGGGAATGTACTTTGAAGTCGGGAATTGTACTTTCCTCGGAAACTCAAGTACATACTCAGAGAATGTACTTCAAGTAAAGTACAAGTTGCCTAAACCTACTTCAAGTAGCACTTTAAGTACAATGTACTTAAAGTACTTCCCAACGCTGATGCTGGGAAGGACACAGTAGAATTTAAAATTGCAATAGCCTTACCTGAGTGCTATTGCAATGAGGAAGTGAAATAATAAGAATAAGAGGGAACAAAACGGAAGGTATATGTTATGGCGGCGGGCATGTGTAGTTGCCGAGAGATGCGAAAGTACGTGTAATCAGCAAACACGTAACAAAATAGGCCACTGAATAGCCGCGATGTATGATGCGGACGCTAAAAGCCATCAGAGTCAATCCAGCACTGAGGGGATGTGGCTGTCCGGGTTTGACTCGAAATTCGGAGTTCTATGTCACGTGGTGCTGGATTGTCTGTCATAGTTACTCTGTAATAGCTCACGGCATTGAATGGACCTCTCCGAAAAAGGGCTTCTGGCCAGTTCCATTTTCAGTGTTAGTGCGTATGGCGCGTGATTTGCTCGCTTTCCCAAGTGCCGAACATGCGCGTGCTGGGTTGAGGAGATCGCACGCTGGGCTGAGGACTTGTAAATATCGAAACGGCGTATACACGTTTCCACTGTTTACAAAAATCACAGTTCACACGTGCTAGATCACAGTTCAGCCAGCGCTCGCTCGCAATAGACCCTTCGTTAAATCGCCCAAGTCCCCCGCCCCGCACTCGAGGAATCATGGGAACAGCGGTCCTTCAGCTCCCTGGTGATCGGTAATTTCGACCAATTCGATGGTTACACAGTTTTGAGTGTAATCAGGAGTCACATTGAACAAGCGTCGTGAAGAATCGAAGGACCTGTCATATGCCTTTTAAAATTGCTCGTCAATGTCAGCGTTTATAATACTGTACATGCGATCCACCCTTCAACCTGGCCTGAGCTGCAGAAATCTCTTACAATATTGTCGCGAAGTTTTGCTCGCGCGAGTATTTCGTCTAGCTTCACTTTATGTTTTTGCCTTTTTCGAGAGTTCTTTCCGTCTACACGGGACGGCTGTTGGATTCCACCGGGGTCGGGGGACCCCAAATGGGGGAGAACGGGAACGCTGTAACACTACACTTATAGTTTACAGAACCCCGCGTTGGAAATGTTTTGTCCTGTGTATGCTTGCTTTTGGGATCTCTACTTCGGAGGTGGTTTTGCGATGTGTATGTGTAACTTCTCTGTCTACGAACGAATGTGCTTTCTATTGTTTATGGCTGCTCTTGTGGGCTTCGTTTGGAATGTGTTCTGTCTCGTATATGCGCTTGTTTTTAGATTGTTCGTATTTGCTTTGGGCTCCGAGCCTTTTCATTGGTGCTAAGAAAACCCCTCTTGATTGGTCCTTCCAAAACTTTCTGATTGGTGGACTGAAGGACCCCAGAATGCTGCTGAACTCAATATAAGCGGCCACCAGAGGGGCCGTAAGGCACTTGGCTCCTGGATACCAAGCCTTGGACATCTCCCTGCCTCTGGAAAACCAACCTGCACGTCCGACCCCCCTTCGGCTGTGGAGCCGTCCGCCCGCTAGCTCGCAAACTTGGTCCCCCTTACGGCTGTGGAGGAGTTCGGCTCGCCCGCCTTTGTGTGGAACTGTGTTTGTCGAGTTTGGCTGTGGTCGGGGCCCCCGCTGAGGGTGTGTGTGGTCAGGGAGGACGGCGGGGAAAGTTTCCTTAGGTTAGGATTGTTCTTCCAATATTTATTGACGAATTGGCCATATCTGTCGTAAAGATTTTATATCCTATCTCTTAAATAAACAGTTGTGTTTGTTAACATCAGCAATCGTTTCATCAACGGAGAAGAGGGCGACCTATTTTCTTCGTGACAAAAGTGGTGGAGGTGCGAGGTACGACGTTATTTTCTTCGTTACAATATTATCATTCTCGTGATTTGCTTTTTTGGCAGGAATGGCTTTAAAAGCCAATAACTCACAACAACCAAAACCAGGATTTTACTTGAAGTCAGTGGGACCGTTTACAGCATTTTTAGCGTTTCTAGCTTAATATCAGCTTTTTGAAGCTGTACGAGAATGATTATAGAGAGTTTTAGAATAGCGTAAAGACCCTTGCGTCAGCACTGCGTACAACGCAGGCTAGCTGTCGCCGTAACGTTACGGAGCGCGTTGAACGCGCATTTTAGTATAGCGGAAGGCAAACGCATACGTAACGGTACGTAAAGCCTTGCAGCGCTACTAGATGTGCTCCTGCCAACTGCTTCAAACAATCCAAGGCGGGTATTCGGTCAAGCCAATTTAACACCGCGAATCTCCTCGCTTTGCTACGAAATGCGTGAATCTCTTTCCAGTTGCCTGTTGTGAACGTGTTTCTTTTTTCTTTTTTTCTCTTTAAGGGCTGTGCAACCAGCAGTTCGATCTATGGTTCGCTCCAGTGTGTTGTGGGATCCCTACAATCTTATGTTGGCCTCGTCATTTGCTTGGAAGTATACAAGCAATAGGTCGCACCGCTCGCGTACCGACCGCACGGTAAACACCTATCTTTGGTGTTGTCGACGGCGTCGCCAACGTTCTTGGCTATCGACACCTATCTTTGTGGACGCTCGAAAGGGTTCGTCGCGTTGACTTCTTTGAGGAGGTTGTGGGTCGCCTGTCAATACCGCCCGATCAGGCCGAGTTCCACTCGCTCCGAGGAAGTCACGCGGGGAAGCGCTACCATTGGGAAAATGTTTAATTTGTACTCAAGTTTAGAGTCCAATGAAGAGGAGGGCCAAGGCTGTCTAGTGATCCGGGTCTTAAGTTGGAGGCATTGCTCGGCACCGGCTCTTCCGTCTCTCTCCAGCTCCGAACTCCGCGTTCCTCGCCCGCCACGAGCCTCGCCCTTCTTCCCTTCTTCTTACTCTTTCTTCCACAAGGTTGAGGTCATCTTCAATGGTGACGCGAACCCGTACAACGCGCGTAGCACTTGCACTGGTTTGCCTCACCGCCGCCGTTTTCCAAACTGGAGTAGTCCCGCGCATTCCCGTGCGCGACGAGAGCGACGAGAAGGGCACGCAGGGGACCGCTACGTACGCTCGCAAAAATTTATAGCGAGCGTACGTACGCATAGCTCGCTCCAGTACGTACGTATGGCTCATGCGCAGTGTGGAGGACGCAGCGTTAACGCTAACGTAGGGGGCTTGCGTTTGCTCTTATACGCAATACTAAAACTCTCTTATATTGTAAGAGGTTTCTGCAGCTCAGGTTGAAGGGTGGATCACATACACAGCGTCAAAAACGCTGCCATTGACGAGAAATTTTAAAAGTGATATCACAGGTCCTTGGACTCTACACGGCACTTGTTCAGTGTGACTCCGGATTACACTCAAAACTGTGTAACCATCGAATTGGTAGAAATATTTACAGAAGATAACGGTATTATCTAGGTCTGGGCGTCGATTAAAAGTTGTAACTCAATTAATCGCCACCGTTTAATCGATTAATAAATCGATTAATTGATATTGATAATTTCAATTGTTAGAACGGAATGAACGGTCTTGTAGGCTGTAAAACGATTTAATGAAAACTTTGAGAAATAATTTGACACAAGGGGGCTATGTTCGCGTCTGTTTTCGTTCCTGTCGTAGTTGAATCTGTCCCTTCGTCTCGTTCGCTTCCTGTTGCTCGAGTCTCTCGTGGTCTTCCTTCTTTCTTATTCCCACGCGTTTTCTTATTCCCACGCCGGGACGCCGGCATCGGGGGTCGAAGTCGAGCTGGTTACGTTCCGATGACCATCCGGTCGGGGTAGGCTCTCCTTACGCGTCTCGGCCGCTAGCATATTCCCTTACACCAGTGGTTCTCAACTATTGATGTCAGCCGCTAGCATATTCGCTTACACCATGCATAATATTTTCTTTAATACAAATTAATATTGGTTTTCTGTTTTTGCATTTGCTGAATGTGAGCTGAAGGGCGGAATACGCAATTTTTATTATGAATCAACCTTGATGTGTAGTTAAGATTAAGAACAGTTCAAAGGCACTCACACTCCCATATTCGTACTTCAGCTGCTTGTAGTAAAGAGGTTCGTCGATATTACGCGGAAAGAGCAACTTCCTTTGATTGTTCACGCTATAGTCTCTGCTGCGCTAAACGAACACTGGCACGGCGTTGAAATGGCCGGGACACGTGGAACCTTCTGGACTTGTCTGGAGCTACAAATCTTGCCCCTTAGGTTTACTTTAGGATACATTTTGACCTAACACTGGCCCTTCATACAGGTGTTCTAGTCCACGTCTGCGTGGTAAAACCGTTTGTTTTTCACTTTATTTTGGTTCGCTAAAATATTACCGATTAACAGATAAAAACATTAATCGCGATTAAAGCATTGATCAATTAATCGATAGGGTAATCGACCAATTGCCCAGCCCTAGTATTATCCGTAATCTCGAACCTAACGCTATTGTTCTGGAGTCTCATTTCATAACTGAACCAGGAATTTTCAACCTATTACTCAACCTAGACACAAAAAAGGCAGCGGTCCCGATAATATTCCCAACGCATTCTTAAAACGATACGCGGAATGGATGAGCAAATACTCGTCCATAATCTTTAATAAGTCTCTTAGCACTTGTCAGCTACCGGTTGAATGAAAAAAATGTAAAATTATATCAATACAAAAATCAGGCACCATCACCAACCCTTCAAACATTACACCGATTTCTCTCACCTGTACATGTTGTAAACTACTTGAACACATCGTTCTAAAGCATATTACAATATTTCTTGATGAACACCCGATTATTTCTCCTGAACAACATGGATTTAGAAGTGGGCTCTCATTAGTCATCCAATTTCTTGGAACTTTGCATGACGTGAGCCTTACCATTAACAACGGAAAGCAAGTAGATATACTACTGCTTGACTTCTCAAAAGGTTTTGATAAAGTATCACACCCCAAGCTGATCATTAAGCTAAAACTTGCTATTGGAGAAGGACGCCATAGTCAGTTGGATTGAAAACTACTTATCAAAGCGTTCTCAGTTTGGGCAATCGAGATAGGAGGCTTCAGAAACTGTCAGAGTCACTTCCGGCATTCCGCAAGGTTCCCGTTCTTGCGCCAGTCCTCTTCCTATTTTTTTATAAATGACATTACAACTAACATCTAACATTGATGCTAACATTTGATTATTTGCGGATAATTGTATCACATACCGGGAAATCAGCTCATCGTTGATTTCCCGGTATATGATACTTACCTAGAGCCAAATAACTCTGTTCAGTTGATCAGTGAGTGGTGCGCTGATTGGCTGATGTCTCTCAAAGTGAGCAAATCTGTTTCCATGTCTGTAACAAGGAAGAAATCTATTTCTGAATTTCAGTACGGCTTTGATGATATAACGATCTCACGGATGACTCAGTGTAAATATTTAGGCTTATTTATTACTTCAAACTTAAGGTGGGTCCTACACGTAAATCATGCAACGTCAGAACCATTAAAAACGTATGTACATAAAAAGAACTCTCAAAGCTAGCCACCACACCCACTAAACTCCTAGTATACACTAGTCTGGTTAGACCAACGCTGAAATATACAAACAACGTATGGTTTCCTCACACTAAGAATAATATATCTAAGCTTGAAAATATACATCGCAAAGCAGTAAGATTTATTTTTAATTAATACAGGCGCATTGACTCACCAACTGAACATCTCAAAAAGTCTGGTCTTCTTACACTGCCCAAAAAGGGTTAAGCGACTAAAGCTTAAGTTCTTGTACTTTCTGCTAGATGATGCTTTCAAAATCGACAAATCCAAGTACGTCTCTTTTTCAGATACAGACCAGGCAGGAACATAGTACAACTTTGGTTGAATATTGCTTTAAAAATGACAGTTTCCGTTATTCTTTTTTTTCCTTTAGCTACGAGAGAATGGAATCAACCAGATGCTGTAATTACTAACAGCACCTCCATCACATGATTTCTATCTCAGTTGGATGCTTTATTGCATAGTGATGTGTAATTATGAATGACTTGATTTGCATATTTTTTTAGTTTCACTCGTGTTTGAAGAGTGGTTGTATAATTTGGCTTAAAAACTGTATGTTTAGCCTTGTGTATTATTCTTAAAGGTATTGCAACTCTTTATATCGCAGCGTTTATTTTACAAATTATTTGCATTTTTATGCTCTAGATGTGATGAAATGTGAACGAGTGTGTACTTATTTTTGTGTGTTCCTTCCCGCTAAAACCCTTAAGGGATTGGCAGTATTTTCAAATAAATAAATAAAAATAAATAAATAAATTACCGATCACTACGGAGCTGAAGGACAACCATTCCCATGATTACTCGAGTTAAGGCCGCGGTGCTTGGGCGATTTAGCAAAGGGTCTGTTTCGACCAGCCAGGAAGTGCATGCGCGTGCATAACACGCTAACACAGCTATGAACGCGCCCTCCTACTTTTTTATAAAAAGGTGTATAGACCTTTTTTTGTTTATCCGGTATGGGCGACGAAAAAATAATAAAACATTTCAAGCTGCAAATAGTTAAAAAAAAAAAAAATCGAGGGGAGGCAAAACGAGAATGAGACACGGTTACGCTTATATCGTAAATGTATTCTATAGGCGTTGGGACGGCAAAACAATGTTTTCACCAATACTGAAAGTGACAAATTTTCAAGATGGCGGCGCCCTTGTATGGCGTCTCACTGGTGCCCCATGCGTGCAAGTATTTGCAGTGTGCGCGTGAACGTCGCTTTGGCAAGCTTGTAATTTCACGCAATTCCCCGCACGAGCAGAGGGATATGGCGGTGGCCAGATGCCCGGCTTGAAATAGTCTGTGCACCTAAACGTGAAACGAAGGCGCGCGGCAGCGCTAACAAGGCACTGCGCGTTGCCATGGCATCACTACGTCCTACATGCATCGTATCAAAACCATTATCTATACTCCGTTCACCTTTCAGCTGTGACTAGAAGTTCCGCCTTCATCGCGAGCTTTCTGTCCTTGCTGACACTAGTGTGAGCGCGCAGGCACGCACACCAAAGCACTGCGGAAGCCAGGGAGCTCGCGCTGAAGACGAAGCTTCTAGTCCCAGCCATCCTAAAAATCCAGAAATCATAACAATGCGTGGCCGATTTCCCTAATAAAAAAGCCAGCAAACACCGGAATGATCTCCGGCCATGGGAGGAGCATTGTGCCGGCAGCCAGGACGGCATGGGACCAATGAAAACGAGACATTTCGTTCAGATTGCAAACGCCGTTATTGCAAAATGTGTATGCTTTTGTAGATGATAGAAGCAAGTAAGAGTAATCGAAAAATGTTATTTTTCGCGGAGAGGGAACATAACACTACCATAATCGTCTCAAAAACAACGCACAATATTGTTTTTTTTTTTTTTTTTGCGAGAGGGATATGTTTGGTTGTCAGCGCTCGCGTTCGCTCTCTATGGGTTGTATCGTAGTCCGGGCTGTATGGGCCACGAGCCGCGCGCATTCGAGATATCCCTCCGAGTTCCACCGGTCAGTGGCGCGAGGATTCTTCGACGGTCCTGGTTTCGGAACACGCCCCTCAGCGTGTTGCGATCTTTGATTGCTTTGATACTTGGGAAATCGGCCGTGTATCATCATGGCTGAGGGATTTTTAGAATGCTTAGAGCCAACAGAGCGAGTTATCGCCATATTTAGGCGGTCTCATGTTTTGGTTAGCTCTTTCCGGTCAGGTGACTACCGGCATCCACGCTTTGCGAATCGGCCGCGCGCAACCGCAGCCTGCTTTTCTGACATACAAGTACGTTCCTTTTTTGTTCCTCGCCTATGAGTAGTGGGGAAACGGCGTCGTTGAGCAATGATAAACTACTTGTAGAAGAAGTGCGACACAGGCCTCTGCTCTATGACCAACGCCTAAAAACCCACCGCAACAAGGACCTGCAAGACGACGCTTGGCAGGAAATGGCCATCGTACTACAAGGAAATGGTGAGTGCGTTCTTTTTTTGCATGATTATCTGAGCTATGAGAGCAGAATTTGCGCGAGAGGTTTGCTGTATTAATATTCACCGAACGCCAAAAACGCCAGGCACACTGGGATCTTAGCTTGCCACTCTCAAGCAGTTCTGACACCACAGCTCCATTTGTTATTGCAAAAAAGATCTCCCCGTAGGCCTCGCACGTTGCTAAGAAAGCGCGTTGCTAAGAAGGCGCCGGGAATGGTTAATAAAACTTTGCCTTTCTGAAACTGGAATATGCTCAGGAAGCTTCCAGCCAGTGCGCAACTCGCGATTTTATGGAAAAAAAAAGAAAAACAAATAGCAAAAACCTAAAACGCCATTGTTGCACAAGTCAAAGCAAGGAGCTCGAGCAAAGGGACACACTGCCACGCGCTCCGAAGCATAATAAAAAATAGATGCGTCGCGATATTAAATCGTCTTGTGTCATTACTGCACGGAGGGCGAGACATGTGAAGAGTTGATGTTTACACTTTTGTTGTTTTATGATACATGCTACATTCGATTTCTAACGAGTAAACTTTTATTTCATCGTTCCGTCTTGCGCAAATAAAGGAGCTCAGAGATGTAGCGTTTACAGATGGCTAACACCGGAGACGACGGAAAAGGGGACTAACAAATCGTGCATTTTGGCAGTTGATACTTTAGACCCATGTTACGGATGAAAAATCAACAACAACAGTGAGCAAGGTGGCAAAAAAATAAAAAAAAAAACACGCTTTTCATTTAAGGTTCGCCAAATTATGAGGCACTGGAGAAAACCAGCCTTCTGCGTTAAGTCCTTATTTCGAACTTTTTTTGTTCGCATTCCGCCCATTGAAAAGCATGCGGGAGGGGCCTCAGCACGCACCTCATATCGCTTCGCCGCAGTGTTTTTCCGCAGCATAAAGGCCGTCTGCTTTTATCGCCGTCACTATGGCAACGATCGCCGATTTTCCGAACGCCGTCTGCTAGCCAAAGTTTAGTAGTTTTGTAAAGAGCAGCCGGCAGACTGTCGCCGCGAAGTGGAGTAAACCCATGGTGGGGGGGGGGGGGGGGGGGGGGGGAGACACGCTTCCTAGTGATACTGACGCCGTCTGAAAAGTCATTCGGCGTTCGTTGCCACGGAGTCCATGGCAACGAACGCCGAATGACCTTTTCGAGCATCGAGCAGGTAGTGGGCGTGCTTTGAAAATAGTAATGTTCTTAAATTTGCTTGAAGTACATACATTTATTTCAGACAAATAATCGCCGTTGCTTTCAGCAGTTTTAATACCCCACTGATATCAGAATAGTTATTCACTTCGAACTTCTCTTCATTTTACGTACACCGGCTGTGCATTATAGGAGAGTTTTAGTAGATCGTGCCGATACCTCCGATAGCCCCGATAACGATACTATGCATGCGCAAGGGAGGCGGTGGCGGAGTATCGGGTATCGCTATCGCAGTCGTGGGAACGATCTACTAAAACTCTCTATAGTCTCAGTGGTGAAATATTTTTGACGCCGCTTTGCACGCATGCCAAAATGAAGCGCACACAGAAAAATTAGCGTGCATGGGAAATTGTGAAATAAACGTGACTTGAAATATACATATTGTGTCTCTTTGCAATGCAGTGGACAAGCTGCAGCACAGGTGGACTTGCCTGCGCTAAAACTTTCTACGCAAGAGGAGGACGCACTACAAGTCTGGGTGTGGAGAAGCCGTCTTTGAAAAGACTAGGATGCTACTGCCGAATCTGATGTTCCTTGTGGACACAACTCAGAAAAGATCATGAAGTCCTGAGACCTGAGATATTTTTTCTTCATTTATGAACTCATGGAGTTCCTCGCTTTCGCAAATTACAAGAGAAACATTGATGTCACGCTTACAGCGAACCCACAGTTGAGCGAAGTGCACATCCTTTATTCATCCTGCATTTGCAAGGTGACAACTTCCATGACTACGTGCATATTGTGCAAATATAAAATTTGAACTCTTTTATTGTTGTAACATTAATAAAATTAAATGACAACTAATTACATACAAATTTTACCTGCATTTTCCGGCATGCATGCTTTTTTACTTTAAATAGAGGGTCAACCCTTTCTTAAAACTGCATGAGAGATTTGGTGCATAAATAAATAAGTAGTGCCTCCCATGCTAGCGGCTCCGGTGACATCTCACGGCCCTCACTATATTTTGATGTGTGCTTGCTGCCTTAAATAAATGCATTTTGTAGTTTCCTTGAAATATATACGTAATACGATGGACGTCACGCACGAGGTAAATGATTAAAACAAAACGAAACATGTTTTCCCCCCTACTGCACCCTCTCCAGCAGCAAGACAGATGTTAGTGAAGCTCAGTTATCAGCCGACAAGTCATCCGAGTCGTCTTCGGTCCGCGACACAAGTTCGTCTGTTGAAGATTTATGCCGCACATTTTTCGACAGTTGTGTGGAAACGCCTATGCCATTGCTTGAGCTTCCTGAGCACGAGTAGGACCCAGAACCGCCGAGGCCGCCAGGCGACCATGACAACTTTCCTGCCGAGAACCTAGCAAGTCCCTCGCACAGCACTGCCAGTGTCACCTTAAATTTGAAGAATTGAAAAAGTCCACCCTCAAAAAAGAAGAAAAATAGATCTAGATGAGCTAATGGTTGCTACAGTACCTGAAAACAGACAGCGACTACACGAACTGCAATCTACGCCAGCCGCAGATGCTGATGAAAGTGTTCTCAGCATGAAGCCACTCCTAGCCAGGCTGAATGAAAGAAGCAAGGAGATGTTGAAGCTTAAAATTCACAGTTTATTGCTAGATGCAGTGTCTACTTCAAGTGCAATGTTCGGTGGCAGTGAACCTGCTTAAAACACGCACAGCAATCTTGTTTACGTGGAAAGTGCTGAAATTATTTTTGTTTCAAAGTAAATTAACTTCTTTCTTTTTTGTTACCTGCAATGTGTGCTATGCAATTTATCTCATGCTGTAATCGGATTTCTGGCCCAACATTTTTGTATTTACCACTAAAATGGAAAGAGTATGGCTTGCATTTCGCCAGGTTCTGTTTTGTTAATTTTCACAATTGTTTTATGGTCACTTTATGCCCTTCTGTGTCCTACTTTATTTGAATAAAATTTGGGCGAAGTATGCTCTCTCGAAGCAGCATTTATTATACACGGTATGTTATGTTAAAGAACTAAGCTTACGGCGCTTGAAAAAAAGCACACAGCCAGAAAGATTGCGAAAATCCTAACAATGCTTCTTGTGTGCGGTCTCACTTAGGTTGGGCTGGGTTGGATTCTTTTTGGCAAGGTAGAAAGCAATTTTGTACCTTACTGCCATGATATAGCGCCAGGCTCGCGAAGCTGTCCCGTACGGCCGCTGCTCTGTTAGCGAGGTTATTACAGCCATGCCGTTTTACCTGCGTGAGCGGCTCGGTAATCTTCCTAGAATTACCTGGAACAAGGTGGCGGCAGTATCAGTAAATCGCGGGGGACCTGCCTGCCTTCTTCCATCAGATAATTATGAAGACAACAACAAGCCCCGATGACTGCAATCAGATTATCTGGTAGCAGGCTCATTCGACTTCTTAGCTGACGTGAACACATGATGCCGAAATCATACTCAGTGCCCCTACGTGCTCTTGACAGCCTGGAGTTGTGTACTGTTTTGGGCTATTTGAGTCATGCATGCCTGGGTACGGCGTTATCAGATTCGTCTTGAAAGGAAAGGCATCGTCTTGTACTAAAACATACGGAACCAGGGGCGTAGCCAGGTGGGGGGGGGGGGGGTGCTTATGGGGCTTCAGCCCCCCCCCCCCCCCCTAGAAATGTCCAGTTGACCCTATAACATACACATGAATTTGGAACCCCATTCCCCTCTCCGCACCCCATGTCATGGACATCCCAGCCACCTCAGCCATCTCACCCCCCCCCCCCCCCCCCCCCCCCCCCCGAAAAACATTCCTGGCTACGCCACAGAAGGCGTCGGGCCACCGTTTGGGAGCACGCTGGGTGTGACGTGTATCGTGTTACTCGCGTAGTCTTACGACTCAGTTGTTTGAGTCAACAAATTTTAATAGAACTGGAATTGGCGGTTACATGAAGCATGGCGTAATGGCGACCCGACGCCTTCTTGAACGGAGGAGAAGTGACGACGATGTTAATGATGCTTATCACTAAGCACGGGCTACCGTCACATCTTCCCTTTTCATTAAAGGTCCAGTTTGAACACTGGCTTGACAGCGCGGCTGGCCCGAGTCACTGTGATGCCGCTTGGGCCGCTTGACACTGAAGGGGCTGTGTATCTTTGCGATGGTGGCTGCGTCTCTTGAGCTCCTTGGCTGGGTTCAGCGATGCTTGTTGTAGCATCCTCAAGCTGGTACTGAACTGCGCTTTGGTGGGCCTTATCATTGATTTGTTTTCTTCTGATAATGCCGTGGTGTGTGTCTGGAACACGCACGATTTTGGGGCACCATGCTTGCTGATAAATGAACCTGGTATCCACTTCCTTGGACTTTCCCAGATACGCACACTGCCACCTATATTTATGGCGGGTGCAGCTGTTGTACCCTTGTCTGTATGGAACTTCTGCTTCATACGTGTTTCTTCCATTTTGCTTTTGACCTTTTGGATTGTTCTCGGCTTGAGTAGGTCGCTTTTCGTCGGCAATGTTGTGTTCGTTCGTCTTCCGTAGAGACGTTGTGCAGGTGAGCCAAGGTCTCCGTCGCGTGGCACATTTCTTAGGTTCAGCATTGCTAGGTAAACGTCGCTACCATTTATGGCACACCGCTTGAGTATGTTCTTCACAGTCTGTAATGCCCGTTCAGCAAGGCCGTTAGACCTGGGGTACAATGGGCTTGACGTTCGAAGTTGGAACTGCCACTCCTCTTCGAAGGTGCGGAATGCCCGTGCTGTGAAGCAGGTCCCACTGTCGGACTCTACGACTCGTGGTATGCCATGAGCTGCAAACCAGCGTTTCATTGCAATAATTACTTCTGCTGCCGTGCTGTTTTGAAGTTTAGCAAAGTCTGTGTACCCGGAGTAGCTATCCACAATCACAACGTGTGGTATTCCTTTGTAGTCGAACAAGTTCACAGCTACTCGTTCCCAGGGCAAGTTGGGAATTTCTTTCGGGCTGAGTGGCTCCTTCGGCGGTCTCTTGTGTGACGATTCACAGACACTGCATGCCTGGACATGATATCCGATGTCGTTTGATATTCCTGGCCAGTATACCGTCTCTCGTGCACGTTTGAGGCTGCTGTTGATCCCAAGGTGTCCAGAGTGTGCTGCTTGTAGAACCCTGTGTTTCCACGTCTTTGGGATAATTATGCGATCACTACGGAACAGCAAGCCTTCGTAAGCTGATAGCTCGTCACGCACTGGTGAGAAGAGTTTCTGTGTTTCCGTCGTTCTTGTCGTTGGACGCCATCTAGTCTTTACTGACTGCATAAAGCTTTGCAGTGCTTCGTCCTGTTTGATTGATGTTCTGAGTTCTCTGAAAGTTTCTTCCGACATTGGCAAGATGGCTAGTACCTCCAAGTCTTCGGTACATGTGTTGGCGCTCTCATCAGTTTCACAGTCACGGCTTAGGAGGTCTACAATGTGAAGATCTTTCCCTCTCTTGTATACAATCTTGGGTGCGTAGTGTTGTATGTCAAAGAGGAGTCTCTGCAATCGAGGTGGTGCAAGTCCCAGTGATTTCTTACTGATGCTTTCAAGAGGACGATGATCAGTTTCTATGGTCAGTGGTAGCCCATAGATGTTCTTGTAAAATAAAAAGAAGAGAACTTGGAGAAGCCCGAGCCGGGAAGAGGGATGGGAAAACGACTTCGAAGACGAGCCGAAACCGAGGCACCAGCCCCTTTCCAGGAAACCGCGGAGAGGGACCGGGAGCCGCGGGGAGAGCGCGCCCCACCGTGGGGTCATAAACGGACGAGCCCCCCTCTTGGACCGAAGCTTGGTGCGGGCGACTTCTCCCTTCTTGTTCGAACGACGGTAGAAGGCGGACGTGCCTTCGCTAACTTTACGTAAATGAGTTTTCACTAGAAATAAACCATGTTCTCTTACTCTAAAAACCAACGAGTCCTTTCCCTAATTCCACAGATGTAGGAGTGCAATTTCTTGCAGCCGTATTGTATTGCCAAGGCTTCCTTTTCTATCTGTGGATAGTTCATCTCTGCTGGAGTTAGTGTGGCTGATGCGTAAGCCAAGGGCTTCCCATCCTGCATGAGTACTGCGCCTAGTGCTTCTGAGCTGGCGTCCACTGATAGAGTCAGCTCTCTATTGACGTCGCAGTACTGTAGGGTTGGGGCTTCTTTGAGGTCCTTCTTGATCACTTGAAATGCAGCGCTCTGCTATTCTGTCCAAAGCCATGCTGTGTCTTGCTTCAGAAACTTTCTCAGTGGGACTGCTTTCTCTGCTAGGTTGGGTATGAACTTCTGCAGGTATTGCAGCATGCCAAGGAGACGTTGTAATTCAACCTTGTTTCTTGGTTCTTTGATTTTCTCAATGGCTTCAACCTTTTCCTTGTCTATTTCAGTGCCTTTGTCTGTTAGGACATGTCCTAGGAACTTGACTCTTGCTTGGTTGTAGACACATTTCTGTTGGTTGAGTTTGGCACCTTCTTGTCCGAGTCTTTCCAAGACTGCTTTGGTGTGTTTGTTCAGCTCCTCCATCGTCTTGGCATATATGAGTATGTCATCCATGGAGTTTGCGACATTCGGGAGGCCTTTCAGGATTTCTGTGATCACTTTTTGAAATATTTCGGGTGCCGTTGCCACACCGAAAGGAACACGTAGGAAGGTGTACCTCCCCTATAACGTGCTAAACGCCAGGTATTTTTGGGACTTCTCGGACACTGTTAGTTGCAAAACGCCCTTGTTCAAGTCGAGAAGCGTGAAGACTCTGGATCCACTGACCTGTGCTGCGATTTCTTCCAGCGTCTTGAGCGGGAAATGTCTTCCGAGTAGGATCTTGTTGAGATCTGTTGGGTCTAGGCGAATTCTTAGCTTGCCTTTCTGCTTGACTACGACCATCTGACTGCAGAATGGAGTTGGGTCGTTTATTTTCTTGATGATTCCGCCGTCCTCCATGTTGTCGAGTTCTTTCTTGACGTCATCCATAATCGCGAATGGCAGTTTTCTCGGTGGTCTGTTTTCTCCACCTTCTGTGTTTTCCTTTAGGTCTGCATCGTAGATGAACCCTTTTATGCATCCCAGGTCTGTGTACAGGTTTCCATCTTCTTGCTGTTCTAGCAGATGCACACGCTTCACTAAATTCAGCATTTCACATGCGTTTCTCCCTTGTACGGGTGCTGCGTGTCCATCCACGACGATGAAGATGATCTTGACTGACTTGTCCCGGACCTTGCACGGAGCAATGCATTCCCCGGTGACGTCAAGTCTGTGCTGGGTGGAGGAGACGATGCGTTTCACTGGTAATTGTCTTGTCTTTAGTTTGAGACTGTTTGCAATGCCAACTGGTAGCACACTGCACTGGGCTCCGGTGTCCAACTTCATTTTTACCATCTTTCCACAAAGAAATGAGATGCTTTTGTACCGGTCCTCACCTGTGTTGTCCTTTTCCTTCTGGATTTCCGAGACAAATATTTCTTCATTACAGTCTGTGCATTCGACGGCGTGAACTTCTCTTTGTTTCCTCTTGCCTGTTCTACAGACTGCTGCGAAGTGTCCGGTCCTGCTGCAGGTGATGCACTTCTTGCCGTATGCTGGGCAGTTTCCTCTCTGATGCTGGCTTCCTCAGTAGCCACAGTTCTTGAGAACTTGTCTTTCTGCTAGCGGCGTCGTCTGTGTAGCTCGCTTTTCGGACGGTCGTTTTGGCGTCTGCCTGTCGGCTGTAGTATTCTTCCTTTGCTCCGTTCTGGGTCGCACTGCGTCGACAGCCTTCGTGCTCTGCGTCGTAATGTCTTTGATTTGTTAAATCGCCTGCTCATTCGCCTTGCAAAGGTGCATCGCCTTGTCCAAGTCCATGGCTGAATCCGTCAGGAGTGTTTCTCTGACGTAGTCGTTCTGCACGCCGACGATGATTCGATCTCGTAGGAGTTCGTCCGTGAGCTGACCGTAATTGCATCTGTTCGCTTGTAGTCGTGCGGCAGTCACGTAGTCCATGAAGGATTCTCCTTCTTTCTGTGCTATCTGGTTAAATTTGTACCTCTCGTAGGCATGGTTGATGCGCGGCGTAAAGTGCGCCGTGAACTTCGCCTTGATGATGTTCACGTCCTTATTTTGTTCGTCCGTTAACTGGAACGTTCGGTAGATTTTCTGAGCCTCGGTTCCGACAACTGATATAAAGGTTGCTACTTGCACTTCAGGTGGCTTCTTCAAGAGTTGCATGGCGGTTTCGTACCACTCGTAGGACTGCAGTCAGTTCTCCCACGTTGTGGAGTCATTGGTGCTCGTATCCAGTGATTTCGGCGGCCGGAGTCCATTTTCGCGCCACATCACGATCTTCTAACACCATGTGACGTGTATCGTGTAACTCGCGTAGTCTTACGACTCAGTTGTTTGAGTCAACGAGTTTTAATAGAACTGGAATTGACGGCTACATGAAGCATGGCGTAATGGCGACCCGACGCCTTCTTGAACGGAGAAGTGACGAGGATGTCGATGGTGCTTACCACTAAGCACGGGCTACCGTCACAGTTGGTGTAGAAAGGTTTTTCCGGGCTATTGTCCACAAATCTCCCAAGCTCTGACGAAGCAAAAACACCATCGTCGCTTTCACGGCCGTAGCAATCGATATAGACTGTCGTAAATATATACCTAGCGTCACAGGATGCCATCAGTTACACGCTGAAGCTCTGCTTGTAATTAAAGTCCAAACTTCCGGAGTTGGGCGAGGGGAGAAGAGGGGGGGGGGGGGGGGGGGGGGGGGGCTTCCCATTGAATGTGCTTTCCATCGACGGCTCCCACACAGATAGGAAAGTTCCAGTTGCACCAAAAGGCATCAGGAATTGCAATCAGCCGTCGGCGATCCAGTCCTCGTAAGACCTTTGGCCTGAGAACAGTCCATACAACCCTGCAAACTACTGGGACCAGTTGTACAACTGTAGACTTCCCAACTCTGAAAATGTACGACAAAGACTGGTAGCTGTTTCTTGTGGTCAGTCACCTGTAAGAAGACAGAGCGAGTCTGAGAGTCGCAGGACATTCGTTTACGAATCGTAACCTTTTTGCTACTGCGCGTAATCAAAGACTATGACCGCTACCAATATTTGAGGTAATTTTATTTTCTACCGGGTGTCTCAAGTAGCGGTCGGCCTCCTTAAATCGACTGCAAAATTCCGTCTCCTGACCTATCGCGCTACTATTTTGTGCAGCGTTGCCCACAGGTGGTGCATTTTTTCTATAAAATTTGCAAAAGAGTAATCTTACCTGAGGAAAAAGTAAAAATAAAGAAAAAGGCTTCAGTATTATAGAAACGCTTCGTAGCCGCCGGTCTTCAAACAATGGGGCGCCCTATTGATTAAAGACCGGTAGCTTCGCTGGGTTTCCATAGGAGATAAGCCTTTTCCTTTCTTTACTTTTTCCTAAGATAAGTTCGCTCTTTTGCCAATTTTATTAAAAAACATTCACCACCTGTGGGCAACGCTGCACAAAATCGTAGCGCGATAGGTTAAGAAACCGAATTTTGTGGCCAATTTAAAGAGCCTGACCGCTATTTGAGACACCCGATAGTATGAAAAGGGAGGAAATGCCTTCATATAATGTATATAAGGGCATTCCCTCTCGGAATTATTTGGTGTCAGCGGGTGCTCGCTTAGAAGTATACTTCAACGTCGTCGCGCGGCTACACCGCCCTTGTCATATAGACTACATTTTCGTACTTCGCCTGCATCCATGGCATCTAAAACAATTACGAGATGAACCGCAGGGCGTATCGGTAGCGGAGTGGGCGAGAGCACACCAGCTCTGAGCGCGTGGAGCGAACATTCTCGCTGCGGGAACCCAAGGATCCAGTGTTCAAAGCCCACTCCTGCCCGCTTCGATCTGAATGACCATCGTATACTGGCGTGTTATCGTGTGTAACTACTGCGTTATGCACGTTCAAGGCCCAAGGCTAGCAACCGTACTGCACCGGCCGAACTATTCATATACAGCGGACATCAGTGTTGCGTTTTATGTGCTGACCTACCTTACGCTGCGTAAACACTAACGTATATTTGGCTTTGTTTGAGACGGACCACAGAGCTGCAGATTTCATTAAAAGATGTCTATCGCTAACACAACTGGAAACAAGGGAACGACAAACAGCGCGAGGTCTCATTGACGTTTGAGACAAAACAGTTTTTATTATACAAAACAACACATTTGGCATGATCTAGTATGCTTGTTATTAAAACGCAGGTCACGCGTTTTAATGACAGTTGTGTCTTCTGGGCACTGCCCGCGGCACAAGAAACACTCCCCCTACCTGGCGTACCTGATGGTTATTGCCGATCATTCAGCCAATGACAGTGATGACCGAAGGTGCGTGCTTTGAACCTGCATGTGTGGTCGGACGAGACTTTCGAGGTAGTCGAACTGCTGTGGCGACATACGCATGAAGTTGTGGAACATCGCCGTATCCCCAGCTCTTAGCTCGGCTAAAAGATTATGGACTTCGCCGTTTAATGCTCGGTCAAGGAACACCTGTCTCACCCAGGCAGTTCTATGGTGCCTTGGGCGTCTGCGGTTGATTTCATATATGACGATAATTTCATTCACACTCAGTAAGAACTCGCTCATTGACAGGTGCAATTTTGAACATATAGCTACGTCAGATATACGCTTCACATTCTCATTGGTTTGTCGTAAAAGCCGTAACTCAAGTAGCGGTTAGTGTGAACGAAAGACACTTTCAAAGATGTAGCGTGAATTACAGCTGCTACGCTAGATACGACAAATGCGATAGTTATGAAAGTTACGTCCACAATCTGAAGGTAGCTTCACGTGCATAGGTCATGTGTATAGGTCACGTTACCTGACGTATTCTAAGTACTTAAGGTTCTTAGGGGTCGACCTGTAAGACTACCTCAAGGTCGACGTCGCGGACGCGACGTCCTAGAAGACGACGTCAAAGACATCTAGAACGATAAGACGACCTCTAGGGCGACATCAAGGACGACCTCTTGGACAACCTCTAGGAAGACCTCAAGAACACGACGTCTAAGACGACCTCTCGAATGATTTCAAGGACAACCTCCTAAAGGACGACGTCGAGGACGACCTCTAGGACGAAATCAAGGTCGTCAGGTTCTTCGAAGAGAGTGCGAATGTGAAGGAGTGCGTACTGCCGCTTTGCATACGAGCGGCGCAATGGGGTGCAAGCACAGTGAGTGCCATACGATATGATCATATCGTATGGTGCTCCATTGTAATTAGAAACACTAAGAAAACGTATTCCCGATTGAGTTACAGCGAGCTGTTTCTTCAAAGTACGCTTGAGCACGTCTCCAACAAAGAGCACGTCCCGACAGAAAATAAATTCAAGTTCAATGGTCGCAGTTTTATACAGAAAATTTGATCTAGCAACCATGGCACATAGATCCCTTTCTGATCTAGCCAGACCTTCACTGGCAGCGTATTTTCGTGCGACTTAAAAAATAATGTTCTAACAGACGCACGAACTGGCATCTTCTTCACTCGCCTAATGAGATCTTGGCCCACTTGAGTAACAACGGCTGTACAATATGGCATTGGAGAAAAAAAAAACATTAATTAATAAATCGTGACACAGGGTTTTCTTATTGAAACGAGAAAGATAAGTAAAAAAAAAAAAGAAGAACAGAGCCATGCCAACTGCTTCAACGCGCCGCCTAATAAACCGCACATGTTGAGGACAGCTGCGCCCGCTAGATGGCCGCATTTCCGGTGACGTCGCAAAACGACATCTGAGTTTCACGCCGTATTCGTTAGAGGGCTTCTGTGTGCATAAGATAAATCAGCGTGTCGCTCTCCGAGCAGACACTGGCGATGGTTCCTCCACGTAAGGTGCAAGGTACATAAATGCAAGATACCAGCTCGCTTGCACCTTCGCATTAATTGCATTATCATCATAACCTAAGGATACATTAGGGTCCGACAAAGTGTCGCAGTTATCGCTGTGACTGTACCGTAAATTCACGCAAAACTGCTCATCTTTTTTTAGCGCTTTAGATCTTGAATCATGTTTCGGCACCGCCACCCGATGCCGGATGTATCAGACTGGAGTGAGAGTTCAATAAGCAGCCTTTTAAAGAACGCGAAGAACGTGCAGTGCAGACGGAAGAAGGGCGGTTAAGTTTCAAAATTTTAATTGAAAGGCCATAAGTTAGCTATTAGCGGGTGCCATTAGTACCAGGTGTCGCTAGCCATCAACGTTGTGCTCTGTGTTTCACAACGTCGAAGTTACGTGTGCAAAAAACACACAAAAAAACAAACAAAAAAAACTATTTTTTTTTAAAAATAAAATTGCTCGTGAAATGCCTGTTTTATGCTTGGATTCACAAAAACGAAAAATAAGTTTGGAACTTCCAATGGGTGACCGGTTATATTTTTAGTATGAAACTCTTTCATGTCAAAGAGAGCGTGCGCTTTGAAAATTATGACACCAAAGGTCGAATTAGAAACTTTGTACATTGTAACGTAGACTCTTTTCTTTGAAAACAAAAAAAAGAGAAAGAAATAGAAACTGATGATCTAATTTGGCGCCTTTCGGCGATAAAAAGAATGGTAGATTTTTCGGGCCAGCTATAATCGACGGATATCGGCGAAGAAAATTAGCCGGGGTCCACATAAGCGTAAAAACTAAAAGAAAAGCAAAGACTCGCGAAATATTTGTCGTGAAACATACATTCTAGAACACAAGAATCTAAATCATCTACACTAGTTAAAAAATAACGGTTCCAATAAACATACAAGAACAAATAAGATGGTATAAGAACATATATACCTTTGCCAATTATGTTTCAGTTTTATAAGTTATAAGTTGAATATTTATTAAATAAATCACATCAGAAAATCTTCTCTTCTTAATAGAGGAATGCGTAACAAAACTGGGACCGAACCAACAATTTATTAAACGCCGTTTCATCGAACACTGATTCATCGAAAGCCGTCTCATCGAATCCGTTTCATCTAACGCCGTTTCATCGACTGGCTTATTCAACGTAAAATAACTTATACATGTTCAACTACGCAATGATGAACTCACGCGACATTTTTCATAGTTTTATTGTGGCGAAGTGTAATGTTTTTATGGTTTCTGGTTTGTCACGTCCATCCTTTTGGGTTTTGGGGAGAGTTTTTTTTTTTTTTTTTCTGTGTGTGTGTTTAGGCAAAGATGATTATATTTTTGTGGGGTTTCTAGGCTGATAAATGATTCAACCCGGCGAAAAACACCCGTCAACAATAAAACCAAATTTTCATTACCGGCGGGCGTATGTTTAAAGAGAAGTGTCGGTGGTCTAGATTGTGTCGGCCCATTTTGCTAGCCTCGAATCAGATTGCGGGCCATGAAATTTACTTCCACAGGTCCGTGCCATACTTAGTTCATTTGAGGTTTCACTTTAGCTTCTACGACTGCCCTTTTATTTGTTTGTATGGAGTGAGAAAGAATCCATGTGATTTCCCGGCGGAAATGCGGGCGGCAATTCTTTCAGATCGGACGCCCACTATCTTTTTTTTTCTCCACATAAATCTTGTTTTTACTGATAATTTTACCTCGCGCAAAACTATGGTGGAAATAACTACTAGCACCAATAAACGCGAGATTGGACGCACGTGGCGAAAAAAAAAAAAGAAACATGTGCCCGCGAGGGCTTTAAATGTTCCCCAAGATGATTCGCTGCCACAGGCAGTCCGTTATCGCTACCTTAAAAACCTCAATCATGTTTTGCTTTCTTCCATATGATTAGATGCAAACACAAATTAACTTTCACCGACTTTTTTTGGTAGTATATTTGATAAGTTAATATGGTTCTATTGATAGTGCTAACGACCTATAAGACGTACTGAAATTGTAATATTGGGTATTGTACCCTGTTGCAGGTTAAGAAAAATAGGACGAATTCCTTCTGCAAAGCCCTGTACCTTTTCCACTTGGCAGAGCGAACGCCTGAGAAGAGGCGAGTCCCTTCTCGCCTAGTCCAACACCTAGTCTCGCCTCCTCTCCGGCGTTCGCTCTGACAAGTGGAAAAGGTCCAGGGCTTCACAGGAACGTTGCCCTGCTTGCAACAGGACATAGTATTGCAGGTTATTTTCACATTGTACAGGTTTTCGGCCGCGAAACCATACCTTCATCCGACTTCTCTTGGCAATGAAGTCAAAGCTATGGGTACCCGTACGCTTGTGCACATTGAGCGCTGATCACAGCTGTGCTCGAGCGGTCCTAACTTTTTCGGAAATACCAGAAAAAGTTGTCCCCGAGCATAGTGGTCGGGAATCAGGATATAGTTTTACAATCAATCAATCAATCAATCAATCCATCAACATTTATTATAGTGGCCAGGAACTACCTTGCAGTCTTGGTATTGGCACACTGGATGGAAATGAATACGTAAAACACACAAATACAGAAGAGCAATGCACTATAGTAGTAACTGCATATAATCATACACGACATACACTAAGCTGCATGATAACAAAATACAATTTCTATGTCTTGTGTACAATGATGAGAAACTGGAGTAATGTAAAAACAAGTTTGAGAGGCACTCAAAACGTATAATATGCGAAGCAGTAGCACAAGCACAGACCCAAGAATGTCTGTGCTTTCCGAAATCAATCTTAGAGTGAACCACAATCATTATTCATCCGCCGGACAGGTCTTCAATAGAAATAACAAATGCCCTGTAGCGCGAGTTAAAAATATCGAGTTTCTCAGAGTACTGGTTATAACACTCAGTTAGTCTAATAATTGGGCTTAAAAGACTAAATTTTTTGGAAATATACAATGATGATTGATTCCGAGCAGGCACACGTGGAACCCTAAGGCACACTTCAGAAAAGAGGCTCGGCGAATTAATCAAACCATACAACGTTTTAAACAAAAACAATACGTCCGCCTTCTGCCGATGCCGGTGCAGGCTTAGCAAGTCAATACGCTCTAACGTTGTCATAATTAAGTTGAACAATGAACATCCTTCATAAGGTAGCGATGATTAAAGATGGAAATAAACGTTTTCTGAACTCGTTCGATTTTCAATGAGTTAGTTTTAGAGATTCCATTCTACACAACGGATGCATATTCTGGGGCATGCACAACGAGCGCTACAACGTGAGAAACGCAGAAGGATGCTTGAAGTCCCTCGCTAAGCGAGCGGCAACACCCAGCGTGCGCAGAGACGAGTTAACGAGCCTAGTTACGTGACTAGAGAATCGCAGGCTAGGATCGAACATACCTCCCAGATCTTTCATTGCACATACTCGGGACAGGGGTTCACCAAGAATACTATATGCGAAAAATGTATTCTGTGCCTTCCGAGTAAATGTCATAACCTTGGTTTTAGCGCGGTTTAAGAGAAGATAATTGACTGAGCACCATCTAAAAAAAGAACATGCATCTTCCTGAAGCCTAGCGCAATCATCTGAAGTAACTATTTCTTTGTAAATTTTAATGTCATCAGCGTATTGCAGAAAAGAAGAATTAGAAATAGCATCAGAGACGTCATTTACAAAAATTGTGAACAGGAGCGGTCCTAGGACGCCAGAACTTGCCCCGT
This sequence comes from Ixodes scapularis, assembly GCF_016920785.2. Classification (NCBI taxonomy): domain Eukaryota; kingdom Metazoa; phylum Arthropoda; class Arachnida; order Ixodida; family Ixodidae; genus Ixodes; species Ixodes scapularis. The sequence continues at coordinate 46,393,254 of NW_024609884.1, forward strand.
ACAATGAAGAGTTCATATTGTTGACTCGAACGTACGCTTTCCTGTTTGACAAATAGCTTTGAAACCAGTCGTATACTGTGCCACAAACCCCGTAGGCGGAAAGCTTTGACAAAAGGATCCTATGATTAACAACGTCAAATGCCTTGCTTAGGTCAAAGTAGACCACGCCTAGCTGACCTCTGTTGCAGACTACCTAGGATGCCGTAGACATAAAACTTACAAGATTTGTAGACGTTGATCTGCCGGTCATAAACCCATGCTGTTTAGGGAGGGTTAAGTTTCGAAATTTGAAAGACAAGAATTGATGAATGACTGCTTCAAAGAGTTTGGAAAATGATGAGAGAAGGGAAATCGGTCTATAGTTGAGAACATCACCTTTCTTTCCTGACTTCAGAACCGGAACGACCTCGGCAATCTTCCACACTTCGGGGAATACTCCTGACCTCAATGAGTTGTTAAATATTGCACATAGCGTAGGGGTGAGTATATCATGAAAAGTTTTGAGAATTGCAGATGGTATACCATCGTGCCCCGCTGATAGCGTGGCTTTCATTTTTTTAATACTTAGCTCTACACATTCCTCGTCGACATTAATGAGACTTAGTAGGTCACCGAATTCATTCAAGTGACGCAATGTGGCGGTGGAACCGACGGTACTGTCTTTGTAGGCTGAACTAAAATGATTTGCAAGTAGCTCGGGCACGCACTCCGCATCTCTTTCATGGTGATCCAAAACTATTTCCGATCCGATAGCCTTCCCGGAACGTGATCTAGTGTACCTCCAAAATTTCTTAGGATTTTTGACAAGGTCGGATTCCACTGAGTCACGATACGCCAGGCGGTGAGGTTTAACATACTACTACTACTACTACTACTACTACTACTAATAATAATAATAATAATAATAATCAATGTTTTTATTGAAGTGCCCAGGAATAACCTTGGCGGTCTTGGTACGGGTGCACTCAGGAAACATGAAAAACATAACACTACACACAACAAACAAACAGTAAACAATAAAAACACTTAAAACGGATCACATATGTCACATAAACTCTCTACGGTATACCACCACGATAGCGAAAGAAAGGAAAGCGAGAGTATAAAATTTGGTACTATGAAACTTAATCAAGTGCAAAAAATGGTAAGTAAAATTTTGGTGAGGACCTTTAGCGCTCTGATGAACTCCGGTGTGTTATTGTTAAATATATCAATAGTGTCTGTAAAAGAGGAGTTGTAGGTGTGCCCAATTCTTGACACGGGGTCGTGAAGCATCAAGCATTGCAGAGGGATGCATCTTGCCGTGTAGTTTTTACGGAAGTTTTCAAACGTGCATTTGAGATTAATGATGTGCAGTCAGTAATAATAATAACAATAATAAAAAATTACCGCATCTCCACGTGGTGAATGATGTTGATTGGGGCGAAGCTCTGGTGGTGTTGACGATACTGATTTTATTGTTCATAGGTAGTGCTGATGGTGCTGATTTTTTTTATCGCTCATAGGTAGTGCTGAGTTCCGGGTTGCGTTTCGACTTCATTATTACTGCTTTATGGGCGGTGAAATGCAGAGCCAGTGGTTCTTCTAGCGGATCAGCTTGGATCCGCTAGAAGCCGTGGGAACGCATCTCCACCGCTTAAGTCAACGGTCCATGTCAGAAAGAGAATGTGTGGTATGGAACGTGGTTATATACGCATTTGAGTATTTGACCGCAGCGCCCTCTCGTCTATAAACGTTGAGCCAATGCAAGCAAAGTTTAACGCGATTATAGACGCATTTGACCGCAGCGCCCTCTCCCGCATAGACGTTGAGCGGCTACATGCAACGTTTCATCCATGACAGAAACCCCAGCTCTTGAGTTACTACCACATCTCAGATCCCCCTACTCGTTATGCAGTCGTGGCCGAGTGGTTAAGGGGATGGACTAGAAATCCACACCGCACAGATTCGAATCCTGTCGACTGCGCAAACATTTTTTTCTTTTTATGTGAGCACGGACGCCGGACGGACGGACGGACGGACGGACAAGGCTAGACCCTAAGGAGCTTTGCCCCTAATAGTTCGTTGCACGAACACAGAACCAGGTACAGACACGGGTTCATCAAAGCCATCTAGGGCTTGTATGATGAACACCATTTTGATGAGCATGCTGCTCGTGAAGTGAAACAGAAAAACACAAATGCTAAAAAAATTTGTTTCCGGAGTCACTTAAATAGAAAAAAAGGTAATTTAATGATTGCTCACACTATGTGACACAGCATTACCATCAAACTTAATGCAGAGATACACAAAATATCAGAATTTTTTTTCTCGATCGGTCTTGAGATAGCCTTAGCAAACACACTCGAGAGCATTCTTTAATTTTTGCACCGACTCTATGTTATGTACGTCTTCGTGAAGCTCATTAAATATCTTTGGTACGTAAAAAGGTCTTACGCTTTCTCCATATTGCGTTCTTCTTCAGGGCACTTCAAACCGTTGATTGCTTCTGAAAGACCTAGACACATACTTGGGATTCTTAAAGGAACTTTCCCAGCAGTGCCTGGTGATAATGGTGTACTTGAACAGGGTCTCAAAATTAGGCAACTGAAACGATTTAAACAAGTTATCCTCTGCAAGAAACTCCGAGTTGTAAGCTACACTTCTCAGCATACCTTTCAAGATACCATCAATCCTGGTATGCTATCGCCTGGGACAGTTTCCAAATAAAGTAATGACATACCCCAGTGTCTGCATAATAAGTATCCGAATTGACATCGGGACAAACACTTTAATAGAATACAATAAACAGAATACTCTTCTCATTCTTTTGCAAATATTTGCCATCTGCGTGTTCCAGGTTAAATCAGAATCGAACACAATGCCCATGTACTTAACATCACAAACATATTCAACAGGAACACATGTACAATCGGCACAACATGACGTATGCAAAATCAAGGGCCTATCTAGGCAAACACTCCTCAGCGGGTTTAAAAAACAGACAAGTTTTGTTTTTGAGCAATTGATATTAATAAGGTTTGACGCAAACCAAGCCAACAGGTGTATAGCGTCATCCTGTAGCATATCTATCGCGGTACTATATTGCACATGACGAGATAAAAGCAGGGTGTCATCCGCGTACTAATAAAGGGTACAGTTCTGAATGCATTGCACGTCGTTAACCTAAATGTTAAATAATAGAGGTGACAAAATAAAGCCCTGCGGCACTCCCGCTCTCAGCCAAGCCCTAGAACTTTTTCTGTCGCCAACCAAAGTCATCTGAAACCGGTGTGTTAAAAAGTTAGTAAGAAGTGAAAGAAATGGACCTCTGAAACCATAAAGATTCAGTTTTTGAAGCAGTATGTCACGACTAGCTGTGTCGACACTCTTGGATACATCAAGAAACAGAGCACATGAGATTTGATTATTGTCAAAACTGGTGTTCAACACGTCCGATAGCTCTTCCAGTAGAGGCTGTGTGCCGCGACCCTTGACAAAACCCTATTGGCCTGATGACATAAAGTCATGCTTCTCAAAAAATGAGGTCATAAGGTTGAACAGATGGTTCTCCAAAATTTTAGACAACGAAGGAAAGATTGATATTGAGCGATAACTTTCAAATTTTCCTCTATAGTCCCACCCTTGAATAACGGCTTAACCGTTGCAGTCTTTAGGTTGACCGGTATGCAACCAGAAGTTAGTATTACGTTTAGAATAATGAGTAGCACAATACACAAGGCGTCAAAGTTTCTTCGGACCTCACCCATTCCAATTTTGTCGCCACCAGCGGGTTTGTTGGAGCTGAGGCCAGACATTAAAGAATACAACTCCTGCCTATCCAAGCACGGAAGGAAAGCAGACGGAGCTACGCTTCTCTTTAAGGTTAGGGTTCCTTCCTCCCGGTCTTTGACAACTCCCGAAAAAAAGCGAAATAAGCATTAAAGTCGTTTGCAAGTGAAAATGCATCGCGTCCAAAACAGATCTCCAATTCGGCGGTTGCCCGTACAGGAATCCCGCGGAGTTCGTTTATAAGACTCCATGTCTTGGCAAAGTCACGAGATGATTGAAGAAATTTATTTTTGTAATGTCTTCTTGTAGCCGAGCGCAACATGGCGTTGGCGCGGTTTCTGGCTATCTTAAAGTCTTGTCTTAGCTGTTTACTCTGTGGATAATTCCTGCTGCGAGCCCATGCCAGCTCCCTTTGCTTAACTGCTACCAAAATGACAGCATCCAACCACGGAAGGTCAGGTTTTCTTTTTCGAACTCTCACCTCTTTTGTGCAATTCAGCTTTAAGGAATTTAGAACTTCAGTAAACCTGTCATAAAGTTCGGATGTACTTGACGAGCAAACAGGATCTTCCCAGCGGTGGCGCTTGATGAGCTCATCATAACGTTTCCAGTCCACTATAGTGATTGTTCGTTGGGGTTGGGAGCGCTCCTGCAGATTATCCCCCAAAACGCGACACGCAACAATGAAATGGTCCGCCAATTTCTGGTCAATCACGGCTGATCTGATTAAAGCGTCAGGCGCTCTTATGTTCAAATGATCTATACAGGTTGACACCAACTTGTTGAAAAGATGCTCCTGTCTTGTGGCCGAGTCAATCAGGCAATTAACTCCGAATTCCGCAAGCAAATTTAAGTAATCCACCACATGGCTTTTAGAAAGCGCCTGCGTGTCAATGTTAATATCTCCCGTAATGCATAAACAACGCTCAGCCTCCAAGCCCTCGAGTGCCGTCCGGAGCTCCCGAATAAAGCTGACAAAGCTTTCAAATGGCGGTCTGTAGCAAGCAGAAAGAAACTGCATTGTGAGTTTGTTATTTTTAGAGCTAAGTATTTGGCTGCTTCGAACGTGGTATCCCGACGTTCTGCGTGCCACCCATTCTTTACGAAAACGGCTATACCGCCCCCTCTTCTGCCGTGACGCGTGAAACAAAATTGGTTAAAACCATCGAGATGATAACGTTCAGTTGATGCTCCTTGAGCGTTGATTTCCGATAGTACAAACATATCAACGCCGGCGATGACATCTCTTATCAAAAAACAGAACTGGTCCCAATATTTCCTAATGCTGCGAATATTTACGTGTACCACAGTATATGTGATACCGTCGCTAAGTGCGAAATTACTCTTAAGGCTCGAAAAATCAGATAGCTTAGAAAAAGAAAACTGAGACGAAGCCATCAAGTTACATTTTTTTTCCAGGTCAGCGTGTCGGTACATTCGTATGGGACAGTCTTTCTCGTCTCTCTTCGCGAAGATGTTGCCGTCCTTCACCCACACAAATTTGTAGTTCATTTCTCTGGCGCGGGAACGGGCCATCCAGGAGAGCTCTCGGTTGAGCCTAGTGAGGTTATCATTGAAAAACAGACGCGGCAGCGTTGACCCCTGGCTTAGTGCGCGCAACCCACCGCGTGCTGCCATCCACTTTTTTTTTTTTTTTTTTTTTGCCGTTAACGGGTTGAAACCTGACCAAAATTGGTGGGGTCCCGTTTTTTCCGCCCGGGAGGCGGTGTACGGAAACCACCTCGGACGGCTGAAGTCGGAGATGCCCACCTTCCGCGCAATGTCCGCGATGATTTCCCCGAGGTGTTCTTGAGGTCGCTGAGGCAGGCCGTGGATCTCTAGATTGGGGAGGCGGCTGTACTGCTCTTTGGTATTAAGCTCTTCTTTGAGAGCTTGGATCTCTTTAGCCTGTTCATGCATATGACCTCTCAGCTCTGTCAACTCAGCCCTGACCTCATTAATGACCTGGTCATTAACCGTGAGCGCCGCCAAAAGCCTGTCATACTGGGCATAGAAAAAATCCATTGAGGTCTGGACTCCCCTGATCGTCTCTTCCATCTCCTCGACGACGGGCCTTAATGCCAAAAGGCTGTCCACCTTCGAGGGGAGCTGCTGGTGCGAGTCTATAGGCTAGCCCTCATCAGCTGGAGCTCTTCCAAAATGTAAGAGAGCTGTGAAGCCGATGCGTCGCCGCCTACCACAGCGGATTTCCGCACATTCAGCGTGCCCGGCGTTGCCCTTCCTGCAGCACGACAGGAGCGACATTGCCATGCCCCTGTTTTGGCTCGCCCATGCTCGTAAATGTGCCCTCCGCCATCCCCAAGCAAGCTTTCCCAATGTGAAAGGAAGCCGAGCAGGAAACGCACCTCATCACCCTGCCGTCCCTCAGAAGAGCCTTGGATTACACAGAACATTCTGAAGTTGCGGTCACGCTGGATTGCAATACAAAATTAAATTAATAAAACAAAAACCATACCCGGACAAAACGAGGTCGGCCAGCTGGTTGTACCTTGCGCGGCCGCGGCACTCACTGCGCGGCACGTGACCTGATAATAATAATAATAAATAATAATAATAATAATACATTTATTTGTGAAGTAAGAGTATAATCAAGGCACAGTGAAGGTTCGCCAAAGCCATCCTGGGCTTGTGCGGCAAAACCAGCTATGTAATTGAATAAAAATAAAAGAATCAGTTCTAGATAAAAAAAGCAGAATTATCGCAAAGTTTTTACAGCAGTTCCAACTGCATACTAACGCTCCCCCCCCCCCCCCCCCCCCCTTTCCAAAAAAAAAATCTTTTAAGTCAGAAAATTATTTAAAAGACACAACACACACACACAATGCACTGGCTTCACTTTTCGCCATCGTTCGCCATTGAAAGTAATAGAAATTCTTGCCCAGTTCTTGCAACACTGAAGATCTTGATGACTTTCTTTGTTGTCATATAATAATAAAAAAATAACTCATAAAACAGTAAAAACGCACTTGTTAAAAAAAAGTTGGGAAGAAAAACTAATTATGAAATGTTCACAAGGGTTCGTCGGTCATATCAAAATGTCGAAGCACTCTTCTGAGCTTTTTTTCTTGAGGTACTAGTCACATAAGTTGGGAGGTAGGAAATTAGAAGTTTGAGGCACATAGACCGACCGCATGTTCTTACCATAGCGTGTATAGTAAGCGGGAGCAAGAAACTTCGATATTTTTCGTAATTGTCTCATATTCGGACGAAGAGTTTTAAAATCATCCTTCCAGTAGTGTCCAAGCACGACTGATTCAATAAACAAAGATTGCAGATTTGGCATGGACAAAGCCTTAAATAATAATAATAGTAATAAATAATAATAATAAAGCGGCGGCTAGATGATCGAGCGAATACATGAAGCATTTGCGCGAAGACGAACAGCGTTTGCGGGTGGAAACGGGTGCTTGCACTCGTCGTAAATTCTTCAAAAGCGCTTCAAGCTTTGGAATTAAATAAATGTTGCGTTCCAAAACTGTGGCTCACCATCCGAACTGTTAACCTGGCATTTGAGCGGAGTCTGAACAGTTGGCGAAGCGTACGTTCATTTTTGCGGAGCGAAAACTCAGGTTTAATTTCCTCTCGTCCAACAACAGGTATATTGCTCCGATATATATCCCAATTTCGCGTTTAGAACAATTTTTTTCTTTTTATTTCTAAAAAAAAAAAAGATACAAATAAAAATACAGCATAGGCGAAATGGGTCGAACGCACTTTAAACTGACCGCATAAATCGATATGTTCACTTATCGCGCCGGGAATTGCCACAGAGCTCGTGCTCGAAGCTGGTGCATCCATTAATTGTTAGTAAAAATAAATAAAACTTCCAAAGTAAAACTTCCAAAGTAAAAAAAAACAAAAAAAAAACTGGGTTTTGGCTATGGAAAAATTATTGCTAATCCTTTTATCTCAAAATCATCAGAAAATCATTATGGGCTATTTTGGCGTTTACTACAAATGAACAATTTGTGAAATTGAAAGAAAATAGAATTGGTTTACCTATTATTCTCTTCGTTTGGTCAAAATAAGCGCCACAGTAACACATAATATTATTTTTTGTGTGTACAAGCAAAGTTAGGGAAAGCATAGTTTTTGTAATTTTTCTTGATTAACTCAGGTCAGTTAATCTTTCCAGAATTTTAGCGAAAGCTTCCACCAACTTCAGGCACTTCTGTAGTAAATCCCAGCGCGATAAGTTAAGAAACCGATTTATGCGGTCAGTTTAAAGTGCGTTCAATCCGTTTCGCCCGCCAGCCCGCCCGCCCGCCCGCCCCACTCCCCACTCCCACTCCCCCCCCCCAATGCTGTACATTGAACAGAATACATAGCTAAATAGCTATGAATCCTAGAGCTGGATATTTGGTTATGGCTTCAAGATCCATATAGACAAATACCAAACTATCGCATAGCGAAAAATTTAAGTATTCATGAGTGAGCATATTAACATAGTATCAGATATATAAAATATTCAAGGATGTGGTCTACAAATTATACATCACCTAGTTCCACGACCAATAGACTTTCAATATCAAAGAAAATAAAGAACATCTTTATAAATCAATATTTTTATTTTATTTTATAGCTAATTACATATGAGTAACTGATAAATATTAATTTTCGAGTTTTCTACGAACACTAAATATTATCTATAAATTCACTCCATCACTTAGACACTATCCATTATGATGAACTTCAGAGATCATTAGAAATTGTCTCTCAGATTTTTATCACGCCTCTTTTACACTCCCCCGGTAGGGACAGTTGTGGAGAATGAAACGTTGTTGAGGGAATCTTTTAGCACCGGTATATTTTAGGCACCGCTGGCTAGGGTGACCACCTTTCTGCTAGCGAAATGCGGGACACGCGGGACAGGGGGAGGGGGGGGGGGGGGGTGGGGGGGGGAGACGTGGAATTTACGAACACACAACACGAACCGAGGCTCTGTTAACACATTTAATATCCTATGCTGTTTATATACTCGCAAATTGCATTGCGATAATTAAGATAAAATCATTTTCACTCTAAGGGATATATTTTCATGTCATTAAATGTGTCGAAGTTGAAAACATAAGAACCAACCGCAGCAGAACTCAATGCATCAAATGAAATTAAGAAACAGTAAATCTTTTTTTCGGGTATCCAGCATGGTCCTACGCACATTTTACACAGTATTTTCTTTTTCGGCCGCTACGAGTTGAAGGCTTTTTGCCTGGTGTGACTGTCTTCACTAAAAAAAATACAACATTCAGCAACACTTCTGCATTGGTACACCGATGTGAAAATAATTGCAATAATTTATATTTAAACTTTTGGCGAGAAATTTTCTCTCGCAATATTTTGCCACCAAGTGGAGAGGCACAACAGCGCATGCGCGTCGGTTCTCCTGCAAGAACGACGGTCGCTTACCGCTATGCCTTGATAGGAAATGGCGTCGCATTGCAATTGACACGATTTTCAGCGACCTTCGCGCTTCCCCGTGCCGCGTAGTCGGGCAGCATCATGAGTTGCAGAGTGAATTTTACGGCAGTGTGAAATGCGGGACATTTTGAAGATTTGGGAATCTCTCGCGGGACGCGGGACACGAGCCCTCAATGCGGGACAGTCCCGCGAGTCGCGGGACGGGTGGTCACCCTACCGCTTGCCGTAGTCATTAAGGAGTTTTCGAGAATCGTTTTCGCCGTCCCACCGACGCTCTCCGCTACGATAGCAGGAACTGTATACAGTCAAGGCCATCGGCGCGCAGGCGCAGTAGCGGCTTCTTCGTTGCGAAGGGCTCAGCGAAGGGGGAAACGCGCTCTACGAAAAGTCTCTATTAAGCGAGATCGGAATCAAGAGCTTACCATGCGCGGCAAAGCGGGAATGGGTCTTGGCAGAGCTGAATAGACTGGGAGGAAAGTAAGCCTCGTTGCCCATTGCTTTGTTCACCGTGGTAGTGCTACACGATAAACTCTTAATTTCTGCAAACGCATTATTCAATTAATAGCGAACAAAGGTTCAGGCGAAGTACCACGAGGTACAACATTAATTATACTCAGGGTCTTTCTCTGCAACCTTGTTGTCATTACCAGCATCAACCGTGTTTTACACGCGAATCCCCATGATTCAATGCCGTAAGCAAGATGTCATTGAAAAATGCTAAAATGCAACCTCTTTAACGTTTCGATAACCAAGTCTTCCCGCGAAGCACGAGTGAGAAAGTTTTCTGCGCAGAGCATCTATTTAAGGGTTCCAACTAAATTCGCGTCCAGTTAACGCCCAAATACGTGGGCTTTTAAACTTGTTGAAACTGGTTATTACCGAATCCTAATCTTCATGAAAGTTCATTCCTATTCTTATCGCGGGATTCGTAGATGATTTATTTATACATTTAATGACAGTATGTTTAACATGAACCAATTACTGATGGATTGGAGTTCACCGTTTAATATCTTCTTTGCATGCGTTTGAAATTTAGTGTCGACTATAAGGGCTGTCTCATCGGCGTACATGGTGGCTGTGCTTTTCAGGGACCGGTGGAGTCGAAAGTACAAAAAAATATAAGTTGCCAGAAAGTCGAACTTTTTACCCAGGTGCGTTTACTAAATTTCTCTAAATTTAACCCCCCCCCCCCCCCCCCCCAAAAAAAAAAAAAAAGGAATGGAACGATAAGCCGTTATATGCCCCCTTCCGACATTGCACGGAGACATTTCAATGCGACTCTGGTGCTTGGAGAAGCATCATGCGTGACGCCTTTTAGTGAATCTTATTAGTATATGCCGTTTTTGTAGCGTGAGCTACACTGGCCGAGGTTGAGCAGTTTCGCGTGGCTCGCATAATGAGCCGTGCTCCGTGCTGCGCATGCGCGAGGAGCCGTGACGTCACACGACGCGCAGCTGGCACGCCGAAGTCGCCGCCGCGCCGGTCTGCGCATTCCAGAAGAGTGACGTCATAGCCGCGTGCTCAGCTGTGCGCCTCCGTCGCGCAGTAGCCAAGTCTGACGCTGCACCGGAGCCGCTTGATAGCGCCTCTCATTTTGTGCGCATAAGCTCACGCTACGTACTCCTGGCATAGCCGAGCTAAGCCACCGCAATTTTTTTTAAATTTTTTTTTATCTCGTCCCAAACAGATCGGATGTGTCAATTACACCGTCTAAAAACCCATTGTAACTGCGTACTCTGACCGTTTGTGGCGAGGGTGGAAGGAGCTCTTTTTGGAGCGACAGCAGTTAGAAGGGTCAAATCGATCCGAGTTATTGTCACGCTTGCTGTACACAGGTGGCGACATCTCGTGGATTCTCTGTTGACTGCCACCATGGCGTCTCTTGATCCTTCTTCAAAAATGAACCAAAAGTCACGGGTGTGCTGTACTCACCAGTCACTCCCGATTTCGGTTTCCCGTGATCCACGTGAGCGGAGATGGCCGGAACTATATGCCACCATAAGAACCAAGCTCGTGACCCGGCTCATGAATACCGAAGTACCCAATAACATTCAGGGACAAATAAGATAGTAAAAAAATGTCGGGTTTAGATTGATATGCTGTAGCATACTTAAAGGACGCAAGATACGTTATAACGTATAAGCAGTGCTGTAGGCGTTACTTAAAAATGAACTAAATACGTTACTCGTTACTTGCAAATAAAATGAACTCGTTACCGACCTACGTTACCTCACGTAACAGGGAACGCATTACCGTTACCGATGAAAAGTAACACACGTTACTTTTGCATTTTTTTTTTATTGATGAATTAAAACATTTTACTGTTTTTTAAGTTACAGGTATGTATGTGCGCCATATGTCGAGAAACATTATGTCAAAGTGGAAACTTCACTTAATTACCTTATGTTTCTAGCGGTTCCACCTTAATACTCATAAGGAAAAACGCGAAGAAAAACGCGAAACGTTCATGGTTTTGCGCCTTAAAACTCACACACACGTTTTTTTGTTTTGTTTTTAAGTCTTTGGACGATGTATTGAGTAACGTAACTACGTTATTCGTTACTCGAAATCAGTAGCGTAAGTACGTTACCCGTTACTGTTATGAAGAAAAAAAAAAAGAAAAGAAAGACGTTTACAACTCTGCAATCTCCCTGTAATGTCGAATTAGAGTGCAGCTCTTGAGGAGGAGGAGAGGAGGGTACGGAGGGAACAGTATGCCCCTCCTCCTCATGCGTACCCTCTCCTGCTCATCTACTCCTCCCTCTTTCTCCTCCTCCTCTTCCCCATCCTTCTCCTCCCTCCACCTCCTACCGCTACTCCTCCCTCCCGCGCGGTTGGACACGGGCCGCTACCCGAATGCTTCTCGAGCTATTCCTTATCACGAGCCGAAATCGAGTGCCCACGCAATACTCGGGCCCCATCTATGAGCAGCATTCAAATATCGCCACTGGGCGGTACTACGACCGCCCAGCTACGTCATCAAGTTTCGCGAAGTAGAGATTGAATAAAAACGTTTGTGTTTGTCCTTGAAATTACACCGCAGCAAAGGCGTTTCTTGGCCAGTGTCGTTGCGAGCGAGTATCCTTGAGTCCCACTAGTGCCAGTAAGCTCGTGTGAAGTGAAATACATTCCAAATGAATATCGTTGCCTTTAATATATGCCCCATTCCCTATCTAACGTCTGCCAACCCTCCAGGATACACAGCGACGACGGCATCCACGCAATGATATTTTTCTCTTTTTTTTTTTTGTAATTTGTTAGATTTAGACACGAAAATTATTTTGTGTTGTGTTGTGCAATAGTATTTGCGCACTCCTTACTCCGTATCCCTCTATACTCCGCGACAACTTTTCTTGGCAGTGGAGTGGAAGGTACAGGCCCGCGTCCCCTCTCCCATTTTGAGTGTACGCAGGCTCTCCTCCTCCCCCATTTCCGGGGAGAGGAGGAGAGCCCGCGCACACTCAAAATGGGAGAGAGACGCGGGCCTGTACCTTCCACTGCATTGCCAAGAAAAGTTGTCGCGGAGTATAATCACCCATTGAAGATGTCTCTGTGGCGGCGACCATTTTTTTTTTTTTTTTGCATTACTTTCGCATTACAAAACTAATACTCAGACTGTTTCTGAATTTCTCGAATGTATACCCCTGGCAGACAGAGATACACAAAAAACTAAATATTACTCTGAAATCGATTCCCCCCCCCCCCCCCCCCCCCCTGCGCTATCCGTTCTCTGATCTACACTGTAAAGCAGGCAACCGAAACATAAGAGAGAAGCACGACAATACATTTTAGAAGAAACCGCTTTAGAAGAGACATACCACTCAATATTGGGTTTTGGGTATGTTTATACAGCCTGAAGTTAGTCTGCCTCAACGAGTGACGTGTCTCTCAGCTGTAGATGAGGAATTTAGGCAGTGCAGTACAACTGTTAACCTGGGGTCTTTAATGTGCACCACGGAGTAGTGATACACGACCGGATGCCGGTACGGGAAAAGCCGAAAGCAAGGTGGAAAGACGTGAGCGGGACCTCGCTTGATAGATGACACCAGTTCGGCTGTTCGTCTGGAGGGATGTTACTAATGCCTTGGCTTCAACACTCAGTAGCACGGCAGCGAGATCCAGGAGTGCGACGTTGACGTGCCATCCCATCGTCCAGCGTAATTTCCTTCCTTCAATTGGCTTGCTCTGGTGGAAGTGGGCCCTCGATTGTTCCGCTCGCTTCCTCGGGAATGTAATATGTCCCAGGAAACGTGAAGGTTTCTCCTCTTCGGGTGCGTGCCTTGCCGCGCGACCTTTAGCGGCGACAATGCACCACCTTCCCTGCGGCGGCACCGAGTGCTGGCCTGCTCATACAGGAAAGGCCGAGAGCAAGGGGGAAAGAAGTGAGCGGGACTCTAATCGAGGCCTTAGGAAACAACGCCGGTTTGTCGAATTGTCTGTTGGGATTTCCCAGTAGAACCAGTACTAGTGAATCCTTGGAAAGTATTTCAAAGGACACAAGGGCGGTACCAGGGGCGGGGCAATAACCTGCCACCTGGACCACATTGGGCACCTTCCAATTCCGGATTTCCGTACGTACAAAGAGACGGAAAAAAAACAAAAAAAAAAAACTAAAAAAAAAAAAAAGAAACTTGCAGCTTTTAAGACAACGAGTAATTTTCTAGCGCCAATCTTGCGCTGCTAGGTTCTTAGCCTCGATGGCAAGTGTAACCAGCATCTTCATGATGACAGAGACGAAAAAAGAGGCCCAACAATTCTGCTGCTGAATCGAACATGTGCAGCTGAGCCTGATTTCATGACTGCAAAGGAGACACTATGTCGTAAAAAAAAAAAAAATCAATCAATCAATCACTGATTTTTTTTTTTTTTTTTTCGTCTTCTAACAAGCAGGCCAAGAAGCAGGACGGCGACCCTTCCGAACCGCACTCTTCAAGTTCAGAAGCCCCGGAGATCGAGCGGCAGCGGAAGGATCACCCACAGCCATCCAGCCATCCTGGCGGCTTTCTGACCGCTTCTAGCGACGTCCATCATCCTTTGTCGGAACATCGGAAGCAGAACAGTGACGACGAGTTTTCTTCTTCGTGCGTGAGACGAGACGAACTTTGCTGTGCGCCTACTTGCACCGTATCAAAGGGAAATGACGATATTTCAGGTCAGTTGGACATTTCCAAGTATAAGACAGAGTCGCCGAGGCAGCCGATACTAACCCCTTTCCCATCGAAAAGTGCGGAAAAGAGACTTGAAGTTTCAGTCTGACTGGTACAGGTTATTTCTCTCGCTAGAATACAGCACACAAGCTGATTCCGTTTTTTGCTAACCCTGTAGAATGCTCTCTACCAAAGCGATCAGAAATTCACGTTTGTCAGCGGTGGATACAGTAACGGGAAAACCTGCGTCGAATTTAGATGCATTTTCGGGACTCAGAAAGACGAAACACGCACAATAAATCTTTCTACCACTGGTTGATTTTCGATGACGCTCAGCAAGCTCCTAATTAGAACGATGTTTGTTTTCAGTAATTAAACAATTTATGGAAATATTTTAGAAATGTATTTAACTGGTCGGGACGGTTAGCCCTCTCCCTATATTACGTCCCCATGGCCGCAGAACTCGTTAGTGTAGCATTCACGGATTATTTTTTAGAAATACATATGTTCGAATTAAACCACCTGTATCCGCTTGCACACTTGCCACATCTTTACTATTCATAATTTCAATATAACCCGAGTTGTCTCATCGACCTTCGCGGAGATGCATTTTTCTTTTCTCAGATACCAGGTCGTGCAAGTGCATCACTCCTCTGGAAGAGGGCTCTTGCCCTGATCACTCCACTCGGCTGCGCTGCTGCGAAGCGGGAAGAGAAGAATCGCGCTGTCCACTCGAATTCGCGGGTGCCGCTTCTCCGCAGTGCCTCAATGCGCGATGAGAAGTGCACCCAACGTCTAACTCGCCCGGACAGACCTCAGTGAGAGATATTACGGAATTATGCGCCCAGAAACCGAGGGAGAGGAGGAGACGAGAGGGACATCAGAACGCCGATCTCTGGTTGGAAGGATTAGTGGGTAGACCTGAAGCTAGCTGCCTTTGTCTCCATTGCATTCGTCGAACGCTTTAGAACGTGAAACGCTTTCGAAAGCGTTCGGCGAGTGCAGTGGAGACAAAGACAGCTATAGCTATAGGTCTACCCACTAATCATTCCAACTAGAGCTAGGCGTTCCGACGTCTAACTTATCAGTACGCATTGGATAGTTATCTCCTTTCTGAAGTCTCTTCTTACGAGTACCCGGGGATTCTAATTAGTGATGACTTACGTTGGAATGTTCACGTGAACT
This sequence comes from Ixodes scapularis, assembly GCF_016920785.2. Lineage (NCBI taxonomy): Eukaryota > Metazoa > Arthropoda > Arachnida > Ixodida > Ixodidae > Ixodes > Ixodes scapularis. Next base: position 46,408,796 of record NW_024609884.1, read on the forward strand.
CTACATAGCGCGTAAGGCGCTATCGAAATTGCGGTACTTGCGTCGTAACTTTAAACAAGCTAGTGTAGATATTAAACTGACTGTCTCTGCCTATAAGACATTTATTCGTACAACTCTCGAATATGCTGCAATCATGAGGTCCCTACACTGCGCAAAATATTTCTTTACTTGAAAATGTACAGAAAAGAGCACTCCGTTTTATAGTTAACAAATATGGTCGTCTAGATTCCGTCTCGGCCCTATTGGAGCAGGCTGGCTTGCCTACATTGCAGCACAGACGTAAGGTAGACAAATTGAAGTTTATTTCCAGTCTGAGTTCCGGGTATATAAACTTGGATAAAGCTTTATACATTACGCCACTCGGGGTGCCAACATATCCCTCCAGACATCCAAATAGCAGAGCCTTCGCCGAGTATAGCTGCAGAATAGATGCTTTTAAGTACTCATTTTTCCCGCGAACGGTCCAAGAGTGGAAGAAGCTACACGAATAATAGTTAATTCTTGCAGCTCGCCAGAATTTGTTACCCGTGTACAGAACTAGCTATGTTTCCCCTACTCAGTGTGTATTGCGTTAGCAGGCTGTGTTTGTGATTTGTAGGCCCGACAGTTTTTTTTCTTTTTGGTGCGCTGTCCTTGTTGCTTTATTATATTAATTGAACGCGTTTGATCTTTGTATTCATGCTTTGAATTGCATTAATATGTGAGCCCATTGTTCATTTTAAGGCACTGTCGGCCGTCGAACAGTTTTCTATATTTGAAGTGCTTTTCACTCCTACCATGTCTCAAAGTTAAAAAATGTAGAAAACAAAATAAATTAATCCGGTTTCTGATGTCCCCGCGAGCTCTCCGAAAGACATTTTGCTCAATTACCCAAGCACCAAGGAGTATGCTCCGAGTGGTTTCACGTGCTGGCGTCTGCAGTAGTAACTGTTCCAAAGCAAAAGCCTAAAACTAATTGCATCTTGCACGCGGGTTCGTCAACGCTTTATTTTGGTTATTTACTTCGAATCTTTTATGCGAGGAAGGCGAGTGCATGAGGCCCAAACGGTAAAAGTTGTAATGTGGACATCTTAAGAAATGATGTGCCTTAAGGTTTCTTTATGTCTTAATAGTAGGGGCGTCGTAATAGCCAATTAAAATTTCGACGCATATATGCCCGCCCATCGTGGCGCGCCGAGAGTAGGAACGCGCGAGAGCGCAGTGAAAAACTAACAAAATTGACGTCATCAGCTGCGTCAGATGACCCGAGCTCGCCACTAAGTAGAGCCACTATGGCCGTGTTCCAAAACTTACTATATCTTACTCCAAGCACGGCTCTGACTCCAAGGTAAGGGTTTTGTACCTTGGCGTTCTAAAACCTACCCGCGTCCAGCGTTCTTCAATCTGAGTTGTCACGTGACAGGACCAGCTGGAGTAACTCTGATCCATTTGGGTAAGATTTGGAACACAGCCTAAATGAGCTGCGCTTAGAGTATCGGCAATTTTTCTCCCGACATTGTTGTGGGCGCCGCCATTTTTGTGCTTGTGCAGAGCAGACGCAACTGCCGATCGTCACAAGTCAAAATTGCGACTTCCTCAGCATTAGATTCGGTGTTAGGAAGCTCATGTACTATTTCTTTGCTTTGTCGCCATTTGTAGAGGACGGAAAAGCGTTTTCTGTGATTTCAGACAAAACTTCAGATAACTGGCAGCCATAATTTTTAGCCACAATATGGCTAGTGCCACTAAATAAGCTACGCTTCAGAGTAACGACACTTGGCCATATTGTGCCTTACAATCGTGGCTGCCAGTTATCTGAAGCTTTATCTGAAATCACAGGAAACGTTTTTCCGCCCTCCACAAATGTTTAAACAGTTCGCGACAGAGCAAAGCAATATTAGAAGAGCTTCCTAACGCCGAATTTAATGCTAAGGAAGTCGCACTTTTGAATCGTGACGATCAGCAGTTGCGTCTGCTCTGCATTCGAGCCAAAATGGCGGCGCCCACAACAATGTCGGGGAACGGAGTGCCGATACTCTAAGCGGAGCTTATTTAGTGGCTCTAAATATGGCCAAGTGCCGTTACTTTGAAGCGTAACTTATTTAGTGGGACTACCACTAAGCTGGCTCGGGGATGCCGCCGATGACGTCACGACGTTCTGGATAGAAAACAGGCGGCAAAGAGCCTCGCCGCAAGCCCGGCGGCAATTGCTGCACGTATTTTTCTAAATAAATGCGGGATTACGTTAACTTCGAGCCAAGATATGTACGATAACTGAGTTCTGGGCACAAAAACTATAGAAGTCCGCTCCTAACTTCAAAAAAAGTGTTTCAGCTTTCATTTAACAATCGGGCAGGACAGAGAGACCCGAGCTAATATCTTCGGTAATAAGAAAGTGAAATTAACTTTCCGGAGCAATGTTGGTGCACTTATCCCACCTTTTGGTGCGAAATCAGTGACGGTGGCGGCATTTGACCTTTTGTAGCAGGTTCTGTAGGAGGCAAAATATTGGTTTGGAGCAACGACTGACGCTTTGGGAGCAGATGCCAACGTCTGTTAGCACATCACTTGAGAATGAAAAAGTGATTGCATTTCTAAATGAGTTCATTTTCGATAGTGACAAAGGGTTCCTCTAATTTGGTACTTGAGCATATTACTTATTACCGTTTGTCATAAGGATAGGGCGTAAAAGGAACAGTCTTCTTAAATAAGGCTCGAGTCAGAGTGGGTTTCATGTACAATGGGTATTAAAGAATGGTTGAAAAGTGAATCATAGCGCAAGACCTTTATTGGGACAAATCCTTTCCCCTCCCCGTTTTACACTCGGTAGTAGGGTGACCACCCGTCCCGCGACCCGCGGGACTGTCCCGCAATGAGCGCTCGTGTCCCGCGAGAAATACCCAAATCTTCAAAATGTCCCGCCTTTTACATTGTCGCAACATCCACTACGCAAATTATGGCGCTTCCTAACAACGGGCCACGGGGAAGCGCAGAGGTCACTGATAAACGTGTGAATCTCGATGGTCGGCCATTTTATATACAAGCACTGCGGGAAGCGACCATCATTTTTGCAGAAGACAGACCCGCATACGCCGTTGCGCCCCTCGCCTTGATGGCAAAACATTGCAAGTGAAAGTTGCTCGCCAAAAGTTGAAAACTAAACCATTGTAATTATTTGCAAATCATACTGTGTCGCGCAAAAGAGTTGTTGTGGAATTTTTTTTTTTTTTAGTGAAGACGGCCACACAAGGCAAAAAAGCCTACAGCTCACAACGGTCGAAAAAGCAACAGCATTAGGTTCTAATTTTGTGTAGGAGCATGTTAGTATAAGGATAAGTCTCGACAGAAAACAATAAGCCGAAAAAAATGTACTGCTTCTTATTTCGTTTTCCTTTCTTGGAGTGTGTTGCAGTCGATATTTATGTTTTCAACTTAGACACCTTTAATACAATATTTACAAATACAATTAAACAAGGAATATATCACTGAGTGAAAATTGTTTTAGCTTAATTGTTGCAAAACTATTTGCAGGTGTATAATACGCTTTTGGACAGCACAAGATTTCGGGGTGTGCGTGTTGGTGAATTACCTTTAATGAGGCGTTAAAATACCGTTCACCTCCCCCCCCCCCCCCTCCCCCCTCCCCTCCCTCCCCCTCCCCCCTTCCCCCCGGTCAGGATGTCCCGCATGTAGCCGGCAGGAAGGTGGTCACCCTACTCGGTAGTCTGTTGAGCCTGTAAATATAATTTCTGCAAAATGCCAGCGAGATCCAGCATATGCGCTAACACGTACGTCTACCAATAAAAATGCGTCCCGTACGTTTAACGAACCTACCAAACTCAGGACTCTAATAATCATAAACTGCAAAAACCACCACCCCCCAAAAAATTATAAAAGCCTACATTTGTGCTTTAAATGTAGCACTGCTCTTTAGCGGTGCAGGAACCAGAGTTACATCAAAGTTAGCTGCTCTTCCGATCGACAGCTGCACGAGTACTACCGCGACTACCGTATTTATTCAAATATAGACTCGTGTTTTCTTCTCTCTCTCTCTGCCCATTATTTTTTTTTTTTAATTAGAGATCAGCTTACATTTAGGACAAAGGTCAACCTGTAATAATCCTGAGCGTAAACTGCATGCCTATTGCGCTAAGTCAAGCGCTCCCCCAGAACAGTCGCTGCTCCTATCATTCCAGTAAAAAGCGGTGAAGCTCGACACGTGCACGCTGATGAGAGGCGAAGGTTGACGCGAGCCGCGGCAAGAGCGTTACTCTGCAGCCACGGAAAAAAGGCATGATAATCAAGTGATCTTATCAGGAGCACAAGACCCTGGTTCTGTTTTATCACACTAGCCGCAATCGGCAATCCTATTTTTCAGTTTTTTCGGGATGCTTAGCCCTTGACATCGACAACATAGTCTGGAAATTCAGACGATGTCGGAGATCAACAAACCAGCGCGTCAACCGGCCAGAGCGGTTGATGCTCAGCATCAAAGGGAGACATCACGGCATTCGTCATCTCCCTCTATGTGTTCTTTCATCTCCTAAACCAATCAAGCGCAGCGAATGTCCCGTGACTTGCGTTTTAAGTATGTGTGTATGTGGTCGCATGTGTTCGAGCCTTCGACTGTGCTATGACCTAAAACAAAACTAACTCTACGGCGAGTGGAAACGCTGTGAAATTGAAATCACAGCGCAGCTGTATATGACTCGTTGGTCGGATTTGTTCATGTCCGTCGACATAAAACCATCGCGCGCGCCTTATCATATATCATGTAGTTTTGCCACTTGATTCAATAAGAAAACCACAAGTGTCAAAACCAAATCATAGATAAGGCGTGCGCGAACAATGCAAAGCACGTAGCGCTCCCCGCATGCGTTTCTCAGTAAAGATTGCGGTTGCATAAGCTGCCGCGGCAACAGCAGAGTACGAAGGAGTGACGTCACTTGCCCCGGTAACAATGCGTTTTTCGGTAAAAATTACGGTTGCATAAGCTGCTGCGGCAACGGCAGCGTACGAAATCTTTCATATATAAAAAAGTTTTGGTACATTGCATTTTTCTTTTGTCAATCATTTGGTATAAACCCTTTTGCTGTTAACATGAACTGCCGCTTGCGTCCCAGGCGACTTTCGGTTGCACTGTCTTTGCAATGCTTTTGAGCTTTGTTTTTGTCACCAGTACTAGAAAGCATAAATGCTACACGGACAATAAAGTTGGAGATTTAACGAGGGCTTTCGGTTGTACAATATTACATCTTAGAGGAGGCAAGTTGGTTTACGAGAATACTCACAACATTTTAACAGATCTCGCACTCCTTCGTTCTTTTAGCATTCACCTGGCTAATTGGTGGTTAAACGTTTCATCTAAAATTCAAGCAGCGGTGCTAAGGTGGCCTTTGTTCATTCTGTTTTTAAACGGCAAGTTCTCTGGGGTGTCAAAGACTGGAGTACCACCTGGTGGCGTTTGCCATAAAAAGGGCCTATAGAGCAGTGGGCAATCGTTGCAGGCGATACCCCAGCTTCGCTGACAAACCACCTTCACAGCGTGAATTGAAACTCTAACTTTTAGTACAATTTTTCTTTCCTTCTACTTCTCAGAATAATAGGGTCGACCAATACTATTAATTTTTTTTTTTGCTTTAAGCCCATCTTGACCAAGGCATGGCGCAGTTCTTAGCAAAAAGGGCATTCTGGCGCAAGATTTCGCAGACTTTCGTTCATGGCTGAATTTGGCGCAAATGGTGCAGCACTTCCATCACTGTGAAATGCAGAAGGATGTAGCAGGGAAAGTACTTTGGCGCAACATTCATATCGCCTATACTATGCGAAATCGGGACATAAGCTCAGATCATGGCTTGTACTGACTTCTACCGCCACATAACAGACACAAGATGAAAACAATTACTCCTCGAGCAAGGCAAGAGGTAAACATGTAGCCAATGAACAAGCTTTTTTACTTTTCGGTCACATCACCACTTGGAACACCATACAATCGCTTGTCTTGCGCCCTCAGGTCTTGTCAGGCAGTTCCCACGCGTTATAAATAATCTACAAGTTTCAAAGGAGATATTCCATTGTCAAAGTAGCTTCAAAAGTGACTGGGACATCGCACTGGCTTTGCAGTAATGTGAATAACATTATTTAGTAGGATATAAATTACGATTGTTTTAAAGTGGCCTGGAGTTATTAGAAGAGGAATAAACATCTTGATAGATACATTCCTCTACATTACATACTCAAAAAAGAAACCTCCTGGGTAGCCTTTGACTAGCAGCCAACATTTTGTTAAGATACTTGGTTGATTCAGGATTTTTATTTATATCAGATTCGGTTACTTATGTGCTTCATATGAACTCTTACATCATATAGCAAACTGTTTTAAAGATTAAGGGGACAATGTAATGGTTTTAACTTTGATGCATATAAAGTTGTAAAACTATGATGCATAAGCTTCAATACGGCTTTTTAGTTTAAAAAAAAATGGCGTCTTTTTTTATTTTTTTTTGGAAAATATGTTTGTCAAAAATACGTTGAAAACCAACTTACAGGTTGGACCTAAACAGTGTCTGTGCTTGGCGTCGTGTGCAATCAATACATTGGCAGACATTCGGGTGCAAACTTCGGTACAATTATGGCAGTGACAGCTAATACACTCGATTTTATGATTTTATGAAAAAAATCAACAATGCCTGCTTTGAATATTATGATCAAGATTTCAATCTAGAAGGTATTTATCTAAAGTAAAAAAAAAAACGTTTATTGTCCCCCTAGATGCAATAAAGGTCCATTAACACTAATACACACGTAAACAAAACTTACACACCTACTTGGAAAAAAAATTCAAGACCAGCCCCACAAACGCTCATTGATGATTTGTTAACATACTTCTCTCAAAAAGCCCTAAAAAGCAAATATTTTAGCAAGAAAGAAGAGCTACCAATTATTCGGAGACTTGTATGTGAGATTTTTTTAAAGTATTTACCGTCAGCCTCTACCACCTTTTTGCCATGCATATTCAGACTTGCTAGACACTTACTGTTAACCATTCAAAACACCACAAACCAGAATGATCTTACGTTACCTCATACATCTTTGCATAATCACCTTTTTGCATTGTTTTTGTTTAAGGTAACATTGAAAGATTAAGACATTGTGTAAAAGAGCCTTCACACTTCCTGCCCATAGGAGATGGCACCAAATTGCTTGTAAAACACTAGGCTCGGAATGTGTCACAAAAGGTGGCGCTTGAACTCATGTCCAGAAAAGTCCAGAGAGAATGTAGTAAGGAACCAGGCCAGCCCATGGAACACTGCTGTGAAAATGAACATTCCCATGGAGAGCAGATAGTGGCTGATGGACATGCCAATGTCAAGCCAGCTGCCACTGTCCTTTATCAGGAAGAAGAAGTGCTGCACATAAGAAGTGGAATGCCCATCAAGACCCCGAAATATAAGCATGACTGTTGTAATGCGGAGATACGAGTTTCAAATAAGCTTGCTGATAAGCTAGTAAATATGTTAATACTAGGCTACTAGTGCTATTCAACAATACTTTGAAGTGACATAGTTGTTTGGAAAAATACTACTATACTAAGCAGTACAGAGAAATCTAAGTTCTATCAAGAAATTATAAGACACAATTTGTAGAGCACTTTCTGACAGCTCACCAAGATAAAATAAATGTTCAGTATAAAAAAAGTAAATGAAAGAAAGAGTAACTTGTCCAAACCATCTTTCAAAAGTGCACTTATATTACTAAACAATTTTTGAATTTATGCTCCTACAAGTTAAAAATATAAAATAAAACCCATTTGAAAATATCACCTAGTTGCAACAATATGCTATTAATTTTTCGTGCTAATGTAGCAACCTCTTTGGGCGCTGCCTATATAAGGAAAGTTAATAGTGAAGCTGGGAGTGTTACTTGCAAAATGCTGTGATGAGTTGCTTTGGTAAAAACTAACTTTTTGTCCAAACAGTATATAATCTTAAAATTATAGGTTAGGACGATAACCTGCACCATCTAACATACCACCTTTGCGACAAATGATGGTTTACTACACTGCTTTGCTAATCAATACAACACGTTTTGCCATTTAAAAAAAAAAAAAAATGTCAAGAATGTCTGCATACTAATATGTATACTTCTGTTATGTCATTTGATTTTGCATATGAAGCAGGAAGTTTCAGTATAAGAAGTAAGATTTCAATCAATTTCAGCCTACACCTTAAATGTGGTAAATGCAATTATGAATGCTGCAATGAATGAAAACAAGCATACTGAACTAATATGTAAGAAAATAGTCGGAGAAGAAATATCTTCTTACCAAGGCTGTGAAGTCCGACATGATGAAAACTAAGAGGAAGAGTGCAGTGTTTGACACTCGGATAGACTGAAGAAGTGCTCTGAATGCGCAGCTTACAATGAGCAGAGGGATAAGAACCTGTATTACAAGAGAAGAAAAAAAACACTGTCAGTTTCTTGATTCGGTACATGCTTCAAAACATCAGAGACTGCATAAACAATTTCAAAGCACTGTGGCTTTTTATATCAGCTTAAAGCACGATTAAGATTTCTGATTAATGTTAGATTATCGTTCTACTATCCGTCATAAAAAAATGCAAACACACACAAAAATTCGATAGCCTGTCCAAAGCTAATTGGTGGCTCCAAGAAACGTTTATTTGATAATTTCGTAGTAATCAAACCAGTAGTAGTTATAATCAAACAACCAATTTGATCAATGTCAACAACAATAAAAAATAATGAAGTCGCAGAAAAAATCGAGGTGATAGTGAAAAAGAAAAAAGTGAAAGCCGTTTACAACTCCCTGTCACGCCGAATGGGAGCGCAGCTCTTGTGGAGGAGGAGGGAAGGGTACTGAGGGGAGGGTAGACCCCTCCTCCTCCTCCTCCCCTCCTTCTCTCCTCATTCTTTAATATGCTTCAGGGAGGGTCGCGTGACTTCCGAGGGGGGGGGGGGGGTCACGTGACCTTGAGGAGGGGGGCCACGTGACCTTGAGGGTCACATGGGGTGACCTTGGGGGTCACATGACCTTGGGAGGGGTCATGTGACCTTGAAGTGACCTTGGTTACGCCGACGGCAACGCCGCTCAAGCCAGAAACAGGCGCCTAAGAGCTGCGCTCTAAAACAAGGAGGCCATGCAATAACTGTTTAAGGAAATGGCAACAGTCTGAGGAGGAGCATTAGCAGCTAATTTTCTTTCTGTAGCCTCATCAGTTCCATTGTTAGATGGCTCTGACTTCAGTTTCAAGTTTCAACCACTGCTCATGCATTATATTTAACAGGCTGTGACTTGAGTATCAAGCACTGCTCATGCATTATATTTAACAGTTGAATGCAATATATATGGTGACTCAGAATGAGGCTTCCGGGACAATTTTTTTTATCCCGAGTACAGCTGGCTTACACAATACTAATATGAGTAACATTAATTAGGCAGTAAGCTTCTGGGCTATCAAATAAAAAAGTGTGTACTGAATTGAAAGCAAGAAATCTGAAGAACAGACAAAAAAATAAATAAAAATAAACTCCAGATCAGAGATGGGCATTATTTCAAATACAAGTACATGAAATATATATTTAAGATACTTAATTTTGTACTTCATATTCAATTACACATTGCCTAATGTCTTTGTCGATTGTATTTAAATCAAAAAAGGAGTATTTTAGATACCGTATTTACTCGCACAATGAACGCACTCGCGTAATGAACGCACCCCCCAAGTCGGCTCTCAAAATTTACACTTTTTTTTTCACTCGCGTAATAAACGCACCCCCAACTAGGATGTCAAAATTTTGACCCCCTCCCCCCACGCGCGCGAAATAAACGCACTTTTTTATCCTGGTGCAGCTAGGTCGCGAAAGCATGGGCAGGGTGGGCGAACAAAACGCCCTGCAAAAGACGTTAAAAAAATTCGAAAAGATCCAACGGAAGCAAGAAAAAAAAAAACATGGAGAGGAGCTTTTTTTTTTTTTTTTGCACAGCGCAGTCTGGACTTTCGGTTCGCGCGCCGCCGCGCGCATGAGGCAAGAAAGAGAAGCGGAGAAGCGCTCTAAGCGAACAAAACAGCTTGCGAAAGGCGGCAAAAAGAAAAAAAAAAGCCACCGAACTAAGAGAAAACAAAAACAAAGCTTTTTTTTCTTTTTTTGCACAGCGCAGTTTGGTTATGGGGGGTCGCGCGCCGCGCGCAAGGAGGTAAGAAAGAGGAGCGTAGAAGCCCTTTAAGGAAACGAAACAGCTTGCGAGAGGCGGCAAAAAGAGAAAAAAAAAAAAAGATCACGGAACTAAGAAAAAAATAAAAAAGAGCTTTTTTTTTTTTTTTTTTTTTTTGCACAGCACAGTTTGGTTGTGGGGGTCGTCCTTCGCGCGCCGCGCACAAGGAGATAAGGAAGATAAGCGGAGAGCCCTCGCGTTAAGCAAACAAAACAGCTTGCGAAAGGCGGCAAAAAATAAAAAAATAAAACACCCACGGAACTAAGAGAAAAAGAAAACAGAGGAGTTTTTTTTTTTTTTTTTTGCACAGCTTAGTTTGGTTACGGGGTCGGGCGCCGCGCGCAAAGAGATAAGAAGTTACTTCGATTTTTCAGGATAAAAGGTCCCTTCATTATGCGAGTAAAAACGGACGCAAAAATTTTACTTCGCGTAATGAACGCCCCCCCTAACTTTGCATCGATTTTTCGGAAAAAAAAGTGCGTTCATTCTGCGAGTAAATACGGTACTTGTATTTCAAATAATGCCCAAATACAATATGGGGCACTGTTCTTAGCAATCAAATGCAATATTATGCACTCTTCGCGAAAGGAGTCGTATGCAGAGGATCAAACCTGCTGTGCTTTGCTCATAATAAACATAGAAGAAAAAGGAAGGAAGATTAGAACAAGGAATGAACGGGGTCGGTGCAATTAGTGACTTTTTGGTTGGCCGATCTAATTTTTTAGACGTCGCATTAACAACAACTTGTTTGAAAATGCTTTACTGGTTCGACTGAGCCTTTCAGAAACACATCATACTAAATACATTTGTTTTCTGACACTGTACCCGCCTATTTTATGGCAGCTAAATTTTATTTTTAGAGGTGCAACTTTTTTTAAGCACTTGTTTCTTAATATTTATATATTCCACTCTTTATTTGGGTATGGTCTCTTTTTTTTAACCCGGGGTTAAATTTTTAAGTATAAGATATAAGGCTACAAAAAAAATGTATTTGAAAAAGAATTTTAAGATGATCAAATACTCTCGTTCTCATTGTATTTGTATCATCTCATATTTAAATATTTTTCTAAAAAGTGCAATTGGATTTGTAATTAAATAAATTTTTGTTGAAGTATTTTGTATTCATATTTTCATACATTTTTGGAAGTATTTTACCCGTCCTTGCTCCAGATTATTTCTAACTTGCCACAAGATATTCATCATAGGAATTAAGATAGCTACTTAACTTTCATGTCACGTGAATAAAATGCTAGTTTACAACCAACAAGAGTAAAGGCAAATCTGAACAAACTAAGGATAAAAATAAATTACTGATATATTAGATTATTTTAGGAGATCACAACTGAAATATTGCACAAAATAATAACAGGAATTTTCCTAGACCCAAAGTTAAAAATGACATTCACCAGCTTCTTAGTGGGAACACTGGAACTCCTTTTGCACACATGTAATTGTTCTCTGACACAGCTTACTACGTTGTCTTATCACTGAAAGCAACACCAGACAACCAATACTATACTTGTGCTCCAGTGTGGACTTGCAAGGATTTCTGAGAAAACAACATTAGACAACTAATGATAAATCTAAAAAAGTTAATGACTCCATAAGTCCTGAAATATCGTTATCAGACCTTGAAATTTCAGCTAGGGCATTCAACAAATTTGCCCAGCATGATCACAATAGGGCAGTTGTACTACCTTGATGAGCAAGATGGCAGCCATTGTGAATGGCCTGAAGACTGTCATGAAACAGTAGAAGCTGGATATTGAAAAGCTGAAAAGAAAAATATTGTTGCTGTATTGGTACAGCTAGGAAGGACTGTTCTTTTATATCATATAACCTAGACTTTTTTTATAACAGTGTACTAGCATTCTAGCTAAACCAGACAGAATCGATACCCTGTACATGCACACAAAATGCAGGGGCGTCGAATGGAATAAGGCCTGTACTATGCTCAGTATTGGAACACAATTGTCCGGTCTTCGAATTATAATCATGCATGTCTATTAAAACTAATATTGCAATTTCACAGAAGGCGGGTCACCATAGCAGTACGGCTAGTCACAGCTATAGTAAATTATGGAGCAATGTCTACCTGTTGAGACTCGCAATGTTTCCTGTTCCATAGAATGCAACAAGCATAAAAAACATCTGACCAGTCATTAAGGAAGACATTAAAAATAAGGCCCAGAAATGGGTTTTCCAGCATTTCCAAGCAGCAAAAGGATACAAAGAAGTATGCTTTCCGGACGTCATCAATCTTAATGTGGTAGGTCACATTCTTGGCCTGAGTGGAGCTGCTCTGGTACTCAAAAGTCATGTCTTGAAGCTTTTAAAAGAAAAACAGACAGACAGAAGGAGACTCGTTAGAATTTTAAACTGTATTATTTTACGGGGTTCATTAGGAACCTAATGTTTCATATCAGCTTACCCTCAAGGTTGAGCCTGACAACTGATGCTCGATGCAGATCCAGAGGAACATCACAAGGCATAAAGTCAGAAAGAAGAGGCTTTCGTAGCTGAATTTATATAAAGAAAAATTAAATGGCACACAAAGTAAACAAAGTTAGAAATTATGCCTTTTATATAATATATAACAAAGGATTTACTCATCGTTTATAAGTCAAATAGTTTTCTGCATCATAAAATTGTGTCTCAAACATACGCCGACAGCATGGGCGAAATAGATTAAATGCACTTTAAACTGACCGCATAAATCGGTTTCTTAACTTATCGAGCTGGGATTTACTACGGGGGTGCTCGAAGCTGGTGCATTCATTAATTGAGAGTTTGAATACATGAAACCTCCGGAGTCAAATGAAAGAAAATAAAAACTGGTTTTGTCTATTTAAACATAATCACTAAGCCTTTTACCTCAAAATCATCAGAAAATTGTTGTGAGCAATTCTGGCGTTTACTATGATTAAAAAATTTGTAAAATGAAAATAAATTAGAATTGGCTTACCAATTTTTTACTTCATTTGGCCCAAATATGTGCCACAGTAACACATACTATTTTTTTAGTGTACATGCAAAGTAAAGGGAAAGCATAGTTTTTGATTTTTCTTTGATTTACTCAGGTGAGCCAATCTTTCCACAATTGAAGCAAAAGCTTCCACCAACCTCAGGCACCTCTGTAATAAATCCCAGCGTGATAAGTTAAGAAACCGATTTATGCGGTCAGTTTAAAATGCGTTCAATCTATTTCGCTTCCGCTGTATACAATGAAACTGAAGCCTGCCACAAATGACCACGCCATTAAAGTTGAATTTTTCATTTGATTTAAGATAAAATGCCAAACTTTTTAACTGCAACTTGTTAAATTTTTATGGCAGCTTATTATAGATTAAAAAAAAAAAAGGAAAGTAATGTGTTGAAACAAAAAATAAATAAAAAAAAATTATCCGGAATTTAGGTACATTGTATCATGTCACCCGAAAGTTACTGCTCCAATTCTCTTGCATTGCAGCTGAAATACAGGTCAAATGCAATTAAATATTGTCCCCCTCATGCATACTGCAGACACAGGGGCAGTGGTAATCATGAGATGAGCCTCTGTGACTACTAAATTGACCATGCTGTAAATATGCAAAGACTTTCAAAAGGTGTCCAATGCTTTGTGTGTGCCTTATTCATGGCACGCGGCATTTTTCTCAAATTTGATAAAGTATATGTAATTCCAGCAAAGGGTACCCCAACGATGACACACTGTCTTTACTCCCAACAAAATCCTGTGAAGTTTAAGGATACAATATGCACATGAGGAGAAATGGAACAAGCAATGATAATGTCAAGTTTAGCAGGCGGTTGAATAGACTTGTGGTGGAGAAGAGACACAGCGCTGGTGAAAGAACTGAAAAGAAAAAGACAAAACACTTGTATTCAATATATCGCCCATTCTTTGACCATAACAGAGGAATGAGATTTCCTTTGCAATACCACACTACTAAGCAGCTACAACTGGCTTAATCAGGATAAAGAGCACTATTCTTACTGAAGAATCCCAAACAAAAAGGGAAAATAAAATATTGGAGTTTTACGCTGCAAAGCAACGGAGGCTATGAGTGACATTCCAAAGACTTTTTGAGTAAGGGGCCACAGAGGCTTTGAACCCTACATCTTGCGCTCTGAATGTAAGAACGGAACCTCTATGCCACGGAAGCGGTCAAAAATATCCCAAACAAGTTCTCACCCAATGTCGGGAGATAACTGTAACGAAATATGAGGCGATTGCACGCTCAAGCCAAATTTATGCCAACTTTAAGCACTTTAATCAGATCGGAAGCTCACAATAAACTGAGGGTGGGTGCTCATACTGACATAGTTCTATGTTTGGTATTTTGTGCTATACATTACAAGGCTGAGAAACTAACTTTTTTGTAAAACAAATTTCTGAATGATTTGTTACCAACTTCCAGCACATATTCAGTTTGCTAACAAAAAAAACTACAGACAATAAAATAGCTTTTCTCAACAATACCCAAATTATGACTTTGTGCTTGCACAAAGGGCACGAGCCAGAGCCTTAGGCACAAAAACGTGGCAAGGGATAGTGTCATTGTGAAACTGTACAGAAGCTATACTCCAAGCATGTTTCCCATTAGGCACCCAACTAATGAAAAAAAATAAAAATAAAGATGTTGCTGAAGCTGTGATGGGACTCTATACATAGCATGCACAGTGATGGTAGAACTTTGAAAGTCCACCTACCTAGAAGTAGCCAAGATAAAATCTGGTTAAATAGAGGAAGGCCCTCTTTATGCTCAATGCTGTCAGCAGTACTTTTCACAATTGTTATTGCCACCCAGACCAGGATGATCTAAAAGAACAACACAGAGTATACAAAACCCCTATTTTTTATTGTATTTTGGCTCTTGGTAAATGCAATAATTAGCAATGTGCAAAGCAAGTTGGGTTTGAGTCATACACAAATTAGATGGCCATGCCATTTCAATAATTACAAATCAGTAGTGTAGTGTAAATATTCCAAATTTCGAATAGTAGTTTCGAAAAATAGACTATTTGACATTCGCTTAGAGATGAAGTGCGATATTCATATTTTTTTAACAGTTTATCGCGGAGGGTCAGCCTTGTTGAGTGTGCTTCTTAACGTGCACAGATGCACTGCTGAGAAGCAACACCTAGGGAAGCAAACTCCGCGCGTGTTGCTTCTCCGCAGTGCACCAGATATCGGTAAGAAGCATACTCAACGGGGTAACCAGCCACGATCAACACTTGGAAAAGTATGAATATTGCAATTGCATGCTTGGGAGAAAAGCACACTTTCAAGTGGGGTAGTGCACGTGCATGCCTGGTGTACTTAAAGGTCCCCTGAAAAAGAAAAAAAAAACTTTTTTTTAAACAGTCTGTTGGGACAGATGTGTAAAAAATTATTATGTAAAAAAAAAAAAAAAGAATTTTGAGCAATATTGACATTGCGAGACGCGATTTAGTCGGTAGTCACCTCCTTTCCCCTTGTTTTCTCTCTCGGAATTTCAGGCACGTGGAGGAGAGGTAGATAGGCTTCACCTTCACATTGAGGTGGAAAGAGGGAATTTACCATCTCATTGAGAGAATGACCATTCCGTAATGTCTTGGACTTTGCACACAGAATTTCAAATAAATCTCTCGCTGTCCATATGCTCTAAAAAGTTTCTTTTTTTTTTTTTGCCCAAAATTTATTTTTTGACAAGAGTGTCCAAACCAGACTGTTAAAAAAAACAGCTTCTTTTCTTTTCAAGGGCCCTTTAAAAAAAAAAAAATTGTGAATGTTGATATCTACATTGCAGTAAAATTTTCAAAATTAAACTATGGCTGTTATGCAAGAGTAAAATTAAGCAGAGATGCCCTGACAACCTGCATACATCATTAGTTTTTGTTTCTTTAACACGATAGCATTAAGGAGCTTATGTCGCAGAAAAGCCGGCGCAGGTGGTGTGACGGGAAAATTCTGATTGGTCAATAGGGTCATGATGTCACAGGCACATGACCTAGTGCGGGAACTTCAAACAACCTACAACGCTCACGCTCATGTGACGTCATGCATAGAATGAAAGTGATTAAAAAAACGTTCAGCCTTTCCACTCTCGTGAAGAAGGAAGACTAGAGGAGCTGTACTCTATACACTATGTGCTTCTTCTTTGTCGTCGTCTGTTTTTCGCGCTGTTTCCTACGATGAATTCCCGCCAACGTGCCCACTATCCACTCTTCTACTATAGCTGGATAGGTTGCCACCATCTACGAGCGACGGTGGAAACCCTACTGGTTGTGTGCTTGCCGCCGTCGCTTATAGATGGCGGTAGCTGTCCAGGTAGGTTTGTGTCGACATACACGGACACGATCCTGGGGAACCTAGCCCTTAACAGCTCCGCTGTAATAATCACGGTTAAAGTATTGATGGATAAATCGGAAGGTTAATCTATCAATTGCCCAGCCCTAATAAAGATGCTTATCAACGTGATTATTATCCTCGGTCTTACACTGTCATATCTTTTTTAAAAATGATTTTAAGGAATTCATTTCCGGGGACTAATTGGATTCCCCCAAGTAGGATGAGCTTTATCCTATATTGCACAAGTATCGTTTCGCGTTCATGTTTGTGTGCATTTTTGTTGTTAATTATTAATAATAATAATAATAATAATAATAATAATAATAATAATAATAATAATAATAACATATATATGTGTGTGTGAGGGTGTGCAAATAAAGGGCCGCATGTCTCAAATGATTTCACTATACAGTCGAATCTCGTTAATTCAAACTCTCTTAATTCAAACTTGTGGTTAATTCAAACTAACATGCAGGTCCCATCCTATGTGTCTCGAGGGGAGGAAATGCCCGGTAATTCAAACTTTGCTGTATTCAAATTTCCGGTCTCCCTCGAATATGAATTAACGAGATTCGACTGTATAAAGTAATTTATTTTCCTTAAAGAAAAATTTGAAGAATTTTAGACGAGATTCGAACCCACGACCCTTCAGTTGTGAGCCAGACATGCTACTGACTAGGCCACGCAGACACAGCTTGGGAATCAGCGGGTTTATATGTTTAGCTATTATCGCGTTTCACTCTTAAAGGCGAAACTTAAGCGTCCTCCTGTAATTTTTTTTTGTTGTAAATTTGAGTTTGAAGAAAGCATATTTGCATATAGCAAGGTTTGTAAATCTGCTCAATTAAGTATAGCTGGGCATCTCTATAAGTTTAATTTTATCTAAAATCCACAGTTTACTTGCCATCCCAAAGCATCAAGCTTTCTGCGGTCACAATCCATAAATACAGTTAGGTAGATTAAAATTAGCTTATAAATGAACAAGTGGAAGCTTGGGGACAACATTCACGAGTTTAGCTGGGTTTTTGTTTAAGCTTGGTGCAACAAAAGTTAAAGGCTTGGAGAAACTACCTATTCAATATTAGATCGAAAACATTCGGCCAAAACCACTATTCGCTTCAAATTCAAAATCCCCTATTCGCTTCAAATTCAAAATCCCCTATTCGCACATGACCACGAACCACATTAAATAATTTCAAATACCAAAGCAACAATTTCTACTAAATGTAAAAACTGTATGTGAAAAATATGCCATTTCTAACATGGCTCAAAAACAAATCTATGCTCTAAAACGGTAGTCTGCACATAGATTGCAACAATCCAAAACCAACAGTTGGTTTCTAAATATTTCCCAAATGAATACTCCATTACACTAATTTTTTTTTAGCATGCTGGAAGCAGTTAGCTTTTCTAAAATGTGCAGACATGCAACCACCTGAAAACATGCTTCTTCCTACATGTGCTGCCATACCATAGGAAACTGACCACTGTATCTCTGCCAGAGTGCACTTGTGCGATGGGACAAGCACTCAACGACACTAATGTCACAACAAAAGGAAATATTTAATGAATATAACTAAAATTGTTTGTTCCCATTTAATTTGGATGTCAAATTGAGTGTACTAGCATCTGAATCACTGTTTAAAAGTTCCAAATATTTACACGGGCATAGTAACATTCCATAGGTCGTCCATGTATTTGCAGTCTGCCCATACAGAAATAACTAGCCAAAAAAGTATCTCCAAATTAAATTCCCTATGTTTTATGCATGTGCACATATGTTCAATACTAACAGTATTATTGTAAGCAATATGAGTGTCAACAGCCCATCAGGCTTTTGTGGTGAACCTGCCAGCCTCTGAAATTTTTGCCCAGACTACAGCTGGATAGCAAGTTTAGGTTCCAGCCACTGAACTCTGATAAACTGAAACATAGGGAGCTTCTGGGTGTTGCATGGTTAGCAAACGGCTAGACTGATTGCTCTTCGTCATATCAGGCACAAAAGTCATGCTACAGACAAAGGATTTGAGTACTAACCTGCAGCACTGTAATGACGATAGCCCTTTGTGGCTCTTTAGAGATCTGCCTGCTATTTCTTACCAAGCCTAGTTCAGACCTGAAGTCAAAACAGAAGTAGATCCAACAAAAACACATCAGATTGACAGCAACCTTCGGCATTTCACTTTATTCCAGCTCTACATGATACCACATTCTGACAAGTGCAGTATAGGCTGTAATTCCACAGAAAGGTGTGCTTACTGGTCCTATTAATATTAGTATCATTCCTAAATATTAAAATTCTGTTTTTAGTTTGAAAACGAGAACATCTGTGCTCTCCTATGGAATATAGACAGCTAGCCTTTCCCATGCACTAGTTAGAGTTGCTACTTATGGGTGGCCCCACTTTCGTCAGTATAACATATTAGGTTAGTAAACAACATAAAACTCAAAACAATGCTCTCTTGAGCATGCTCCTGGTGCCATCTGTCACTAGTAAAGAGAGCGGCAGCCATACTGAGTCAGATATTTTTCATTCCAAAGTTCCCCAGAATTCAGATTTTGTTTCCTAATTGTATTTTCATGAATATAATGCGACCAAGCATAGTATAAAGTGAGGGTAGGTTTTTATGCCCTTAAAAAGAACAAGATATACCGTATTTGCACAAATATAACCCAAGTTTTTTTTTTCCCCGCAAATGTATGCTCCAAAACACACCTCGCATTATATTTGGAATCGAGCTTGGCCATGAGGCATGTGGGAGAAAGTCACCCCTTCGAATGAATGCAGAGGTACAAAAAGAAACAAAGAAACGGGGGTGTAGGGAGGAAAATTATTATAGTCCGTTGCAACTCAAGAACGAAGGGCGAGGGTAAGATGGGCCGGGGAGGGGGAAGCAGACAAAACGCTAAAGAGAGAAGGAGGTTCCCCCTCTCTTCTCCAGCGTTCCGTCTGCTTCCTCCTCCCCAGCCCGTCTTACCCTCGCCCTTCGTTCTTGAGTTGCAACGCACTGTAGTTCTTGCACCAAGGGAGGAATAGAGAACTTGAAAGCATTCTCTGTCGTTTTCATGTTTGTACAAGGCACTTACTTGACCGCAAAAACGGTGAAAACACTAAGCACCCACACCATGGGAGTGCGGGACATCGGCCAATCCAAGCCAAGCCAGGCCAAGTCAAGATACAAGCCAAGCCAAGACCGCTGGCTGTGTTTATGCAATCATGAAACACGAGGTGTGTGTTTATGTAGAGGGAGGGTAGCTAGCAAGGACAGTAACAATCTTGGATTGCTTCCAAGACTCTTTGTTCTGCCTGTGCATTTTTTAGTTTCTGCTCAAGAGTGTTCTAGCACTAGTGCGTTGGTGCTTCTGCTTCACGCTTTGCTTGGTAAACCAACTGACTTGACACGCAGTGCACCATAGTTCAAGATCTTGCAGACAAAGAGCTCACCCTGAAGAAAAAGAAACTATGAGACAAGTGTTACTTCGAAGTCGCAAAAATGAGGAGCTGAGCAGGGACGATGAGTGCAGTAAAACAATATTTGCCCAATTCTCGTCCCCTTTTAACTTCTGCTGTGCCTTCGAGTGTGGTAACTTTATGCTCGTGTTACAATAGTAATTTATTTTTATTTCTAGGAGCTTTAAAACCTGCCCTCATGTTACATTTGTGGTTGCATTATATTCATGCAAATATGGTATGTATTATTACTGTTATAATGTGAACTGAGGTCGCTTAAAGTTACTACACCTGAGGGCATGGCAAAAATGAAAAAGAGACGAAAATCAGAAAAATATAGGCGCATGTTTCGACTGCACTCATCGTCAATGCTCAGCTCCTCACTTTCGTGGTTGCAATCCACTTGGCGACTTCGGAGCGGAGTCATGCGGTTTAGAGAAGCTCGTTTTAGCGAACGTCGTTTTACCGACCCCAGTTCATCGAATGCCTTTATAGAGAAACCAAGTTTAGAGAAAATGGCGATGAGCCTCCTTTTAGCGAATTCGGTCGCCGCGAAGCGGCGTGTGCGGATAAGTCTGGTGAGTTAACATTTTTGTAATGAGCCGCCGCAGACTGCCGCCGCGAAGCGGCGGGAGCGCAGCGGGGGGCTTGGGTTAACACGCGCACCAGTGATACACGCGCGAAGTAGAAAACCAAGCTTTTTTCAATAGCGTCCCCTTTTCGATAAACGGCATTTCTCTAAACTGAGGCTCTGCTTTCTCTAAACTGTGCTTCGATAAAACGTGCCCGTTCTCTAAAACGTGCTTCGACGAAATGGCATTCTATCAACCGTAGTAAACCCCTTTGGAGACGTGTGCCTGCTTGTCTCATAGTTTCCTTTTATTCTGCTGAGCTTCTTGTTGTTGCAAGCCATTACTGTTCAACCACAGCATACTGTGTCAAGCCGGTTGGCATACAAAGCACGCCAAGCAGAAGCGCCAACGCACAAGTACCAGAACACTCTTGAGCAAAAACTAAAAATGCACGAACAGAACTAAGAGAAAGAAGAGAATGTTTGGAAAGGAAGATATAGTCCTGTAGACTCACTCAAATGGGAATTGTGCTAACTACCCTTTGGAGAAAGAGGATGGGAGCGAAAGATCAGTAGAAAGATGCAAGATTACACACAGACAGAACAAAGACTGCTGGATGCGATACATCACCGTTCTCGCCATTGTTCTGGTTCCTCTGCATAAACAAACACCTCATGTTGCATGATTGTGTAAACCCGGCCTGAGGTCTTGGCCTGGCTTCTGTGTCTTAACATGGCTTGAATTAACCAGCGTCTTCCACCCCCGTGTGACATGCCATGTTTTTGCGGTGTGCTTTTTGGCATCCATTGTACAAACACTAAAGCGACAGAGAATGCTTTCCACATTCTTTATTCTTCCCTTCACGTGGCACGATAACTAACAACTTTCCTCCCCACCCTCGTTTCCTTTTGCGCCCGATCCCCTGCATACAGTTGGAGGGATGGCTTTCTCCCGACTCACGTGCCTTGTGGCAGAGCTCCATTCCAAATATAATGCAAGGCGTGTTTTAAAACACAAAAAAAAGCTTGTGTTATATCTGTGCAAATACATACCATATACAATAGAATTAAAATACACTTTTTAGTCAGATATGCCAGTGGCATCCAAACATCCAGTTGAGGACAAAAGGAAGTCTATACCGTATTTACTCGAGTAATAGCTGTTATGTACCGTCTGACAGACTGGCGCCTATCAGCTTGAGGACACTCGAGGAGCGTGGGCACTGAGCGCTCGAGGCTCGGGGTGCGCGGGCAGACGAACGCCGGGCTCCGAAGTGATTAAACCGATTTGATCAGTAGTCTCCTGTGAACCGACTCGATGTAACAATAGCCACACTGTTTATGAAGAAAACCTGAGGGTTTGCTTCTCTGCGGGGCACGCGAATCGCCAATCACCGCAATCGACAGCATGATTCCAGCGGTTTACAGGACAGAGATAACGTCTTCGCGCAAAGATACCATCTGTGAAGGTTGCATTTGTATGGGGAATTGTGTTCTCAATCTAGTTATTCGCTATGTAATTTATGCGCAGCGCGATGATTGGGTGTATATGTGTTTTGCGGGAAAGCAGATGCAAGGGCCTTGTTCATAAATAAGTGCGGCTACTACTCAAGTAAATACGGTAGGTAGTCTTGAAGTACATGTTTTTAAATAAATTCTGAAAACAATTTTAACCTCTGTGTTAACATATTTTAGAGTAATAATAACAAGCAACAATTATATATTAGGGAGCTTGCTTGAATAAAATAGCATATTTGTATTTTACTTTGCATTTGAGGTTTTTGAATAATAGAAGAATAAGTGGAAAGATTCTTAAACTCAATAAAACATGAAAAAAGTTAGCTTTACTAAAGCTTCCCCTTTGGCATAATGACAGTGCCAATGTCAGAGTATGGTACAGAACGACAGATTCTGCCTGTGCTACACACTTGATAGCACAGGCAGAATCTGAATATATAGAGATTTTAGGCTCGGCTTAGATACAGGGTGCGATTGACTTGTGATGCACCAAAGAGAACCAACCTCATCCTTCATTTCACATCTTGCCACTTTGTGGTATTGACCACAAGTGGAACATTGGACTATGCCAGATTGCCATGACCGCTGAGTGGTGTGGGCCAATCATTTTCAACTTAATGTGAATGTCAAAATTTGGATTTCACAAATTCTAAGCCAAGAACAGAAAATTGCCCGAGTTTTCAAGTTGTAAGAAAAACACCTTTCAGATAAGCAAACTTTCAACAGACATTCCAAAGAGAGTCTTAATTATTGTTTCTCTTCAAATTGCAATCAGAACTTTGACTAGAATGGCGGGACCAGTAAAAGGCACCTTCACATGAGGTTATGATTCAGTGTGGGTCATTCCATGTGAAACGTCCCGGACGATGCGCTCGACCACCTCCGATTTCTAAAAAAAAATCATGGGCTTCGGCCACAATGTCCGTAGCCATACCCTAAAATAGTTTTGCCGAAAAAAAATTTGTGATGACGTGAGCGCGATTTTAGTTTTTGAAAACAGCGTGAAACTAGGCATCACTCAATAATTTACGAAAAATCAGCTTTTTTATGAAACACCCAACAATATCTTTTTCTTAAATTTTCACGGTTGTCGGCTTACAATGTGGTTGATGATAATGTAGTGATTGCGCAGGCGAGCTGGTGGATGTTAACCATTTTGTTCTTAGCCCGAGACTGAGGCAGGAAAAGGGGAAAGTTTCAAAGTAGAAGAAAAATGAACAGTCGAGGACACGTCCCTAACACAGCTAAAGACAAGTTTATTTGGTCACCTTCTTATATACACTCCACGAACTTCACCACAGAACCTTCTCGATCTCGAAAGCCAAAAGATAACAAAGGTATCACATCTTTCCACCACAATTGTCAAACGACCTTGATGTTTTCCACAAAGCAACAAACAATAGCTCCCCTCACCCGGAAGACACTTGACTGAATCCTTCGCGTACACAGTACACTCTCCCCCTCTACTCTCCGACCCACAATCACAAAGCATCCCGGTAACAGAAGATATCAATCCACGTGATACACAAAGGAGGAAACCACTTACACCTTCACATTCAACAAGCACTTTACAAAACTTTCAAATCTGCAAGAATGATTTTGCACTGCTGCTAAGCTGTAACGACACCTGACTAATGCAGTTGCCCATTGATTTCATTCTTATTGTTTCTTTTACAACCCTTTTGATGTCGTTTAACTCCCTGTGTATTATCTCTGTTTCAGACCAGTGGGGTATACAATTATTACATTCTTGAACATGTTTCGCTATTTCCGAATTAGCCACATTGTTTTTGACATTCCTTTTGTGTTCAGTCAATCTGTCATTTATACACCTTGACGTCTGCCCCACATATTTAAAGCCACATTCCAGGGGGATTTCATATACCACTCCATTACCACACGGAATAGACTTTTCTCGATGCGTTTTTGCGCATTCCCTTACACTTTTGTGGAAGGGTGTGAGCTTACTCAACTTATAATCTGAACTAAAAACCAGATCTACATTGAACTTCTTGGCACAAGCCTTTAAGTTGTGAGAAATTTTGTGATAAAATGGAATTACAATAGTTCTATTTTTTGGCCTTTGCTTTGGTTCTCCTGTACATTTGTTTGCGAATTTTACGGATAACTGCTTCCTTACGAATTCATCCTCATAAATAGCACTCTTTAGTCTTCTCCACTGTCTTTCTACCGATTCAGCCAAGAAATGTGTACATGATCTCTCCATTGCATTTGTGATTAAAGGCTTTACAATACCCGCTTTCACTGTTTTTGAATGGCAACTTTTTTTTGACAGCAGCGGTTTTGCGTTTTCTTTTCCATATTCTCAACATAGCCCTTTTTCATTGTGAATCATAAGTTCTAAGAACTGCAGTCTACCATTCGTAGGTCGTTCGACCGTAAACCTCAGTTCCGGGGCTGCCGATCTGATCAATGCTTCCAGAGTGTCAGAGAATCCCTCCCGAAAAGAACAGATCAAAATGTCATCGACATATCTTTTCACAAAACAGGACTCCGACGTCATTTCCTGCAATCTATCAGATACAATACAATCCAAAGAATTAAGGTAAATTTCCGCTAACGCCGGTGCGACACTCGACCCAATGCATACTCTCTCTTTCTGTAAATACTTTTTCCCTTCATACTCTACTATCGTTGACTGCAAGTAATAATTAAGAATGGCAAGAAAACTGTCCACCGAAATGCCTGACCGCGATTGGAACCTTACCAAATTCATTTCGAGCACCCCTTTTACCCTTTCCATCAGCCGGCTCTTCTCTAATGAGTAATAAAGATCCTTGATGTCCATTGACAACACATCTCCTTCCTTTCCATGATGATCATCGAGTATCGTGATCAACTCACTCGAATTTCTCAGTGACAAAGACTTATCTAGAATTGCATGTTTTCAACCTTTTTGAAGAAACACGGAGACTACCTTCTGCCAAGTCCCATTCTCATTGATCAAGACTCTAAGTGGCATCTCCGGTTTATGATCCTTAATGAAGAATTTTACACTCAACGCTGAGTTCGACAAATTTAACATAGTCTTTGCTACATCTTCAAATTCGTCTTCCTCTAAAATGGAAACTATATTTTTCTTTAACTTTCCGATGTTTCCACTCCATTCATGAAACAAGGATTCCATCGCGTCGCCTGTTTTCGTTTGAAATGACGATTTTGAAAGAACCGCGAATCTACGGGATTTATCCATTTGTAGCAATTGTAATGAACAATCCTCTAACTCCTTTCTAACCGAGTTGACGACACGAAAATTCCTTTTCTCATTTGAGTATTCATTCCCCATTACGTTTTCCATTCTGCCAACAGCCTGTTGCGAGAGGAGTCAGGCATGAAGAAAAAGCAGCGTTTATTGAACAGGCTGTTGGCAGAATGGAAAACGTAATGGGGAATGAATACCCAAATGAGAAAAGGAATTTTTGTGTCGTCAACTCGGTTAGAAAGGAGTTAGAGGATCGTTCATTACAATTGCTACAAACGGATAAATCCCGTAGATTCGCGGTTCTTTCAAAATCGTCATTTCAAACGAAAACAGGCGACGCGATGGAATCCTTGTTTCATGAATGGAGTGGAAACATTGGAAAGTTAAAGAAAAATATAGTTTCCATTTTAGAGGAAGACGAATTTGAAGATGTAGCAAAGACTATGTTAAATTTGTCGAACTCAGCGTTGAGCGTAAAATTCTTCATTAAGAATCATAAACCGGAGATGCCACTTAGAGTCGTGATCAATGAGAATGGGACTTGGCAGAAGGTAGTCTCCGTGTTTCTTCAAAAAGGTTTAAAACATGCAATTCTAGATAAGTCTTTGTCACTGAGAAATTCGAGTGAGTTGATCACAATACTTGATGATCATCATGGAAAGGAAGGAGATGTGTTGTCAATGGACATCAAGGATCTTTATTACTCATTAGAGAAGAGCCGGCTGATGGAAAGGGTAAAAGGGGTGCTTGAAATGAATTTGGTAAGGTTCCAATCGC
The DNA here is from genome assembly GCF_016920785.2 of Ixodes scapularis. NCBI lineage: Eukaryota > Metazoa > Arthropoda > Arachnida > Ixodida > Ixodidae > Ixodes > Ixodes scapularis. The sequence goes on from NW_024609884.1 coordinate 46,434,883, forward strand.
GGTCAGGCATTTCGGTGGACAGTTTTCTTGCCATTCTTGATTATTACTTGCAGTCAACAATAGTAGAGTATGAAGGGAAAAAGTATTTACAGAAAGAGGGCGTATGCATTGGGTCGAGTGTCGCACCGGCGTTAGCGGAAATTTACCTTAATTCTTTGGATTGTATTGTATCTGATAGATTGCAGGAGATGACGTCGGAGTCCTGTTTTGTGAAAAGATATGTCGATGACATTTTGATCTGTTCTTTTCGGGAGGGATTATCTGACACTCTGGAAGCATTGATCAGATCGGCAGCCCCGAAACTGAGGTTTACGGTTGAACGACATACGAATGGTAGACTGCAGTTCTTAGAACTTATGATTCACAATGAAAAAGGGCTACGTTGGGAATATGGAAAAGAAAACGCAAAACCGCTGCTGTCAAAAAAGAGTTGCCATTCAAAAACAGTGAAAGCGGGTATTGTAAAGTCTTTAATCACACATGCAATGGAGAGATCATGTACACATTTCTTGGCTGAATTGGTAGAAAGACAGTGGAGAAGGCTAAACAGTGCTATTTATGAGGATGAATTCGTAAGGAAGCAGTTATCCGTAAAATTCGCAAACAAATGTACAGGAGAACCAAAGAAAAGGCCAAAAAAAAGAACTATTGTAATTCCATTTTATCACAAAATTTCTCACAACTTAAAGGCTTGTGCCAAGAAGTTCAATGTAGATCTGGTTTTTAGTTCGGATTATAAGTTGAGTAAGCTCACACCCTTCCACAAAAGTGTAAGGGAATGCGCAAAAACGCGTTGAGAAAAGTTTATTCCGTGTGGTAATGGAGTGGTATATGAAATCCCCCTGGAATGTGGCTTTAAATATGTGGGGCAGACGTCAAGGTGTATAAATGACAGATTGCCTGAACACAAAAGGAATGTCAAAAACAACGTGGCTAATTCGGAAATAGCGAAACATGTTCAAGAATGTAATATTTGTATACCCCACTGGTCTGAAACAGAGATAATACACAGGGAGTTAAACGACATCAAAAGGGTTGTAAAAGAAACAATAAGAATGAAATCAATGGGCAACTGCATTAGTCAGGTGTCGTTACAGCTTAGCAGCAGTGCAAAATCATTCTTGCGGATTTGAAAGTTTTGTAAAGTGCTTGTTGAATGTGAAGGTGTAAGTGGTTTCCTCCTTTGTGTATCACGTGGATTGATATCTTCTGTTACCGGGATGCTTTGTGATTGTGGGTCGGAGAGCAGAGGGGGAGAGTGTACTGTGTACGCGAAGGATTCAGTCAAGTGTCTTCCGGGTGAGGGGAGCTATTGTTTGTTGCTTTGTGGAAAACGTGAAGGTCGTTTGACAATTGTGGTGGAAAGATGTGAGACCTTTGTTATCTTTTGGCTTTCGAGATCGAGAAGGTTCTGTGGTGAAGTTCGTGGAGTGTATATAAGAAGGTGACCAAATAAACTTGTCTTTAGCTGTGTTAGAGACATGTCCTCGACTGTTCATTTTTCTTCTACTTTGAAACTTTCCCCTTTTCCTGCCTCAGTCTCGGGCTAAGAACAAAATGGTTAATGTGGTTGAGTTTGTGCAGTTTTGTTTAATTTAAATATTTTTTTAAAAATACATAATTTTATTCAAAAATAAACATTTTTGTCATTTTATTAAAAAATATATAATTGCTCCCGGGACCTAATATAACTTTTTACTGGTTTCCCTCTAGGTATATAACCTATAAAAATATTTTAAACCGCTCAATTAAACATCTTGCAGTAAAAAAAAAATCCTGAAGTTGCCCAAAAGTGTGTTTTGACGCATAAACAGCCGTTTATTCCACCCTGAGGCGGTCCAAGTAAGAATACAAAATATGGTGGGTTTGGAAGAACGATTGATCGTATTTTGATTTTGAAAGTTTAATCAGAGTAATTTTTGTTTAAAGCGAGAAAACAATTTTTGAAGTTGAACTCTCGCACCACTACCCAGCGTCGCTTCTTAACACCTCTTCGCCGCACAGCTCGTCACCTGCGACGATAGCCGAAGCGATTAGGGCCACAAAGAAACAACGGAGTTTGCTGCCTGCTTCCCCTCGTCCCTCTTTTCTGGCTGTAAGGGAAGAAACGGCGGGTATCGTGTACTAGGTGGAGGTGCCGCAAGTGCGTCGCCATAGCAAGCCCGTTGTGCCCTTTGTACCCGAGGGCGGCTGCTCGCACTCCGAAACGCGATGCCTAATCGACGGGCGGCAGCAGCTGACGTGGACGTCTGAAACACGATAATATCACCGCGAAATCTAGCCGTCACGCATGCTGCGGTGAAAAGCGGAACTATGATCCGGTTCGCGCTTAGTTGGAGCGCAGTGAAGGCTACAGGCGCGTGATCAAAGCTCTGAAATGCGCTGAATCAGTATGTTAACTCGGATGCTTGAAGTATCGTCACAAGCTAAGATTGCGCTTCTAGCATTATTTTCGGTCCATATTGCCAGTGCGGGAATCTTTACATGACCCATTGGAAATTATGACTAAACAAAGGCACATGTCCGCACTATTGACACTGGGTATCAAGACTCATTCCTTGCCTTTTAAGGAACCCGCTTCTGCGCTAGTAAGCTAAGAAAGGGCTGACAAGCGAGAAGTTGGCTTTTGAACGACCATTTGAGATTGGAAATCTGCCGAAGAAAGGACTTCATTTTTCGTCAAGTATGTTGTACGGTGGTGTAACGATGGATGAAGCTCTCAGCACAAGAATAAAAAAAACTTTGCAAACCTCTGTCAACAAAAAAATGATTTCGGCATTTCCGCTGAATGGAATTTTTTCGCAACGTCCCACGGGAAGAGTGCTTGTGACGGAGTCGGGGGTACACTGAAGCGTCTGGCAGCAAGGGTAAGTCTTCAAAGTCCCTTCGAGAACCAAATCATGACCCCCCAGCAGCTGTTTACCTGGGCCAAAAATAACATCGGGGGCATAACAATACTTTGGGTGCCGAAAGAAATGGTTGAAGAAAAACAAGCTCGACTCACTCCAAGATATAGCTCAGTGGTCCCCGTCAAAGGGACAAGAAGTCACCATCACTTTAAGCCTGTGTCACCATCTACGCTATGTGCTGGACTTATGTCCTATTCAGCAACGCAAAAATTTGTCATTTCAAAGTCAATTTGAACACTAACGATGCGTGAGCCTTCAATGGCGCGCATTCGTGAACACCACATCGCCTCGTCGTTCGAGATTGCCCGTTCACGGGTCTTTTGTGCTGCTGTTTACATCTGTCCTGACGTTAAGAAAGAGTGATCGCGTTGTGTATGTAGGAAACAGCTAGCTTACTAATGGATGCTCTGAACCGGCAGCGCTAAGCATCTCCTGACATCAAGACGCTGGAAGATCCCAGGAGGACATCGCCGCGTAAAACGGTCGAAATGGGAAAAGCCATGAAGCAACAAGAGTGAAAAACATCCCCTTTTCACCAAGATGTACCCGACAACAAAGGTCATGCGTGCCTACCTGCGTGGACACACCGTTACACCGTCGCACGCTTCGCCGGGCGCGACGGTGCCGTGCTGTGCAGAGAAGAGGCTCAAGAAACGACACCAGGTTGCGACGTAAAAGCTCAACTTCAAAATGTTTTTTTTTTTTTTTCGTATTTAGAGCAAAATTATTTTAATTAAACTTTCAAGAACAAAAAAGGCAATGAGCTCTTCTGTAAAAGTCACCATGTTTCACATTTTTCTTTCGACCACCTCAAGGCAGAATTGACGGCTCTTTAAACGGCAGAACGAAATTTCGTACAAATTAAGTTGTTTTTTTCTGCAAGATATTTAGTTGTACGGCCCGCAACTTTTTTTATGCAGTATATTCACAGGGTTGCAATAAGAATTTTTAATCACCTGCAGCAACGAGATAGTTTGTAACCAAACTATCAAAAAGGCTAAAATTCTCATATATTACTTTTTTTCTTAAATTGCTTCAAGCGAATATCCATGATCCTTATTATATACAACAATCAAAATACCATGTGGTTTTTAGGAAAAAATAGTCCACTCTTCTATAAAAATATCTTAATTTTCATCAATTAATAAATGACTCCTAGTTTCACTTTTTTTTTACGAGTTCAAACCACCATCACCCCATGAAATTTGTTTCTCGTCAAAAATGTTTTAGAGAAGCACCACAAACATTATGGTCAAGAATTATTAATTTGATTTTAGGAATCGGAGGTCGCCGTGGGACCTTTGGCATGGCATGAAAAAGTCCACGTCAGCTGATGCCGCCCGTCGATTAGGCATCACGTTTCGGAGTGTGAGGAGCTGCCCTCGGGTACAAAGGGCACAACGGGCCTGCTATGGCGACGCACTGGCAGCACCTTCGATTAGTACACGATACCCGCCGTTTCTTCCCTTACAGCCAGAAAAGAGGGACGAGGGGAAGCGGGCAGCAAACTCCGTTGTTTCTTTGGACCTAATCACTTCGGCTATCGTCGCAGGTGGCGTGCTGTGCGGCGAAGAGGCGTTAAGAAGCGACGCCGGGTAGTGGTGCGAGAGTTCAACTTCAAAGATTGTTTTCTCGCTTTAAACAAAAATTACTCTGATTAAACTTTCAGAATCAAAATACGATCAATCGTTCTTCCAAACCCACCATATTTTGTATTTTTACTTGGACCACCTCAGGGTGGAATAAACGGCTGTTTATGCGTCAAATCACACTTTTGGGCAACTTCAGGATTTTTTTTTTTACTGCAAGATGTTTAATTGAGCGGTTTAAAATATTTTTATAGGTTATATACCTAGAGGGAAACCAGTAAAAAGTTATATTAGGTCCCGGGAGCAATTATATATTTTTTAATAAAATGACAAAAATGTTTATTTTTGAATAAAATTATGTATTTTTAAAAAATATTTGAATTAAACAAAACTGCACAAACTCAACCACATTGTAAGCCGACAACCGTGAAAATTTAAGAAAAAAATATTGTTGGGCGTTTCATAAAAAAGCCGATTTTTCGTAAATTATTGAGTGATGCCTAGTTTCACGCTGTTTTCAAAAACTAAAATCGCGCTCAAGTCATTCAAATTTTTTTAGTCAAAACTATTTTAGGGTATGGCTACGGACATTGTGGCCGAAGCCCATGAATTTTTTTTTTAGAAGTCGGAGGTGGTCGAATGCAACGTCTGGGACGTTTCACGTGGAATGACCCGTGTGTAGCATGTCAGATCTTAGCTCCTCACCAAAACTGTCTGTTTTTATAAATTTAACACTCAGTATGGCCCATACTACAATTGGGTGGCTCTATGCAGCAGCTAGGTACATAAAAAATGGCATTAGAAAACAATGTTTTTTGTGTTTTAAGCAAAAAACAAAGGGTGGTTGTTCGAATTGGCCACGGACATGACTCTTCCAGAGATGATACCGAATATCACACCTGCCATAGAGCTCTAAAATAGAACAAGGAAAGGCAGGAAAATGAAGCTATAGTGCTATCACTTTGCTCTAAAGTACAATGCAAGTTTAAATGTTGCATTTACACACATGCTAAACTTTTTAAGATTGTCCTCGAAGCCAAAAACATACATTGTGCAAAACTGCCTATCATGCATTCATATTAACTTTCTCATGAGTTCCTCATGTTTTTATCTCTTATCAGAACAGTGATGGCATAAGAACATACCTTCTCGCACAGTAGGCAAATATGATTATGCTGATCCAGCCAGTCAAAGTGCTAAAAAAGAAAGAAATACAATATTAAACAATGCACACTTTCAAAAGTTATGTTTTCTCAGATAACTTGTTTATGATTGTATGCTATGGACAGTTTAAAAAGGAATAAATTAACTGTGTGCACTAGAGTATTAATACTACTATTCAAACAGCGACCTCATAAACTGCAATGAGCTCTATATGTATAATGAATTAACAGGATACTGAATCGAAACTTAAAATATACCTCTCACGTTCAGGAATAAATTAAACATGATCAACTGAATCTGCTAATGACAATCGCACACTTTTATTTTGAACGGATGGCTATATTTTTCGTTCCCAAAGACCGGTTCCAGCGAGCGCTCGAAGATCAGCCATCGAAGAGCGCGATGTATCACGGGAGCGAACCAATCGACGTCACAGACATGACGTCACTTGGTCCAGCACGGGCAAAGCTGCTTGGGGGCTGGCCCGGTTATGAGCTTCGCCACTTGGTATCGTCAACACTTTACAACCTGGCCGTTTTGGTAGCCCCTCACTGCTCCCCGCAAAAGTTGAATAGGTCGGGAGAGAAGGGAAATTCGGTTCGACAGGGCTCGCGTGCACGCAGCTTGCCGCCATACTTCCGCAGAGTGGCGCTGTTTTCAAGTGCATAGTGACGTGACGACATTTGCTTTATTCCTTTGAAACAATGGTTTGGTGTCTTTTCGAGTAAAACATTGGTATCTCCATGGTGTAGCCAGAACGTGGCTGACATTTAGAAAATAAAATAGGTGCTAGAATTTCCTTGCAGTATCTCTTTAAGGTGCATCTGTCGAACCTGACAACAATGATCTCCAGAGTTGCTCTCAATTTGTGTTAAGTTCATATCATTCCCGCCTAGCTACAATAAATGGGAACTATATATGCTCAGGAGCATTCAGCTGCTACTGCTATATATACCCAGACAGCTCCAACACACTGTGGCAATGGAAAATATTGAGCACACCCACTTGCTGTAGTTTTGGCCTTACAAATTGAGCGAGTCTGCTTTACTTACACCAGAGTGTAGTTGTGCTGCTTGCCAATCACTGGTAAAAGAGGGAACACGCCAAGAGCCAGACAACCAGCCAACCAAGCAACACTCATTCTCTGCATAAAATAGTGAAATGACAGGAAATATCCGCCAGTAAGAAGCCATCAGCCTGCACACTGTCTATAAACTTAAAAAAAAAAAAAGAGCTGATAAGGGCATTGTTTTGACATGGAGACATTCAATTGCATGAACTAGGCATACCCACCAGCTCAAAGAAAAAAAGTCCACTTGCAAACTGTTCAAACAGAATATTGGATTTAACTTTTTCCTGCGACACAACCTATGCTCACAGGCTCCACTGACCAAGGGACATATCAGAAAAATGTACATTGCATCTATCTTATAAAATAGTCTATCATTTAAATGTGCAGTGAAATTTTACCAGTCAAGTTCAACCACCAGAAGAAAAAAAAACCTGTTCAAATTATCTTCGTATTTACTCGAAGGTAATGCGAGTTTCAAAAACAAATTTGATATCCTAAAGTTGGCCCTTGCATTATAATCAAATTACTAAGGTTAACCTCCATGGTGCTGCCATATTTAAATCACTGTGATTTTCTGAGTTCCTGCGGTTTTACGATCCTCCGCTGGCAGCACAAACCAAATTCGGATACTTGAAAGGAGAACAATCGAGTCCAGATCCAAATCCACCAAAAATGAAGCAGTTTGCAGGGTTCTTTTCTTTGTAGCCTAGGGTAACTCAACCAGCTGAGCGGTTTCTGCATAGTAATGCTGTAGCCCCCATCGTGTGGTTTTGTTATAGAACCATGAAATTTGTTCCTGTTGGGAGCGGGTGGAAGTGCAATAGGTTAAGGCCGCTTCAAAAGAAGAGCATCATCTGGGAGAAGGAGAACTCAACCTTTGACAACGATGAATAACAGTCAGATTGTAAGATATACAGTAATCCCTCATTATAACGAAATTCCCTTTTACGAATTATAGCTTTTGTCGAAGTTTAATGAGGTCCCGTCCGAAATGCACGCATTTTCAACCGGATTATTCGAAGTGCATCAGCGGCCGACCACACTTATTACGAAGGCAGAGGTGCCGAAAGCAGGCGACCTACAGGGAGACGCACAGACCCCCTTGTGTTCCCTCCCCCTTCTCCAACGAGGCAAACAACAAACTGGGAAAACGGAGTAAACGGGGAACGGAGGGCAGAGCGCACGTAGTTGGCAGAGTGCTGCTTTTGATGCCTAAGCGCCGACATGGGGACACTGACAGGGAGAGACGGGAGCAGTGTCAACGTTCCAACGCTACTCACGGCGCCCACGGCCGATGCGGCCAGACTTTTGTCAAAATCGGGTCAAGGGAGTGATGGAGCCCGGAGGAGATCATCCCTTCGGAAGCCCCCAACGCACATGCCTGCGCGGACGCGTCTGCGGTATACTACACGCACACGTGCCTCGTATGGAAGATTGGGAGTGTTTACCGAAAGTCGCTTAGATATGCGAGGTTGAGAAAAGTGGCCAGCCCAAGTTCCAGCATTCCAGCATTGGCTGTTTGACACTGTCCACCATTTTGCAGAACAAGCAAAGCATATTGGACGGATTCGAGAAGTTTCTCATGCAGGAAAAAGCATGCCCATGACCCGAAGATGAAAGATCGCTAACTGCTTTGCGCACGTCAGATTTTCTCTCGCGAGCATGCTTGCCGAGCCGGCACACGATTTCCGTAGCTGCAACGATCTCTACAAGAGTGGGCGAAAAAATATGAGCAAAGCCACCGAGGATAACTTTGATTTGTTCACATTTGTCGATGCAGACTTTCCTGTTGTTGCTCCAGCCATGAATGCTGCAATCATAGACCTTGCGTGCGGCCAGGGTAAATACGAAGCGATGTTGGTGAGGCACCTCGGGAAACGCCAACGACTGCGGAGATGCGAAGCATCCTACAGCTGCTTCGAAACAAAGTGGAGTGCAGCGGCGGTGACAGTGTTCTTGCGATGCCTGGAGCAGTTCGAAGAGAAGTGATGCCTGGATGAAATTATCGGCAAACTCCACTTAATTATTTTTTTTACTCGGTGAAGCTGCCGCTTGTTGTTCATAATCGAGGTTTGTTTGATTAAATATACGGTCACTGTGTTCCGCAGTGTTACGGTCCGCCTTGAAGGCTGCTGGCACTGTTTTTATGGCTCTATCACTTTTATTGAATTACTGCTTATATTGAACTTTTTTGCCGTCTTGTTGACTTCGTCATAACAAGGGATTACTGCATATGAAGGTGAGGACACACAGCACAGTAAACTCTATAGCGTGATCGACCAGATAAAGTCCTCTTGTCACGCGCCCGAGTAGCGTGTCCAAACAGGACACTACAAAACCCGCGAATCCGACAAATCGTGAAAATCGAAGCGGACGCTTCTATTTTTACGGTCTGTCGGAGTCGTGAAAATGTTTGCAGGAGTCGTGAAAATTTTTACGATCACGACTGCTCTCCCCTTCAGATTGACGTCACACGCCACCTGCGTCTGTCTCACCTCGCCAACGCCCTCGCGTACCGCCGTCGCCTCGGCTCGAAGGCCAAGGAGGTCCGGCTGGTCCGGCTTTGGGTGGATTTGGGACATTCCTGCGTCGAAGGGTGCGTTTCGCCCGCCTCGGATCTGCTTTCTTTGTCGAGATTCACTTTCGTCGTGATGGCGTCCGATGCGGTTCCGTATTGTGAGCGGAGGCCTTGAGCAATTGACCGACAGCCAACAGAGCGTGTGAGTGGCTCTCCGGACCCACGTGATAAGCAGAGCAAGGCCGCCGTGGAGAAAGCGAGGGGGAGGTTTGACGGAGGGAAGTTTCCCCCCGGGAAGAATTGACGGAGGGAAATTTCCCTCCGACAGCCGGAAGCGGATCGCGGCAGAGCGCGGCACGATTTGCCGGAGTCGCGGGTTTTGTAGTGTCCTGTTTGGACACCCCTTTAGCTAACAGCGCTTCCACTGTACAGATGGTGCAACCAATGTAGAAAATGAAAAGTGTCTCGTTCTTGGGTGCGTGCTCTTTCCGCTTGGAGCGTCTGCTCGACATTGACAAATGCTGGCTTGGACACCGCACCAGAGATCTCTCCGCTTCAAAGTGTTCATAAAACTGTTACTGCCGCCATTGAGGCACGAAGCTAGGGTCAATGACGAAGCAGTCTAAGCAACCTGCGTAGCAGCGCAAGTGTCAAGTTCTACATGATGTGGAGCACCCAGAAAACAACTTCAAAAACAAGCATGTCCCCCATAAAGAAACCGGGCCTGCAACAAGCTGCCATTAGCCGCATATTGAGGAGCCATCTGGTGTTGCCACTTGCAATCAAGACTTTATCCGGAAGCTGTGACGCGCATGCTGTAGACACCTATATATACCTATATCTTGCATCGTGGTGACGGTAAACTGATATCACAAAAAATATGGCAAGTGTTTGGCCACGATTTCCGACAGATAAAGGTACTAATTTATTCTTTTTATATTATTTTCACATTACATTGGTGGTTCTATTTCTTTTTTTTCCGTTGTGCAATATACAAATTTACCCCCTGCATTACAAAGGTGGTTCACACTAGGATCTAGTAAAAAAATACAACACTCACAGATGGACCAAACCACGCCATGTTACATTCAGGTAAAACTATCCAAACCATAATAGTTAACCTTTGATCAGTTAACTCTTTCCCCATACATTTTGACTAGAAAGCATGCAATGCAACAACCAATCCCACGTTCATGATTTAAAATACAGAAAGGAAGATATATATACCTTCGATAACTGTGTGGTGAAGGGCCACAGTCCAATAAATACCAGTCCCAAAGACATCACTCCTCTGTAGAAAAATGTGATGACCTGTTTATCCAAGGAGAGAAGGCATTCTTAAGTTGTATGCAGGAGCACGATTCTTTCTCATTGTCATAAACTTACCAAAAGTTCAAGTCCAAGCACAGCTAGCACTGCGAGAGCTAGGAACCACATCTTCACCTCAAAACGTCTTAGGTAGGCCTTAGCTTCATAGTACACATCCAACCTAGAAGGCAAGCATTATATTTGTTATTCACACAAAGGTGCCATTACCTCCAGTTATAAGAAAGTAAGCAACATCCTGCTTGCTAGCGCAATACTGAGCAAGGGAAGTTATGTTTATCCTCTTAAAAGGCAAATAATATTTATATTAACATAACTTCATGCATGCCAATATGTTGTTTATAGCTTTTCTAGTCTTTCCAGCAATTAAGCATTTGCATAGTAGTAGTTCTTTTCCGATTTTCTCATTGGAGTGACACTCAAACTACTGCAGTACGGTACCTAGAAGATAGCATTTTCAGTCTGATAGCACCATGACAGAATGGCATATGCATTACTCACTCATAGAGAACCATTGTCCACAGCACGATCGGTATTAGGAAGTAGAAGTAGTACATGAATGGTGCATTTTGTACTGTAAAAAACGGGTTTCTGTATTAGGGACAAGTAACTACTGCCCAGTTTCCCTGATGCCAGTACCTTACACAATACTAGAGAATGCTATCTTTAATTGTATAGTTAACTTTTTGAAATCCAAACAATTTTTTTCACCACTCATAGTATGGCTTTCAGAAACTTTTCTCGTGTGAAACACAACTGCTTTTAATTACCAATAATTTCGTGCATTACTTGACCAGAGCCTTGCAAAAGACTGCACAATTTTAAACTTCTCTAGGCGTTCAATAAGGTCAACCATCAGCTCCTTATACAAAAATTAAGGCACCTAAACACTGACTCATTGGTTCTTCACTGAATTCTGGACTTCTTTTGTAACCATACTCAATATGCCACTGCTAACGAAACTGACTTGCCTGATATAAGAATATGCCCTCTTGTACATGAGGGTTCTGCTTAGAGGCTTTTGCTCTTCCCGATTTAACGATTTACCAAATTGTATTTCTCCCCTTTTTCTTTTTGCTGATGACTGTGTCACTTACCAAAAAATAACTGATGAACCTGACACTACCTCTTCAAGGTGACCTTGATAACACTACTGCTTGGTCTGCATTTTTGAAAATGGAACTTGCTATCTTAAATGTAAATCCATGTTGACCTCCTGTGAACAATTATCTTGTCCCAATTATTTTCTTATTTCTTGTCCAATTGATTCCATAATCACATATAAAAATCTTGGTGTGCACATAACAACCTTTCACGGCAACAACACATCAATCACATAATGTTCAATGGTAATCGAAAGCTCGGGTATTAAAAAAGGAACTTTTATCTTGCACCATTATCGTGAAAAAAAAATAGCTGTTCGTTACTTACGCTCGTTCTACTTTAGAATATATATGCCTTAGCCAACTGGGATCCTGGACACATCACACCGATTACTAGATTGGATGCTGTACAGAATCCCTTGGCCCATTTCATTCTAATTATCACTACCGTAATTCCGAGGAGACCCTCCCCCGAAAGATAGCCCACCCCCATTTTTGGCATGATTTACTATTTTTTTCTGAAACACCGAAAGATAGTCAACTTATAGTAATTGCAGAGCCCTGGCCAATGGTGACCTCGGAAAATCAAGCAAATACTGCTGACTGGGAAGAATAGTCATCCTTAGTTCATTATCCCTTCCTGCAATCACAAGTTTCGAGGGTCACAAAATTTAAAACTAGCGTCTTTTCAACTTTTTTATGGCACACCGAAAGTTAGCCCGCCCCTTGTTTTCATCTGATTTGCTATCGGTTTTAGGTGGGCTAACTCTCGGGATGTTACGGTATACTGCTAGCATAACTAACATGAAGACCACTCTTAACCTTCCTTTCTTTACTTACTCTTCCTTTTACTCTTATTCTTTTGTTCTCTCTTACTCGTTCTTTTCAAAAACATGCTTTGACTAAAACCACCTCCCAGCCTCTTTGGTCAGCATCGCCGACAGTTATCGCTTTCATGACGGAGTTTGAAATGTTATAGCATGCGACCCATCAGAAATACATACTAATGTGTCGCGACCGACCCGACCCAACCCCTGACCCCTCCCCCCCCTCCCCCCCCCCCCTGCCTTTTAAATTACAATGCATCAATGTAGTGTTGTGTGAATATTCAAAATTTTGAATAGTACACTACTCGATACTATTCACTTCAAGATGAACTGCAATATTCATATTTTTCAAGTTTTGATTGCAGCGAGTTAGCCTCACTGCGAGCCTCGCCACAAGCATTGGTGCACTGCAGAGAAGCAACACCTGCGGAAGAGAGCTCCGCAGGTGTTGCTTCTCTTCCGCAGTGCACCAGTCCTCAGTAAGAAGTGTACTTAACGGGATAACCCACCGCAATCAACACTTGGAAAAGTATGAATATCGCGATTGCGTGCTTGGGAGAAAAGCACACTGTCAAAGTGGGATGGTGCACAGGCGCACCCAGTGTATTTAAAAAGGAACTGAAACTTCGTGAATGTTGATATCTATATAGCAGTAAAACTTTCAAAATTAAACTGTGGCTGTTATGCAAGAGTATATGCCAGGGAGAGATGCTCTGACAACCTGCATTCATCATCTGTGATACCTTTATTTTTTATTTTTTTTTAATTTGAGAGTAAAGAAAGAATATTTGCATATAGCAAGGTTTGTAAATCCACTCACTTTCAATTGACCATTTTCTAAATCTCCCCACTTGGGGAATCATAAGAGCGGTGTTCCTTCAGTTCCCTAATGATCGGTAATTTTGACCAATTTGATGCTTACACACTTTTGAGTGTAATCCAAAGTCATCCTGAATAAGCATCGTGTAGAGTCCAAAGACCTGTCATATCACTTTCAAAATTTCTCGCCAATGGCAGCGCTTTTGATACTGTGCATGCCATCCACCCTTCAACCTGGCCTGAGCTGCAGAAATCTCTTACAATATCATCATTCTCATACAGTTTCAAATACGCTTATTTTAACTTAGAAACGCTAAAAATGCTATAAACAGCCCCGCTGACTCCGAGCTAGATCCTGGTTTTGGTTGTTGTGAATTCTCGACTTTTAAAGTGATTCCTGCTAAAACAACAATCACGAGAATGATAATATATTATAAGAGATTTCTGGAGCTCAGCCAGGTTGAAAAGTAGATTGCACACACAGTCTCAAAAACGCTGACATTGACGAGAAATTTTAAAAGCGATATGACAGGTCTTTAGACTCTACACGACGCCTAGTCAGGATGATTCCGGATTTGACTCGAAAGTGTGTAAGCATAAAAATGGTAGAAGTTACCGATCACTAGAGAACTGAAGGAACACCGTTCCCATGATTCCTCAAGCGCGTTCAGGGGTGCTTGGGTATTTAGCAAGTGGTCTATTAGGTATAGCTGTGCATCTCTAAAGGTTTCATTTTATGTCAAATCTATCGTTTACGTGCCACCCCAAGAGGAAGGCCAGACATGCCGTTTTGGCCGGGACAGTCCCGCTTTGGAAGTTTGTTTCTACCGTCCCGTCATTTTGCCTGAATATAGCCAAATATCCAGTTTTTGTGGGAACTTGCTTGCAAAATCAGTGCCAGATGAGTAAAAGAAAACAAAATATTATTACTAGTGACAGTGTATTAGAATAAAGAGCATAAGAACATTATCTCCAATAGAGTATAATTTTTTGCTTTTTCTAGCCGACTCCACTTGCCACTAAGTTTCTTTTCTATATTACTATATTTGGCATGCTTAGGTTTTGCAGAATATGTAAGAAAGGTGGTTGTGTACTAACCACTTAATAATAAGCCCCGGAAAAGTGCACGTTTTCATTGTGAACTGAATACAGCCGAACCCCACTCCAACGAACGCCGCGTCAACGAAATTTCCGGTTCAACAAATATTTTTCAATTCCCCGCCAACGGTTCATAGGAGTCAATGCATAAAAATTCTCACTAAAGCGAACATTGTTTGTTGCACCGTTCCACTTTAACGAAACTTTAGACCAATTCGAAGTTCGAAAGTTTAATTTTGCGTAAGGGAAAACAAACTTTAGAGCACTTTGGTGCATTTTGGCACATAAAATATGTCTACTATAAAGTTTAAATCACGTGTTGAACCTCCAGAAACTGCCACTAACAACCGGTATCCAAGCGTAACGTTGATTGGGCGTGCAGGCCGCCATTACTTGATGGCAACGGCGATGAGGCTGGCCGTCCCAGCCTTCTTTTGCTGTTGCACTGATGTTGGTTGTACCCTAGCTCTTAGCTTGATAATCATCTGTTGCAGACTATTCAAAGCCAAAGCTCAAAAGTCTTTTTTGTTTTGTCGGTTGTCCTTTTGTCAGCACAGTACGCAGGCTTTTCGGACATGGCACCGCCAAGCAAAATGCAGAAGTTTTTGTATTCAGAAGATAAAGCTCGCATCCTGGCCGAAGTTGCAAGTGGACAGGAGAAAGCTGACATCGCGAAAAAGTTAGAATTTCTTCAAGTTCTTTGTCGACAATCCTAAAGTCGAAAGATGGAATCGAAAAGGCTCTTGCATCGGGGAGATCGGCCAAGCAAAAAAAACTGACACCGGGGACATCAGCGGAAGCGTCGTGCAGCAGAACGCCTTAAATTTCACTTGCCTGCTGGGAATTGACAACTTCAAAGCTAGCACTGGCTGGCTCAACAGGTTTCTGTACTCTACCAGTTCAGTTATGCCATTTTTTGTGAATTTAACAACGACAAAATTTTCACTACAACAAATTTTTTCTCGTGCACCATGAATTTCATTGTAGCGAGGTTCGACTCTAGTATCAGAGCTTTTTCTTTCTGACCCTCCTTGCCCCCCTCCCCCTTTTCCCTTTCCCTCCCTCTACCCTTCCCATTGATGTTCCAGATGTTTCATTTTCAACCCTGAGGAGTACGGTCACCCACCATCCCAAGGCACTGGTCACAATTCATAAATATAGAAATGAGAGTTACTGCATAGGCGAGCTGGTGAACGAGCATAGTGAAAAAAACCTCGAAACAAGGAACAATAGAAGGGGGACTAACACAATACCGTCTCTAACATTTAGAGACAGTGCTGTGTTTGTTCCCCTTTTTTCGTTCCTTGTCTCAAGGTTTCTTTCACTATGATCATAATTAAATATAGTAAGATTAAAATTAGCTTACAAATGGAGAGGTGCAAGTTTCGGAACAACTTTCATAAGTTTAGCTGGGTTTTCGTTAAAGCATGGTGCAACAGTAGTGAAGGGCTTGAACAAACTATCCTATATTTGATTTAAAAATATTCGGCCAAAACAACTATTCGCTTCGAATTCGCTTCAAACTCAAGAACCACTACTCGCACATGACTAGTTCACCAGTAATACAGAAAATGGATGCTAAAATTTTATTTGAAAAATGTAGACATATTGAATCATCTGGGCTAGGAGCCATTGAAAAAAGAAAACAACCACATGTCAGCAGGAATAATGACTATGGTGAGTATTGTAATCTTAAAGAAATATGTGTTTTGTGTCTATTGTGTGTGTTCAGATATAATTCGGTTGTGAGCTTGCTGTTGCTGACGCGACCGCACGAGCACGAGCAAATAAAGTCTGTGAGACTGGCACGGGTCAGCCAGTCTGCTGCCAGCCTTCGATCTAGGATGTTGGCTGTTTGGTCTTAGCCGCTCGGCCCGATTCGGAGATCTGCCGCCCTATCGTCACCGCAGCCCCGTCTTGCGGTAAATTGACTTGGTACCTCTCGGCGCACCTATTTCGACAATGGGTCGGAATATAACAGTGAGCTTCTTTGTTAGAGCAATTTGTCGAAACAAGGGTGGAGTTCGGATTCATTATAAAACAGCGCATGGAAAAACAGGAACAAAAGAAGACATACGACAGATGAGTGTTCCTCTGTCGTACATGTCTTTTTTTGTCCCTGTTTTTTGCGTGCTCTGTTTCAAGATGAATCAGTACCAACTGGCCCAGTTTTCAATCCACTTCTCCGAAGTTTGGACGTCGCAACTCTTAATTCCGGCTCAATGCTGAACTGCGACCTGTACAGACATGTCTTGGTAATATGGACACCTCCATTTCCACCAAAAATCATCCATAATAATAAGACAAAAATGCACTTACTAAGTTTGTCCATATTAGCGGGGTATCCATATTTAATGGGGTCCATATTAACAAGACACGACTGTATTCTGTTTCCATTGGCCCTATCGCAGAGAAGTCAAATTCACATTTCTTTTCCTAATTTCCCAAATCCAAAATCCCCCCCGTTGAACCTGTTGCGATCCTCCTTGAGGCAGTGACTCATTGTTTGGGAAACCCTGGTATAATGAATTTCATTCTCACCCACATCAATCACATGAATTTTCAAAGTTCTTGTATTTTTGTTTTGCATTCGAAGTCACATGTTCTTGCACATACAATTACTGATATGGTAGTTACTATGAGCCTAAGCACAGTCAGAAACGGGAGAAGCCTTAAGACCCTCCCCTCTCTGATGTTGTATGCCTTGAGGGTACAATAAATAAACATTTACAAAAGGCTTTTTACTCATAATGGCAGGGTCTGTTTCATGCACAATAACAAAAATATAAATGTATTCCTGCTGAAAATGTAATTTTTAGACTCAGCCGTATACTTAAAATGGCCTGGACAAAAATAAATCCAAGCATGCTGAGTGCATCTTACCATATAAAAGTACACTTGACAAGAAGATCACCAAAGTGGAACTGGAGAGTATCTTGATTTTCCCTTGCCACTCTGGTGTCATTTTTTTGGACTGGCTTTCCAGCGACTTGCACATGATGCCAGTGTAATTCCGCAGCAGCAGCAATATGACGAAGGTCATCCAGCCTACGAAGCCTAGTGCCACAGCAATGCTGTAAATTGCAGGAAACAATGGCATGAACACAGTGGTCCCGAAGGTTGCATGTCCCAGGGATCCCGTGGCTCTCATGTTAAGGGGCAGGAAATCTCAGCTCCATATTCAAGGAGAGCAAGAGGACACAGTACGAGTAGACTGCACAAAGACACTGTATGAGAACCAGCTGCTGCCATTCCAAAGGACTGCGAACATCGTCCTTGCATAACTCCGACAGATATGCTTTCAATGTTAGCTCCTGTACCTTTCAAACTTGATGCTACAGTGGAATCTCGTTAATTCAAACTCAAGGATAATTCAAACTAACATGCAGGTCCCGTTTTATGTGTTTCTAGGGAGGAAACTCCCGGTAATTCAAACTTTGCATTATTCAAACAATGTTTTGGTCCCCCTCGGGTTAAATTACCGTAATGAGATTCCACTGTAGTTTGGTGTCCTAAATCATTAAATGACATACAGTAATCCCTCATTATAACGAAATCCTTTTATCGAATTATTGCTTTTATCGAAGTTCAACGTGGTCCCGACCAAAATGCGTGCATTTTGAACCGGATTATTCTAAGTGTATCGGCGGCCGACCATGCTTATTACGAAGGCTGCAGTACCGAAAGCATGCAAGCCTACACAGAGGCGCACGGAGACCTTTGTATTCCCTCCCCCTTCTCCACAGA
The DNA here is from genome assembly GCF_016920785.2 of Ixodes scapularis. NCBI lineage: Eukaryota > Metazoa > Arthropoda > Arachnida > Ixodida > Ixodidae > Ixodes > Ixodes scapularis. The sequence goes on from NW_024609884.1 coordinate 46,453,055, forward strand.
GGTAAACGTAAAACTGGGAAACGACAACAAGTAAGTGGAACAAACAGGTGACGGAGGGCAGAGTGCCGCTTCCGATGCCGAGGCGCCAACGTGGGCAGGTAGCAGTGGGAGCAGCGTCCAAGTTCCGACGCTACTCATGGCGCCAGCAGCCGGAGCTACCCCGACTCCTGTCAGAATCGGGTCAAGGGGCAGTGGAGCCCGGAGGAGATCATCCCTCCGGGAGCCCCCAATGTGCACGCCTGCACGGGCGTGCCTGCGGCGTACCACACACTACACGCACAGATGCGTCGTATGGGAGTGGGAGCGTTTACCGAAAGTCGCTTAGATCTGTGAGGCTGAGAAAAGTGGCTGGCCGAAATCTAAAATCGCCAAAGGATTCAACGTTCCAGCATCGGCCATTCAACACTGTCCACCATTTTCCAGAACAAGCAAAGCACATTGGACGGATTTGAGAAGTTTCTCATGCAAGAATAGAGAGCCCGCAACCCGAAGATGAAAGATCGCCAACTGCTTAGTGCACGTCGGATTTTCTCTCACAAGCTTGCCAGCGGAGTCGGCGCACGATTCCCAGAGCTGCAAAGGTCTCTACAGGAGTGTGTGAAAACATGTCGGCGAAGCCACCGAGGATAACTCATTCGATTGCGCTAGTCGATCCGGACGTTCCCGTCCGGATCGATGCTGAGGTCGTAAACCTTGCGTGCGGCCAGGGTAAACAACAAGCGACGTCGGAAAGGCACTTTGGGAAATGCTGACGACTGTGGAGACATGAAACATCCTACGGCTGCTTCGAAACGAAGTGGAGTGCAGTGGCGGTGACAGTGTTTTTGCGATTCCTAGAGCAGTTCGAGGAGAACTGATGCCCAGATGAAATTACCGGCACACTCCACTTAATTTTTTTTTTTTTTACTCGGTGAAACTGCTGTTTTTTGTTCATAACCAAGGATTGTTCGATTAAATATGCAGTCAGAGTGTTCCTCAGTGTTCCCGTCCACCTGGAAGGCTGCTGGCGCTGTTTTTTTGGCTCTATTGCATTTTATTGAATTACTGCTTACATCTAATTTTTTTACCGTCCCGTTGACTTCGTCATAACGAGGGATTACTGCACAATACTTGTTTTGACCTCAAGAAAAGGCAAGTTTTGCACATAGTTCATACGCTGTGCGAAGTGGTCCTCACAGGATGTTGAAGGAAGTGACGCTTTTGGCGTTTGAAACATGCATATCTTGATAAGATAACATATATCTACACTAAAGTGCACTCACATATATCTTAATTCTTTACATAAAAGGGAAAATTAGTAAAGCTCCACGAGGAGTGTGACTTTTTTTTACTATGATTAGGTAAAATCGAGTAAATAGTTTGTGCGAGAAAACACCATACCGTGTGAGTATACCATTAAACCAAATAGTGTCGTTACAGAGTTACAATTACAACTGACAAGACAGTGAGAAATTTTGTGCATGAGAAAAAGGGTTCACTTGAAGCGTGCATACCTTAAGGTCAGCCTGTCATATTTTTGGTAATAGGTAAGCCCTTTCAAGGCCAGCTCAATAAACTTTTCAATAACTTGCACCTAGAAAATAAAGTGAGGAATCAGTATGAGACAAGGAAGTGTACAAGTCCCGATGATTGACCTACCGCTTCTTTGTACCTCGACTGTTTCAATAAGGTTTCCATCATCTCAGTAAGCTCCACTTCTCTTTTTGGCATCAGCTCTCTAGCGAGGGAAGAATATGCAGATTATCCCATAACCTGCAGCTGAAACCAAAGCTTGTAATATTGTGTAACATACTCACTTGAACTGGCGAAAGAAAATAGAAAATGTAGTTTCTTGCACATTATGTTCTTGTTGTTTAAACTGTGCCAGAATTTGTCGTGCATTTGTTAGGAGGGCTACGGCCCTGAAATGTGAGTCCCGGTTGAGGTATTCCACAGGCAGCAACCCCTGAAAATGGACACAGTTAAGAACTTCCACCACGTTTATGCCATAACTGAAGCAAGCAAAGGCAAAGAGCTCACAAGGGAGTTGATTGGAATGGCTATGCCCAGGAGCACAGCCATAAGCGGAGCTAGGTCAGCTTGCTTGACATCCACTCTCCTGTACAAGGACAAGTTCCATGCTGGACAATAAAAAGGAGAAATGTGATGACAGAGTAAGGGAACAACAATCACCGCCACTGGAAATGTGACTGTAGAGCCTATGGAGTCAATATAATTACTCAGACACTGACTAACTAGAAGTCAGGTGAAAATCAACTACCTAAACAAGTGTAGTGGGTCAAAATAGTGTGTGCAGCCCAAAATGCTTCGGAATATCCCAATATAATTACCCGAGACCATTAATGGTTACACTGTCGTATCAAGAGTTACCCTTGTTTCCAAGTAATTTTACCATGAATTCAATCAGCTCACATGTCTGTTTAGTACTCTTTCTGTGCTCCAACAATATTCTCAGCCAGAAAACATTGAATGGCTAAGGCATTTAATTCAGCATGCAGGAAAGAATTCAGAAACCACGAATGTAAAAAAGGGTGGAGCTCTTTTGTATCATGTCAAAAGTGGTGTCAACATGTTCTCTGCTTTCACCTTTATTGCTCTTTTTGTAGAGGTGGAACGGAACTTTTAATCAGCATGTTTAAATTTTTCTGTATGGCTTGCAGGGTATTTTAGATTTTTCATTCTCTAAAACTACATTCTCTAAAGTTACCTCACTTCAGTGATATGCAGTTGTAATGTATACACAAGACTACTATGTCACAATGTCAAGAATTCATTCACTCAACCAGTGCCATCAATAACATTAAAAATTTATGATTTTCTAGCTTTGCAACTTGAATTGTTTATAAATTGAGACTATAGACCTACCGTATTTACTCGAGTAATAGCTGCACTATTTATGAACGAGGCCCTTGCGTCTACTTTCCCCACAGAACACATACACAGCCAATCATCGCGTTGTGCGTAAATAACAAAGCGAATAACTGTATCAAGAACACTATACTCCATACAAATGCAATCTTCACAGATGGTATCTTTCCGCAAAGACGTTATTTCTGTCCTGTAAACCGCTGGAATCATGCTGTCGATCGTGGTGATTGGCAATCCATGTGCTCCGTGGAGAAGCGAACACTCTGGTTTTCTTCATAAACAGTGCGGCTATTACTCAAGTAAATATGGCATCCCCCATCAATGTCAGAGAGTTTCACCAACTTTTATAGCTTGTTAGCGTACATAAAATTATTGTGCCATGTTCATAAATTCTGCAATTACAGAAGGCTCATAAACATTTGAAGTTCTACAGCAGAATCATGTGTTACCTTCAGAATAACCGTCATAGTAACCATCTTTGCCAGATAACCGTGTTTGTCCAATGCCTGCTCCCCAGGCAATAAGAGGTGTCTCCGTCTCTGAGGGATTCCCTGCACCATGGTTACCTGCAAACATTTGAAATTACTTACGTTGCAACTTTCCAGTCTGTGATAACCACCATATACAACTACCTTCAAGACTGTTTCATGAGACAACCACAGCAAATTAGTGCAGGACATGTATACAGCAGCAAGGTGATCCCCTGTTCCCTAATATAAACACAAAACTTCCAAAGTAAGCATTGTAGAATGGACTGGAGAGGCATTCTGGAAACACCAATGCTCTTTCCATGTGCCATTAATGTTGTATCGTGTACCATATGGCAACATATTGTTGAAGATCATCTCCGACTAACTGATTACCCCCCAATATGTTTTCACTTACAAGCCAAGGAAAAACAATGGAAGTTCTTGCCAGCACATGAATTTGGTAACTCACTTAACTGGTAATCAAAATGCTGTCATTTAATAACTCACTGCCAGCACCCTTCTTATTTTGGCAGTAGTTCTATTTTATTATTGCATCCATACCATTTATGAAGCTAACATCAGGATTAATACTATACAGTCATTAAATGGGGCCCTAAATACCTAAGCACTTAAAAACTCCCTATCTTTAACCTTTACCATTACCTGGCTTTGTAAGCCTTTAAATATCTTAGGGCACCACAGAATCCAGTTTGTGTGCCTCTGGAAAACAAGAGCACAAAATGAAGACCTCATATTGTTAATTAAAAAAAACAAAAAAACAAAACAACAACAACTGAAGAAGCTATTTTTGAAAAGCTAGTATAAATACATACTGCAAAACTGAATTTTTCAGGCCCCAATTTCTTTGAGCCATTCTTTTCAATTTTTGTGATTGTTGCAAAAATGTTTATGTGCTCGTGGCAAGAATTATGGTTTGTTAAAATGAATGGCTGTGTAACATGCATGACTAAAGCTTAGTATGCTCTTCCTTACCCCAATCCGTCATTCCATGATCTGATGTGAAAATGTAGGCCGTCTTTCCATCCTCTTGGTAGTATTCATCAATAAGCTGGACCACTCTTTTTATGTTCCTGTCAACTAATGCAATATTTTCATAATATTCCCTACAAAAAAGAAGCATATAACCTCGTTAATTCATGCCAAATTGGGAATTTATCTTAACCATTTGAGCGCCGGTTATTTTTTTTTTTCCCACATGCCGAACACAAATTTTGGTCTCAAGAACACTGCAAAACTCGCTGAGTGAAATGCAGTTCCAGGGTCACCGCACAGATGGCGCTAGCGTGCCAGTGTGTTCTCTTGTCGCAAGAGATTTTATGAAATTTTAAGGCACTTGGTTCTAAGGAGTCGCAAGTGCGTGAATGGGCCTTAAAGCCTGACACAAAAAAATAAATTGTTCCTGGAAGATTTCTCTCCTTTTCTTCGTTTCCCCCCTCCAATTTCTTCTCACTTCTTCAAGTCCTTGTCACATGCTAAGTGCCTACGTGACATAACCCCCCAATTTGAACAACAGCGATTAGTCACACTGGCAGGATGAGCACTGAAAGGGGCTGTTGCTATTGTTTGACTCGGATTCGTAGATCGCTCTTCAAGCTATTCTGTGACGAGCTCATGACGAGCTACGTGCTTGTCGGACAGTCCTATGTCTATCTTTAGCCACGTGATTACCCTTCCGCCCATACACACGCGCAGAAACCGAGGTCAGGTGATGAAAGGGAGGCGGTTCATTGGTTCGGTGGGCGCTTAACTCCCGCAGCACTGTCAGCTCAAAAGTCAACAAAGATTTTGCTTCTTTTTTTTTTTTTTTATAGGGCCTGCAGCGTTGAGTTGCTATGGATGTGCATGTTTATTTATTTTTCTTTTCTATTATGTGCCATGTTATGTTTTGGCGGCACGGCATATGTTCAAGAGCGCAGACATGTCACCAACAAATGACGACGACTCACATACATGTCATTGTAAACCGTTTTTACGCTTATCAAGGGGTTGTGCGAGGATACCAAGGTGTCTCCTCGAGGAGGCACAACAGAGCTTTCATCGTCATGATATCTAGTGAATCATTTTCATTTTCAACGTTAGCTTCTTTTAGGAGAGGGTCGAACATTGTCGTGCCAACCTCAGCTGGAAACGCTAAGCCGATGCCCCGCCGCAGACTCCTCCTCTGACATGTGTATTCTTTTAGGCCCTTGTCCCACACTCTTTTCTTTGAGAAGAACATAGAATAAAGGCTCAGAGACCTCAACGTTTGCTGTACTTTATTATTTACTTTATTTATTCACTTTATAAAAATAAAGCACTATTTTTTGCGGTCAAGTAATTTCATTTCAAGTATGAATTACGGGAATATTTAGTGTGTATGACATTTTACAGCTAGAAGTGCTCCACTACGTACTGCTTGTGATGGAGTGATGTATTTGCATGATAAATTTTTCTCAATATTTTTAAATTGTGAAATTTGTCAAAATTAGTTATTCGCAAAACTTAGCCCGTTTTAGCACTTGATGTGGCTGCTGAAACAGTAAGGAACCGTATTTCATTCTTTAATTAAAAAAAAAAAAGAAAGGTAAAAATAAACTGAGATATTTAAAATGGGAAACCTCAGACAAAAAAAAACGTTGATGCTCCCTCGTCGGTAAAATGCTTTCTAGACAGTTGTTGAAATGAATAAACCACGCGAGGAACCCGATGGGGCAAGCAGATGTCAGCATGCGAGAAGAATAGAGGCTTGGCTTTCTTCAGTTTTCGTTTATACTCAGTTCAGCACAAAGCTGACGGTGCGGTGGGAGATACGTGCGGCCTACCCATTCAACCGCTTCCTATTCATCGCCTGACCACGCTCTCTGCACGTAGGTATGGTCGGGGGCGTAACTACGTGGGGAAAGATAGGCGTATGACTGGTCCGATGAGCATGTAGCATCCACGGCACTCTGGATACTTTAAGTCCGAGGGTCAAAGTGAAGTCTAGCGTTTAGGAGAAGAGGAGGAAAAAAGGTGGAGGCTTCTGCATTTTTTTGTGTGATTACTAACTGGCGGCTAGACCAATCTTTTTTAGCCCTAAACGGTGACGTCAAAACTTCTTTCTTTCCTCTTGCGGAAAAACGGCAAGGGGAAAATCGAGGAGAGTGGAGTGTATACGCATCCTCCTTTCTGCTTGTTGGTTGGCCTTTAAGACTCACAGTTGCAACAGAGATGTTCCACTCTTTCAAGTGCAATCGCTATTCAATCGATTCATGTACACCCTTAAATCAGGGTGAGCGTATATTGCCCCTGGTACCTAGAGGGAAGATTCCTTCTTGGGGTCCCCGAAGCGCTCGACCATTAGACAAGCCGAGTAATAAAACTTTTTTTATTATTGGTGCTGATTATCCCACAAAGCTATAATAGACCAAACCATGTGCACCTAATGAGTAGGTGGATTACTCTCTGTTTCAGTGCTTCAAAGTCGATATGCACAAATTTGGTTTTCTTGTTTACCTATTTGTCATTGCAATTGTCCCCACTCCTTACTGATGGATGGTCCCCCACCACCTCTGTGAAACACGAAGAGGTCCCAAAACACCAGTGGTTGAGAACCACTGTCCTAGATGATACAAGGGTCGTTCAAGGTTGACTGGAGCTTTAGTCCAAAAGAAATCGCTGGACAAGTGCAGCATGATGAAACATGCAGACGACATTAACATAATCCTGCGTGAATATCCCATGTCTGGAATGATGTATTTGACGCATGCGCAGCAGTTCCAGCTATCATGGCAGCGAGTAATGTGTCTGTAGTCGTGGGTGAATAATAAAATTTCTGGAGAAAGAGGAAGTTAAATTAACAAATTTTGAGAAGACTGCAAGGCCAGTATAGGGAAGAAACAATGTCACGGTTAAGACTGTATGAATGGTGTCAACAGTTTGGCAAAGACGACAGCATTTGACAAATGATTTGCACAAACATGTTTGTCAGACTGCAGTCAAGGCATTCAATTTTGCACGTGTTGAGCCAGTCAACCGTGGGAATCGACGAGTAAAAGTGGGACATTGCGGCCGACGCGAATATCTGTCGGCAGTGTTGAGACAATTATTCACGAGCATCAATAAGGTCGGCCCCTCGACAACTGACATTTGATCAGAAGTGGACACGCATGACAATCTGTGAAAAACTCCTGAACCAGTTTCAAGCGGAAGGTGATGACTTTTTGCAATCAGTCATCACAGACTATGAAACATAGATGCATCATTTCACCCCTAATACGGCTAAGAGCAGCAACATAGAGTGGCGACACAAGGGCTACCTGCAGCGCAAGAAAAGCCAGGGTGTCTAGCAAATTATTATTTTGAAATTCCCTGACCACTGTACAGGTAGTTAAATATATAAGACCATTACAAGACAAGGCATTGAGCACTGTGAGGATCATTTTGCATGGGCTTAATCTAACTTGCATATGCCAAAATATTCGGGTTCGTTCAGTCCGGATTAAACAAGCACTTTCTTGCCGCCGACATTGTCAGTGAAGAGGCCACTTCCAGAAACACAATGAAAACACGAGGTTATGGCACATGTGCCTTCCAGCCTGGACTTAGTTTCCAGAGATTACCATTTGTTTGGACTCCTTAGACAGCATCTCCGAGGGAAAAAAATTCCATACAGATGAAGCACTACAGAAAGAGGTCCTGCAGTTGCTACGACAGCAGCCCAGTTCTTTCTATGCCAAAGGAGTCAGGGAGTTGCCAAAACGATGGTAGCAGTACCTGGACGTGCACGAGAATACCTTGAAAAACTGACATACAATTTTCATAATTGTCAGATTTTCCATTTCCTGTGTAGGAATAAAAGTCCCAGTCAACGTGGAACGACCCTTATATTATAGGTTAGCATAGTTCAGGGGTGGCCAGGCTGACCTGGCCTAAGAGCCGCAAACAAAACCCCAAAACTGCCAAGAGCTGGAGGGCGGGCAAACTTTTGTCCAGTGCAACAGACGAAACTCAAACTACTTTCAATCTATCCGAGTCAAAAGAAGTCGGACTGTACATGCAGTAGCAGTAGCACAAGGCTACCGAACTGCAAACTGTCTTGCAATTTAAAACGCTTTCCATTTCTCTTTTAAGGTAAGTGCTCGTGGGACCGGGAGGGAGGCGGAAGTGTGGGGTGGGGTGGGAGGCAGGAGAGGGAGCCGCAAGCCGCACTTTAACACGCGAAGAGCCGCAGCTCGGCCACCCCTTGCACAGTTGATGAGAAGCAGGGGCTTGAAGAGAGAGACATTACTCTTCAAAAATTCATATCAAATTAGAAATTAAAGCTTGATACTTGACATATATGAGTAGAGAAGTGGAGTTAATATGTGCATTCAACTCATCTGTTCCTTTTTTTCTCTTTTTATGTTTTATAAGGGAGGTGCAGAAAAAAAAAAAGATGGTCAATTGTTTTAGTAGCTCCTTTTACTTACAATAAATGATGTTTGTCTGCCTGATTAGTTTGTGTGTGGCCTTTTTTTTTTTTTTTTTCTTTTTTCATAACTTAAAGCACTACTCACATTGAATCTGGGTTGTATCCATGCCCATTGGTGTCCAAGCCTAAAAGGTGTAAGAAAAATACGAGCTTGTCTTGCTGGAGCATGTGCTTCAAAGTTTTGTTGGTAGATGCACTTGCCAAAAATGCCTGAAAACAAAATGCAGGTAAGAGCTTTGGTATACTGCAACTGTTAACCAAGAGTATGAAGCACAGCTGCATGGGCCACATATTTACCCTAAAATAGTGGGGGAGTGCCCACCCAACTTTCACTGAAAACTGGTTTACTATCTAGACATGGGTGCTTAACATATAAATTGCAGATCGGGTGCTTAACATAAAAATCGCAGAATTCTAAAGTTTGGGAAATGTTAATAGTGGGCACTTGAACGAAGTGGGCATTTACGCGGTATTTTAGGGTGTGCCCAAAAGAGAAGTTGTCAAATATGTTATGACAGGGATAATCAAGTTTCACTTAAAATTTACCTTTTTTCCTTACATTCTTAGAAGTACTTTAAAAAATACTAAAGACAATGCGAAAGGTTTTTCTAAAAATGTTTTTCACTTGCTTCGCAGTGGCCTCAATATCACCCAACCCTGTCTATAATTTTCTGCAAACATTTTCCCACAAAATAGACCACACAAAAAGGAGTGGCAATGTCCAAAACCAAACACTGTGCTTATGATGTGAGAGAAAAGGGGGGATGCAACGTTCCAATCAAACAGAGGACTACGGCAGACCGGAATGTTATTTCACCCTTTCTGCTTGCTCTTGTTAATCTACCGCTACGCGTGAGGCAGCACTGGCACAATCTGTTAATTTTCTGTTCAGATGATTTGAGGGAAAAAGCATACTTGTTTTGGTTTACCCTTTTCTGGAAATGAGGAGCCCATACACACAGACAGCATGCTCAGGCTCAATTAAATTCAATCTGAAGTGTAGCACCTAGTAGCACCAATGTGCACAACTTAGTGCTTGCTCATTGATGCTCTTCGGAACACTACAGAGATGCTGCAATCTGAGAAAAGAGGAAAATTTATGACTGAAGTGGATACAGCCTTATGAGCACCAATGTACAAATTGCTCAGTGGTGCCCTTAGAAACACTGCAGACAAGCTGAAATCCCGGAAAAAATGTATCTTGTAATGCAGGTGAAGCCAACTTTAAGGAGATCTCAAGCAATCTCGGACATTGAAATGACGGCACTTTGTACCGAAAATGAGCAGATTGAGTGAACTTAAAGATTTAGTGTAGATCAGTTTAATCTGATATGAAATGATTGTGCATTGTAATTAAAATTGTTGGAGAAAGACACAGGTTTGCAAAACTTGGTAACTGGGTGCTCTGTGAATGTAGAGAAGCAGTTTTAAACAGGTGAAATTTCTTGTACAGACGTTTAAAAATCTTTCAGTTGAATCTGGAAGTGCAATATGCTCATGCTTGCTAGTTTCTGGGATATGTTAGGAAGTTATATCCAGTGCTTGAAATATGCTCAGTGGAGAGCAACTTAGAACAATAAAGGCAATGGCCTTACTTTGATTTGCAACATGTATCCATATTGCCCTTCAAATATCTAGCAAAAAATAACCTCACCACTGTAAACTCATATAACGTGTCTAGAAAATATGTTTTGAGCTCAGTGGCTCTTCTTCTCATTGATTGTTGCTCACGATAAACCTGCCCATTCATATGTTTTCTTGTTCATGCACATACAATTCGGAATCAAAATCTATCTACTTTTTGTCTCACTTTCTACATACATTCAGATTGTGGATTTCTAGTGAAATTTGCAATTTCTTTTATTTTATTAATTATTTAGAACATACTGCAGGCCAATGGTTGGCCCAAGCAGGAGTCGAAAAAACCAACAACAGTATCTCTACATACAAAAGAAGTAACTTTGAAACTCAATTACCAAAAAAAGAGGTTGAATCATATTTGCACACACAAATACACACAATAAGTTCTGTACATTGAGTTGTGAGTCAGCGCCTGTCCTGTCTGCTTTCTTCTACCGTGTCATTGTCTCCTGTGGACTGCTTTTCACCACTTTCAATGCATACCAACTTGCCCAAATCACCACCTTGCTACAGGTACAAAAGGCTCAGTTTTTAACAATCACTATTCAAAGTAAAAAAAATACAGTGCAAATACTTAATACTTTTCCACTTGGAAATTCACTTATAAGTCATTTATAACAATATTCAAGAATAAAAAGCATCAACAGCATCGCAAAAAAACATCACTGTCAGTGACGGTGTGAGAAAAGGAAAACTTGAAACGATTATTGTGAGAAAAGAGTGGAGTTAACGAGTTCTGATTATGGTGCCTGTGGTTCGTCTTATCAACGACTGCAGAAAATAATGTAGATAAAGCCCAAATTTATTTTATAGCAAAAAGAACAACAATTTAAAACGGGAGATTTGCCTACACAGCTCTAGAGTCATAATTCCATTTGTTTGCATAAGGAGAGATGGTGAGTCTGGCTTTCTAAATTCTTCTATTACCAGTATATGCACAGAAGTTTATCTATCAAAATGAATAAGATTTCAGCTCTTATTTCCACCAGGGTAGTCCCTGGTCAGCAATGCCAGGGATACCTAGCTGCATACTACAACCATAAAATGAAATGTTGCAAATCATTGCAGTGTTCCTTTAAACAATTTTCTCTCATCCACCGACATGCACTACAACATGGCTGCAGTACTTGAAACTGCATATCGCAATCATTCCAAGCGAAATTTTCAAGTAACTTCAATCACCTTTGTAGCAAAAGCTAACGCGTCACATTAGCGGTGGGTGTGTTGGTAGTAAAATTAAAACAGGGCATGATGGCTTCACTTGTCTCACATTTTAACTCCACTCTACCATTACCAATAGCAGACTGGAATATTAGGCCCTAAAGCCTTGCAACCAAAAGCAATCATACACATTTATAGCACAACTCACCAACTAATCTGCGCCTTTAGTTTGCAGCATAGGTGTTCATGCTTTGATTTTGTTCTCTATAAAAACATGTAGGTTGTGTTCTTCCCCCTTGTGTAACACTGGAATGGGCCCTAAAAATTATAATAATTATTTGTGGTTGCCATATAGAGAGACTGTTTGCAGTCTCCATCTGGGCATTTGGAAGTTCTCAATCCAAGAACCGAGCAAATGTAGCTTGCAAAGGTCATAATTTACAATACATAACATTGTTGTAACAATGTTATGCATTGTTAATAACTTACAATGCGTAACAACTGTTTAAAGACTACAATATAATTGAAACAGTTTATGAAAGTACCTCAAATTTTGCAAAAACCCAGGTATCCAGTCTGGATGCATCTTCGTCGGCAAAATCAACTTCATCATTGTCGTATGTGCAGGCAAAGACACGCTTCCCATGATCTCCTGGAAAATTAAAGTATGAGCAGCATTTTTAAGACACCACATTACTCTACATTACTGTAAAATACTGGGGAAGTGCAAACCCCACTTTCACTGAAAACTGGGTTGATCAGTAAAAACCAAGGTGGAGGTCAATAAAGAACTTTGAAGGCAGGGAGAACAAAATCGGAGAAAGCATGTTTATTTTCATTCGACATCCCCCTCATCGCAGCATGCGGTCTGATGGCCGCCGTGACGGAGTGAATATTTTCAGCTGATGCCGGCGCTTTGGGGGGCGCTTGACGTACAATTTTCAGAATTCCCAAGTTCGGGAAATGTTAAAAGTGGGCGCTTGTACGAAGTGGGCGCTTCCGCGGTATTTTACGGCAGTCAGTGCCCAGAAAGTAGTAATGACTGGAGTCCCACAAAAAAAAACACCCAGAAAATTTGCTATCTGATCTGCACATTTTACAATGCCAAATAATTGCCTAGTTTCCCCTGAAATTAGGTAAGTGCTCATCAACATTATTAAGAATCAACAAAATCATCAAACCTTATTTTTATCTTGGAAGCATTCAAATCTACTTCTATTCTAGAAGTCCACTGCATTTATTGCAATCTTTTTTAAATTTTAGACTACAAAGCTACAACACAATCTTTATATCTCAGACACAACTGAACTACTTTTTGGGCCTTAATGACAGTCATCCATAACAAAAAAAGGAGTGAGGGTTGGGGAAAGAATTCATCCGTTTATGAAAACATCAGTGTTATGGCAGCATTCATGTACCTTTGCATAGAGGCCTGCTATGCAGCTGCATGCTGGGCTATAGGCTGCACTCCCTATAGCCCACCAAGCTTTCTTGTAAGCTTACCAGACTAACAAAAAGCTTGCATAGATTCTAATGTGCAACAACAATGAAGGATCAAGCTAGGATGATTTTCTAAATGGGCATCAACATAAGAAGCCTTCAGTACCCCTCTCATAGTCTTCTTGGAAGTAAAAGGCCAATGTGGTTCGCCAATTTGCTTTTCAGACAAAAATTATCTGGCAGGTACACGGCAAGTAAGTTTGTCTGCACCTTGAACAGAAGGTATAGTCACGTCACAGTGCCGAGCTCTACATACTATATTCCCTCCAATCAGAGCAAGTAAGGTTGTCGTATGCTCCTTGTGCAGAGGTAACATTTGCGTCAGTGTCAGGTGTTGGGCTGCTGAACCGCGTCGTCATCTGCTGGTCCTAGCAATGGCTGTCTTACCTTTTCTATGACTTTCAGAATTTCACTGGCTCTTTACAAACGAGGACTTAGCCTTCAAAAAAGGGAAGAAGAAGTACCTCAAAGCATTGTTTTTGCCAACTAACAACTACCAGACGTGCGAAACCTAAGGCCGAGATCTTGTTTACTCCCCGCAGAACAGAAAGGCAAACAGTTGCAGGTGCGGAGCTTCGTCGCACATGTGATTACTTCCTCTCACACATGAAGGGGCGCATTTTTGTTGACTCGTTCGCTATATATTCTACAGACTGGTGTTGCCCTAGATGGGTGTACTCACAAACTGGCGAGGCATAAGTGCAGAAAGTTTTTATTCATTGGGCATTTTTAGGGTGCAACCAATAGATGTGCAGGATGCCCAGACAGCAACCCCTTCGAATTAACTGCAATTTCGCTCACCTTTAGTGAAAAGATGCACCATGTCAGCAGCTCCCCAAGCCCACACATATCGGCTCCTGTTGAAGACCGAATCAAACTCCACTGGATTGTCCTTCCAGCCTTTAGTTACGGCACTGACATCTTCATAGAACCCAGCAATGAGGGCCACATGTCCAGGTCGGGACTCCGTTGGCACTCGGGTGTGGGAGATGCCCCAGCTCCCCTTTTCAGTGATAATGGACCTGAATAAAGAAAGTAAGAGATAAACGCCTGTTACCATCGCTTGGACTCCTCGCAGAAACCTAATAACAACAATAATAATTGAAGAAAGAGTAAGTAAAGAGGCAAGCTGGTTGATGTTACACATATTTGAAAAAATCGTAGACGACGGACGAAGGGGACAAACACAAAACATCTTTTGTCCCCTCCTTCGTTCGTAGTCTCCGGTTTTTTCAAATATATAATAATAATGTTCTGTGCATGTTTATGCAGTCCGAAGTTAGACAGCCTCAATGGCTGTCTGGTGTCTCAGCTGTAGATGAGAAATTCAGCCAGTGCAGTACAATTGCTGGCGTGGGCTTTTTATTGTGCACCAGTGCGCTTTGTACCAGTGCAAAGCGCGAGCTTCCGCTCCATGCACTTAAAGCTGGAGCACACCTGCCCACTTGGCCACCGATCCCCCCCCCCCCCCTCCCCCCCCTCCGCAGATACCCGACAGAGTGCAAATGATAGCTTGTTATGACCATCTCCGAATAAATGAAACAAACACCACACAGTTGCTAGAAATGGTTAGGTTGCAGCTACCTTATAGGGATCTCCACTTCACTTATTGTTGAGAATATCTGTAAAGTGAGCATTAAGTTCCAAACAATGCAAAAACTAAAATGGACAAATTTCATTCCTGAACTGCCTGGTACTTTTAAGTTGTTTTAGCATCAATCAACTTCAAAATAATTGCATCGTCACAATTTTTACTGTGCTCTTACATTTTCTGTTATTAAGACAATAACTAGGGATCAATCTATGATTGCAAAATAGTAAGGAGGGGACGTTTTTGTGCTCTATATATTTCTCAAATCTGAGAAGTGGGTCAGCTCGCCTGCACAGTAACTTTCAATCCAAAGGTACGTCCCAACTCTATAGGTTCTGTGCACTGGCAATCCGAAAGAACCCACAAGACATCTGGGGGGGCACAAAGATAGCAGGTATTAAAGAAAGAGTAAGTAAAGAGGTGAGCTGGTTGATGCTACAGTTATTTGAGAAAAACCGGAGACAACAAACGAAGAAGGGGACAAACACACAACGTTTCCAGAGATGTTATGTGTTTGTCCCCTTCTTCGTTTGTCGTGTCAGGTTTTTTCAAAAGATAGTAGGTATGTTCCCTGTTCCCATGGGTAGGAGAGTCTCTCGGTGTGATGTTCATAAAATCATGTTTACAAAGGCTTCAACCGATGTCACTGTGAGATTACATGCACAACCACTAATAAAGTATATCTAATCCCAAAAAGAAGCTTAGATATGTAAACTTTTATCAATTTTCTTACAAGCCGCATGAAGCCAAACATCATAGGAGATGGGCAGCCATCATGCAGCGCATTAGGAAGCAAATCTTTTCGTATTTTTTGCCTTATTTACTTGCTCACAGTGTTGCCAATCATGTGGTTGGTTAAATATGGCTCTTTGTACAGTCTCCCACAACATGAAAGACCCGCTGGGAGCGCGTGACCGAGACGGCAGCGGGCAAAAGCGCCACGCGCACCCCGGACGATTCCATTTTGCCTCAAAGGGATACTGAATAGAAACTTAAAATATAGCCCTAAAGTTCAGAAATAAGTTACACTATCAACTCTCTGCTAATGAAAATCGCATGCTTCTAATTGGAACAGATGGCTATATTTTTTGTTCCAAAGGACTGATTCCAGCAAGCACTCGAAGATCAGTCATCGGAGAGCGCAATGCATCTCGGGAGACGTGACCTCAGCTGACACGGCACGGGAAAGCTGCTTGGGGGCTGGCGTGGTTATCAGCTCTGCCACATTGCCTCGTCAATGCGTTACAACCTGGTCGTTTTAGCTGCCCCTCCCCGCTCCCCGCAGAAGTCAAATAGGCCGGGAGAGAAGGGAAATCCGGTTTGACAGGGCTCACCAGTGCATGACGAGTGTTATTTTCATTCAAGTGCCGCCCAGTGTTTCCACTAGCCACGAAAGCCAGCTTGAGAGTTATAGCACTTTCTCTCAACAGCAATACGAAACATTTAAAACTATCTAAGCTCAAGAACATAATGGTGCATTGTATAGCAACAATCCCCTCTTTTTGCACACTTGCTTGAAAGTGTGCACTGTGGATGGACTTTTTTGCTGCATGGCTGGCACTAAAAGGGTACTAAAGTGATATCTTGGTTTGTCTTTTTTTGTAGCGAACTGAACCTACGCACCCCAAGCGTTTTAGAAAATCCCAGATTACAATCATGCTTGACCTTTTTTCCTATCGAAAGTTCAACCAACCATTGTACTTATCTGAGACCTCAAAAAAACGGATGTGTCACTATGTTTGGTCACAATTTTAATCAGGAAAAAGGCCACACATGATTTCATTTTGGGTTTCTTAGAATGTTTAGGGAATACAGAATGAGTTTGCACCATAAAAAGATAGACTCAAAATTCACTTTAGTGCTTCTTTAATATCTTTTGCGAGAATATGTCTTCCTGAGGCCTTAAGTAATCATGCATAGAACACTCCCAAGAGCTGCCATGCACATGGGAAACATATTCAACCTTCCCGGTTCAGTCACGGGCGGCGTGGGAGCGATGGTGTCTAGGCAGGCACCTATAGATCAACACGTAGCTCCGACATCACACTGCTGCGGTGACGCTGCCGCCAGTGTGGCACACGCGCAGACACTTCACGTGAATCTGGTGTCTGCACATGCAGTGCTCACCTGGTATGGGCATACACAAACTTGTTTGTAAACAGTGTTGATCTATTGGCTGGATGATGCAGTGCAGAAAAAGCTATAGCATTGCTTAGCGACAGCATGATCCATTAGTTGCTTAAAACAGATTGTGCTAGCCAAAAGGGGTAAGAAGAAAACACATGAAGTGCCTCCGGCACGCTAAGCTATAAAAACAAATGCCAGACTGCAACGATTGAAAATGCAGAAGTCCATTCCAACCTTTTCTTCAACAGCTTAATATACACGGGGCTCCCCGCATGGTTTCTGTGCCATTCCGGCCTGAACATCGCTGGGCCAGCCCATCCTGCCGCACCATGTACTTGTTGGCTAATTTTAAAATTTTAAGAATCTATGTCAAACAAGTTTGTTTGCTTCTTCTACAGAGGGTGACAGTGACATCACGGCTTTTGAGGTTGGGTTGAAAGATTGCTCAGAGTAGGTACTGGTGGGATGCGACGCCGTAGTACGTAAACAAAGGCAGCGTCATCTGTTAGTCATAGCAATGGAGTCTGTTCTACGGCGGTCAGAACTCCATCAGTTCCTTACAAACGAAGACTTGATCTTTGAGACAAGGGAGAGGGAATAACTGAGAACATAGCAAAGAATTTACCACAAGAGCCTATGCACAGGTTCTTTGAGTCGCAACGTTGAATAGGTTGTTTACCCACTAAAGATGCCGTTTGCCGGGCTTTGTTGCACACACGGTCAATCTTTCCCTTTCCTTTCCCATGCATGGAGAGACACGTTTTGATCGACATGCTCATCATAGAAAGGGTGGGCAGTTGTGGAGGAAAGGTCACATAGTCAGTATTCTACTGTTAAAGCTTTTGCACACAGACATGACAGTGCATTTGTGAGACAGGAGTGAATGCATGTGGATGATGACATGCAATCAGCTATTATCATTTCAGTACATCCTTGTTCATGGGTCACACTATAGTTGATTAAGGCGTGTTTCTTAACTCTAAAATATCCTAAAGTCAGTTTTTGAAAGAGCTGTAAAGGAACTCATATTCAGATTCAATCTCTTGCAAGGATTAGATTCAATCTCTTGCAAGGATTTGCCTACACGAGTTGACACATGTTAACCAAACGAGACAAACATCATTCTTGCAATGGTGTAAAATCTCCCAAAGTGGCTTGTTTAGGCATTTTCTTAAGCCGTTAGGAACCAATCTATCCATGTAAAATAAATATATTAAATGTAAAATTGCCAACCCCGGATCGGACACAATGACATGTTGTTCGACACTGCTCATGCACAAAGCTAGGTTAGGTCAAACTTCGGCGGAATACTTCATCATTCGAGCAAAGAGGACACGGGCAGAGCATGTTCGATAGAAACCCGGTGCTCTCGTTACCATGTAGCCTCTTATGGGCCCTTTACCGTAAATACGGTGCCCTGGTGGTGCCATTCTTCTGAAGCTCAAATACTTTGTCCGCGCGGAGACCATCGGCGACGATGAGGACCAGTCTTGACGCTGGTGCGGGCAGTGGTACTTCGTAGGCGGGTAAGCCATGAATGATCGGGGACTTAAAGTAAATGTCGAAGATGGAAAACAAAAACACCACGTGCACTGCCAACCCCACGGCCCCGGCAAATACCGAAATCAGCATTATCGAGCGACTGCGTCAGTGCTAAATTCCTGCAAACCTATCAAACTCTACGGGGAATTCGGCCATCCTCGTAGCTTCCCTGCCGAAGAAGATTCCGCTGGAGGAGCATCATCACCCGAAAATGATGGAACAGAAAGCAGAACCTCTGTGAAGCTGGTGCAGGCTTGTTATGCAGAAGTTGCATAAGGCCACCGCTGCGCGGCCACCGCTCTGCCCACGAAAGCAGAACTGATGATAGCTACATGAAAATAAGGTAAATTCACAACCACCACTTATCACTGCTTCTTTGAATAAAAGCAAGCCCAAATTAATTTTGTTTAATTTCTTCATGTATTAAACAAGCGCAAACAAATGTTAAACCCGTTGAACAGTCTTCAAAAGGCAGTAAAATCATCTGGTGGGCTAGTTGGCTAAACATAATGAGAAAATTAGCGCAAAAGGCAGCTTTCGCCACTACCACTATCGCCTAAACGATTACAGCGCTACTTTTGCCTAGCGGAAGTATGAACTAGACGAGATTGGTTCTTTTTCTGCTCCGACGGCTCCGACCACCCCGACCACGCTCCGACCACTGTGGCTACGACGACTTGACTTGGTGCTCTTGCTTAGTCTTTGTGGTTTGTGGCCTGCGTTGAACTGTGTAATTCTCTGAACTGTATTGGTGCAAAAGACGGACAAGAATGGCAAGCTTATCAAATCTCTGTAGGTTCTCTTGCAGAACCTTAGTAACACGGGCAGCGTTCAATCCGAAATTGAAGCCTGGCCGGCAATGCTGGGAGCAGCTTGTAAGTTATTTTCAACGTAGTTATTTTTTTTTTTTTTTTTTTTACAGTTATCGTTAGGACTACCTATTACCTGAAACTCAAGTTGTTTCAACTTCACATGTAATATCCTCGTCGAAGGGGTCAAGTGCTGAACAGTCTCGCGGCTTCTTATGAACTTTGTAATGGTGGCCCGGTCAGCAAGCTCTAAATTGCCGCTCCCCGTTTTTGTTTCAGGCTCATCTTTTTTTCTTTTTTTTTACAGAAGTAGTTTTGGACATTAGTTCAGTAATAATGGCTATAACATTACTAAAACTTTGCCCCCCCCCCCCCCCCCAAACTACATACACGCATACATACATATGCACCCACTTGTTTGTACATGCCTTGCACGCATGTCATCCGAAAGTTGTTCATCTGCCTTGATGCTGGGGGATTGGCCTGAGCTCACGCTCTGTTTGGTCCATGTGGTAGCTGCTGGTCACTCACTGGTGGCTACCACTGGTGTTTGGAAAGCATTTGCTCTGAGGTGCTTGAACAAGGCTGCAGTCACTGCTACAGTTTCTGTTGCTGTGATGTTAGTTGTATAAGTTGCTGCTTAAAGGGGGGGTGCAACGATTTTGAGATTGAAAGTGTTTTTCATCTCGTCATTTTTATGTTGTACATCGCGTCCCGGATGATAGACCAAACATCTCCTACATTAAAAAGTATTGCGATTCCGCTACATAATCGCAAAGCAAAAGTCTAGCTTTTTCTCCCACCAGCAGCCGCGAGTGGCAGGCAGCCGCAAAAGCTACAGCGAGAAGATTACGTGACCTTGCTCGGCTCTAAGCTGGGGCCCTATGTTGCACTTTTTGGACTCCCACGGCAACTAGGGAGAAGGAAGGGACGTCAACAACGCAGCAAACGCAGATTGGATGTTGATTGGTGAGAGTCGTTGATGACGAATTTCTGCAGAAGAAAAAAAAAAGAAAAAGTGAGACTTGTTTTCTTCTGTGGAAATTCGTCATCAGCGACTCTCACCAATCAACATCCAATCTGCGTTTGCTGCGTTTTTGACGTCGCTTCCTTCTCCCTAGTCGCCGTGGGAGTCCAAAAAGTGCAACATAGGGCACCTGCAACATAACGCCCGCTAATGTCAGCATAGAGAGGGAGAGGGAGTGTCCTCCGAGAGAGCACACGGGAACCTACATGGCACCCCGAATTACGTCACTACAAGGCGGACCAGGTGTGACCCTGAAGACTGAGTGAGTTGAGGGGTGCCAGAAATGCCAATAGACATGCAGGTGAATTCGGTTTTCTGTTCTTTACTTTAGAAGTGTCAGAGGGCAACTTCCACAAATCTTTGACCAAAGTGCGGAAATCGTTGCACCCCCACTTTAACGCCCTTCATGCACCCATATAGGCTGGTGTTTAACCCCTTAACTGATTTTCGTATGCGGGCACTTCTGCCCTTCAACGGCCTAATTATTGTCTTCAAAATCAAACTTGTTGCCTTCAAAACCAAATTTCTAGCCACAAAAGGAAAGCTTAAAAATATTCTCTGCTGCCACCTGTTGGCACAGCCACAGACTAAGCCATGAGTTAGCCCGATTTGTCCAAAACGATTGAGTGCTTAAACATGGGAAAGCAGACAAACTGTACTCGTCCTGAATGGTTTAGGGACGGCTCCACGTTGACGAGCTAGGCTCATCCAAGGCGGTTAAAGGGATACTGAACCAAACATTTTAGCGTCCATAAAAAGTTGCGCATGATCTTTCCACGAGCCAGCGCCAATGGGCGTGACTATGCGCAACAAAATTGATGTCATAGTCCATCATTCACTCTTAAGATGACAGTGAAATTTATGGACTCCGGGCAAAAGGAGAACAAAGACAGGCTCTTCATCTCCACAAGTGCAAGCTATGTGCTTGTTATACCAATCAATCACCTACCTTTTACACCAGACCCCACTGTGGAGATGAAAAGCCTGTCTCTTCGTTGCGTGTGCTCGCGCACACCGGCGGCTGCTGGCTCGTGGAAAGATAGTGCGCCACTCATTTGGACACTGAAATGTTTGGTTCAGTATCCCTTTAAGGGGCTAAAGAGGCTGTGCAACGATATTGGGTAGAAACGTTTCTCACTTTACATAAGCTTATTGGCACTAGTTTGACCCAAGTATATTCGCATACAGTGCCTCTGACCAGGAAGCTTCTTTGTCGCAGTGTAATTTCAAGGATAAAAGCAGACTTTTTTCATTGGTCTCACCTTTGCAAAACAAGATGTTACTCCAAGTGACTGCGGCGCTATGTTTAAGTCATGGACATGAATGCCTTGGAAGTGGCAGCCGTCTACTAAGACTGGGCCACCTCCTGGAGCCCACTGCCTTCACTGAAGTGAGCGATGACACCACCAAACCGGCCAGAGCTTTCCCATCCGAGACAATCATTCAACAGCCCACGGGAGTTCACCTCAGCTCACTGGCAAACTCGCTTAAACCTTTCTCGAACTTTCGAGCAACGGTGCTTGCAATGTTGAGAAGACTGTGTCGTCTTCCCCTTGTACATATCGTCTCATAATCACCCTCACTTTCATCTTGTATATTATATTGTCACATAATCACCATTGCCTAGATGCAGCACCGAGGGCCTCCATGGTACGAGTTGTTGCCTTTCTGCGGTGCCGCAGCTCTCCTGAGCCAATAAAGATTATTATTATTATTATTAGTATTATTATTATTATTATTATTATTATTATTATTATTATTATTATTATTATTGATGGTATAGTAATGGGGATCACATTCTTGTCACAGTCATGGAGATTTTCCTATGATGGCGATATTCGAATCCAGCTCGTAGATTGGACACAAACACTGCATGTGCACTGGCTTGGGCTCGCTACGATCAAGTCTCAACGAGCTTTCAGGTAGTGGCTCGTGTCAAATCGCTGCGGTGACGGGAACAACCAATCTAACAATGTCCGAGCTCATCATATGTCCTGTGCTTTGCCAACCCTTGCACGTGGGTATGGTGAACATTGCATATAATCGCCACCAGATCATGTTGCCCCTTGTTTTGGCTGCGAGTTCAGGGGGTGAAAGTTGCTCGTTTTTCTCATTTTTTTTCCCCGACTGGCATTGCAAGGAGAGAAAAATGAATGTTTTCTAGGCTATGAACGCCGAGGATTAATTTCACAGTATTTAGTGAAATTACAAAAATCGTTGCACAGGCCTTTTATCACCGAACATCACCACTCAAGTTGGTATCGCATATGCGCTCTCCAGTACACTACTAAATTACCGAGCATCCGTCCACTTTACAATAAGCGCCATCCCCTCAATTTTGTAACATTTGGAAAATACACAATGGACAAATCTTTACATACTGTTGAACTAAGGAACAACCATCCCCCAGTTTACATGATTATCTCAAAATATTGTGTGGGCACTTGCTTAAGGTTTTGCGGTAGTTTTCGTAGTTCTTTTTAGTCATGTGACAAAATGGAAAAAAGTGGCTAATTGTGCCATGCTTACAGCATTAGATATGGAATGAAATTAATTTTTTTTTTTTTGTCCATAACTTAGAAGTTGATGTTCATTTCTGATTCCAGCGTCTGACGCCACTGGCCAGCATGCACAGGAAGTTGACATCGGCAGCCTCATCACAGGGTCACGGCAGCCATGAAAACCACACTAACAGCACTTTGGTTTACTTGGGCACAATTCGTTCAACGGTGAAGATGGTAAAAGCCTTGTCTCTAACGACGAGTTTTGTTGGTATTTTGGCACAGCCCATTTTGCTGCAACAGCTCAATGGCTCATCGAAAATTGCAATAGGGATTGTGACCGTTTTTGCTTCCTTTTTCATCTTCGTCACTCCACTACTGCTTCACTATATTACAAGAAGGTAACTATGTTGTTTTGCATACTCATTTTCTTTTCTTGGTTTTTGATTTTCAAGAGAAGCATAGCCGCCTAATAGAAAGAAAGCCTGCGTGGTCAGTGCCAGAAGAATTGCCTGCCTGGCAGCCGTAAAGAGGGAGGAGGAAGAGAGACCACACGCATTGCTCGAAAAGCGCAGTGGCCAACTGCAGGATGAAACAAGCCTTGCCCCCAGAGAGCGGTGGCGCCAGTGTCTGAGTAGGAGCAATAGGTGCCTTGTAGGTGGCCATAACCTGAGAGAGGAGGCTAAGCCATCGGTTAAGAGAAAATTTTGCTGCTAAAAATTAAAGGTTTGTTTCTCAAAACTGTCGCTCTGGTGGTGTGCACCTTCCTTGCTCTTTCTCCCAGGTTTGGCGGCCGGTTCTGGTGCTGACCTCGCGGGCTTTCCCCTTATATGGGAGGCTATGTAGACACTCACTCTGCCTATGGGAGCAATTTCTTGCTGTGCTCTTCATTCAAACACAATATGAAATAGAATAATCTAAAGCCTGATTATATTGCATTTTAAATTGTGGCTATGATTTTTAGTTTCTGAATATATGTATGTGGAGCAAAGTAGTGTTTCTTGCAGATACTTCAGTATTGGTGTTAGTGCGAGTCGAAGGTGTGTGGCATATATGTAAGGGGACACAAAGAAAATAAATGACTCAACATGAGTTCAAAACAATGTATGGGCACATAATGAAGGACCAAAATATGCCAAGAATAGGCGTAGCATCTTTTCCCGTTAAGTTTGATTCCAATATTATAAACCGTAATATTTCGAGAGATGCCCCACCGCTGAAAGATAACCCACCCCTATTTTCGGCACGAGTTTTTACTTTTTGAAAAACACCGAAAGATACCCCACTTCTAGTAATTGCAGGGTTCTGGCCAATGATGACCTTGGCAGAAATGGTGTTACTTACCTATGATGGGAGACAAGCAACAATTGCAGACTCGAAAGGACAGTGTGTTTGCTTTATCGCCCCTTGCTGTGGTCACATGTTTCAGATGCCACAAAATCCAAAACTAGCATGTTTTCAACTTTTTTGATTGCATACCAAAAGTTGGCCCACTCATTTTCACACTACTGCCTAGTTGTTTTCAATTTTAGGTGGGCTATCTCTGGTGATATTACGGTACTAATAAAGTCAAACTAGTTTCTGTCTTTTCAGCGAGTTTTATTGTAGGAATAAAATGGTTTCTTTCCAGGTATGTGACAGAACTCAGGTTCGACAGCAGCAACAAGCAATTCAGTGCAACGACTTTGAGTCTTCTGAACCGAAAAAGGAAATTTGACTTTACGGCTGAGGATGTCAAGATCCCCGCAGTTCCAGGTCCCTTCACTACATTGTTGGCCAAGGGGCGCCCCTTGTTTGTGGACATTCGGGACTTTTATGATGTAAATGTGTTGAAACACTTGATGGGTTATGATAAACCCATTGACTGGCATCTCAATCAACCCCAGGAACAGAGCTTTGCCCAAAAACCCCCTCAAGAAGAATCGCCAACTGCGAGGAAGGGGATGTGACTAGGGTTTGTTTGTTTGTCGGCAGTTTAATATGTTACCATAGGCCTCCTGATGGTGCATAGAGGATGCAATAGGACACTGAATATTGCACACCCTGTTCTTGTGTTGGCTATTCCTTCGAAATGATAGACTTGTTAACCTCAGAAGAGCATGTGCTGTGTGCATTTATGAAAAATGTTTGCTGGTGCAGTGACTTCTATGGAAAATAAGCCTCAAAGACAGATCCTTGTCCAAGTGCTTTACATCTGCTCTGCTGAGGTGTCTTTACATTATGACGAAGCTGGCCCTTCGAAGTTGTTAATTAGCTGTAGGGATTAGGAGTGTTTTGTAGATCTTTGTCACAAAGTGTTTGCTGACATCGTTCGAAGGTGCAACATGTGTCTGGTTTGCACATTGTATTCTTTGTGTAACATGGTGGACCACAGGACACAATCAGTCCTGTGTTCCACAGCCACTCCTAAACAAAGTGTTTTTTGCTTTCTTGCATGTACAGCTGGCACGTATTTATCGTCAGTCTTTACAGAACTAAAACAGTGTGGCTACTCCTTCCAATGGAACTGTCTTTTTCCAGAAGCTTGAAAGGAGCATTCACTTAGTCAATATTGCTATTGTGGAGTGACATGGTCGTCAGAGGAGCTTTTTCTCCTGCTTTGCAAAGTTGCTCCATGAGTGACTATGGCTGGCTTTTTCATATGAAGTCAAAGACACTATGTTGGGAGGGAGTCTAGAATATCTTGTGAACTAAATCAGAATTTAAATGTGCACAAGGTTAGTTAAAGTTGGAAGTAGATAAAGGTTGCTAGTTAGGGTATTTGTATTATCTTAGCACAGTTGTACAAAGAAAGCAAAAACCATTGCATCAAAAGCATTGGAAAACGCTGTCGGGTTGTCCGCCAACCTGGAATTGTCAGAATTTCATAGCATTCTGGAATGTCTGGGTCTGTCAGGGAAATAGCCAAAAATTTGGATAAGTCGGGGAAAATTGCTCGTCAGAGTAGTGTGGTGATGCTGAACGAGGTGTGAGGGCAGAGCCAACACCTAGATAAGAAAGCCTAAGCGCTGAATTTTCCTGCGTCACTAAAGGTCAGTATATGCCAGAGATAGGATATGTCCACGGCATCAGCGTTCAGCTAGGAGTCATGTTCTAACTGATTGGACACGAGTTACAGCCGAACGCTGACGCCATAGTCTTGTCTAATCTCTCTCCTATGCTGGCCTTAGTAATGCAGGAAAGCACTTGGGCTTGCTTATCTATAGACATTTTCCACAGGAGCGCCGCCATCTTGAATTGTCGTCACTTCCAGTATGGGCGACGACAAAATAGTAAAACGTTTCAACCTGTTATTAGTAAAAAAATAGAGGGGAGCCAAAACCAGAATGTGTGACGGTTAGGCTTATATCCTAAATATCTTCTATTGGCGTGGTGACGGCAAAGTAATGTTTTCGCCCATACTGGAAGTGACTACAATTCAAGATGGTGGCGCCCTTGTGGAAAAGGTCTATAGTCAGGTACAACATAAAAAAGGCAATGTGAGAGGAAAAGGGCGCACATGAGGAAAGCCGTTGTGGAAAACCAGGTCGCTCCTCTCCACTTCAACTTTTCTAGTTTCCGCTATCTTACCCCTTGCACTGTCTTATGTTGTATGTGAGGGGGTGTTGGCAGAGCATGCAGTGGCATGAGTGGCCGTCATCCTGTGTAACAGTTGCCCAAGGGATCTAGGCAGCGCAAGCCATCCCCCCATTAATTTAATGAAACGGGAGTAGTCACTGCAACCTCATCCTCTGGCAAGCATGACGTGTACACCCAACTACTGGCTGCTGTTTCACCTGATTTTTCGGCCAGTCACGTGCGCAATGTGTTCTTGTTTTCATGTTGCGTTTTAAAAATGAAAATATGTACGATATTGCTTTCGAAGGAGTGCTTTTATCTGGACTGAACAACCTGGTGACTTCAGTGAAGATCCATTTAGCAAGTGCCAAGATGTTTGAACGCCATAATGATTCATAAGTCTTTTCATTCTCTGGCAGCTACTGCCACACGTTTTCCCATTGACATTTCTCACATGTGAAATCGCCACAAAAACACAGTTGAGAATAAACAAGGCGGGCTCAGATAGATTTTAGTATCGTATCCCCCCCCCCCCCCCCCCCCCCCATTTTCGACAGTAGCTGCTTTCTTACTGTTCTGACATGTAGTTCTGTCGTTGGTGTGTCATACTTGGAAAAAGACTGCAAAGTGTCAGCAACTCACTGGAATTTGTTAGTGTTGCTTTGCAGCATCTACAACCTCCAGGTGTGTGTGTGCTAGCGTTGGCACATACATTCACTTACAGGAAATGCTCTAGTATTTCCTTTCAAGTTCTGTTCATAGAGGTGGTTTATGAACATGAGTGATCGAAGGGCACTTTTTGTGGAGCTTTTACCAAAAGCATTAAAAGGCAACGGGCCCAAGGTTCTGAACTCTTGAGAAGGCAATATGTGGCCAGATGCAGTTGGTGAAATTCGTTGCTAAAGTATGATATAGAAGGAGAGACCACAGTGTAAACCAATTAATTAAGAAGTAACAAAAGCGAACACGAAAAAAGTTACCGGTCCATAATATGTGACAGCCATCCTTATTTCTCCTGAAGTAGTATATTAGCCATTGTTCTGCCACTGCTTTTGTTCGAGCTTGTTTACAAGAGTGGCAACCCTCCCTCTAAATCTCTGCTGCCTTCAGTACTCGTTGCCTCTATTTTAGTAGCTTTTCCTAACGAGCTATTTCCGTTGTCCTGTGTATAAGATCAGCGTGGGCCACACTACCTGCTGCTGACATTCCGTCATGTATAGTAACCCCTACTGTCGGCGGTTCTTTCTTGCAAATTTTAGTTATCTCGAGATGAACTGTAATATTCGTACTTCTCGGAGCGTTGGCGAAGTCGTGGTCGCGACGGGTTGGTTAGCCCCGTTGAGCCCGCTTCTCACCGAGCGCTAGTGCACTGTGGAGAAGTGATGCCCGCGGAGCTGACTCCTTTCCGAGTCTCGCTTTAGAGCGGGGTAGTGCACGTTCACGCACGTCAAAAAAAACTAAATTTTGATATTTGGCATGCTTTTTTTTTTTTTTTCTCTAATGAATTGTTTTGAGGTTGGCATTACCGTAAATTTAATATTTAAAAGCTTTTTTTTGTCACCCTTATGTATGATTTCAACTATTCAGGCCAATTAATGATTTTAGGGGAGGTTCTCAAGGTGAAGGTTGATTGCAGGTTGAATAATGCTTCCACTTCAAATGAAGCGAATCTTGCGCCCTCTAGGTAACTGGTGCGCAACTGAAAATGTCAGCTGCGCACCAGTCGCCTAGAGGGCGCCAGTTGCGCTCCATCTCGAGTGGAATCAATTTTGCTTTGTGCCAACTTAGTGAAGGGTTTAGGGAAAGGCGCAGCAACTATTCGGTTTGGAAATATTCGTCCAAAACCCACTGTTCCCACACACTATTGACGAAGTATCCAATTCCATGGTAGCATTGTTGTGAGCCAAGCAGAAGACAATCGGCAACAATTTATTATCGCATGAATACAGCTCAAGTTCGTCTTCTATCTCCGCTCCTTTTAATTTATTTATTTGTTTATTTATTTACAGTACTCTCAAGGCCGTGAGGCGTTAGGGAGTGGGTATTACCATATTGCTGAATCACTTCGCGAAATGCGGCGGAGTCCTCGATGGCTGCGATGTCACCGGGAAGGCGTTTTGATGTGCTCTGGAAAAACATCGCGGCCGGGCTATTTTTTTTAGGACGATCTAGGCTAGAAGACGAATAGGTTGGCGGAGTGAGACGAGTCTGATGTAGTACACTCTAAAAAATGCCCGTGCGTCTGCTTTCCCGCACAACACTCGGAGAGCCAATCAGCGCAACTTACGGAGGCAGCTCAGCGAATGACGATGCCGAAACATGTTTAGACCAAAAAACGCAGTCTGAGTTGTGACATTAATGGCGAATTCCACCGGTCGTCTTGGAGCGCGCCGGGATCGACTTTTCTGGAGCGAGCCTATTTCACTGGGCGATCGGGATCGAAACCGACGTGTTTCACTGGTCGTTTTGGATGAGCTCCCGCTCCAATCTCGATCTGGATCCGAGAAAAGTTGCTCCCACGATTTCGGCCGATTCAACCGGAAGCCAGCCGGGCCAGCCCTCGGCGCACACACCTGACTTCCTTTCTCGTGGGGCATCTCGCCTGATCTCGCCCACCTTGCCTCGGAAGAAGAAGAAGCACGTCGCGGGCTGGGGTGCTATGTTGCGCTTTTTGCACTCCCAGGAGACTTGGAAGAGGGAAGTGACGTCAACGACTAGAGCAAATGCAGATTGGATGTTGACAGAAGAAAACAAAATCAACATCCAATCTGCATTTGCTGCGTTGTTGACGTCACTTCCCTCTCCCTAGTCTCCTGGGAGTGCAAAAGGCGCAACATAGCCCCCCTGGCCTCCTAGATTGTCTCGACATCAGAAGAATTCGTAATGGCCGCTTGCTTACCCCTTGGCTCGACAGCCGGTTCATTTTCCAGGAAGGAGAAGAGAATGTATTTGCCGCGCTACGGGCATTCCGGCAATCTTTGCTAGAAGCGCCTGAGCCATTCCTGTCGCTCGTGCGTCGGACATGTGTTAGCGCCGCGATTGCGAAAACGTCTCCGAAACGACCGCGGCGGCCGCGGAAAGGGGATTCCCGGGCAGTTGAATGACGGGGAGGCATCCGCCGATCCCGGAGCAGTGGTCATGCTCCACCGGGGATCCGTAGGCGGTGCGACCCCGTTTGGATCGTGTGCTCTAGTCCGGATCTGGTCAACTGATCCCGGCGCGCTCCAAAACGCCCAGTGGAATTCGCCATAAGCAATGCAAAACGTCACGCTTGCATTGCTTAATGTCACAACTCAGACTGCGTTTTTTGGTCTAAACATATGTTTCGGCGTCGTCATTCGCTGATCTGCCTCCGTAAGTTGCAGTGATTGGCTCTCCGAGTGTTGTGCGGGAAAGCAGACGCACGGGCTTTTTTTAGAGTGTAGGGGCGAGTGATAGACTTTATGCAATGGGCACAGACGAAAAAATTTCCGTCGGGTAGCAAGTAAGGGAAGAGAAAGGTCAGATTTCATTCGAGTAACACTAGAAAAACGTGAGTAGTCAGATTGAATGAACCGGGCAGCACGGTTTTGGACAGCCTCAATACTGTCTGTTAGTGAAGAAAGGTGAGGGTGCCAAATGGGAGGATGCATACTCTAATTTCGATCGTACTAAGAAAATGTAAAGGAGTCTCTTTAGGTTACTTGGGAAAGTTGGGACAGATCTGAAGTTGCGACGGAGGTAACCTAGGCTTCGGTTAGCAGCAGACACCGCTGAATTAATATGACTGTCCCAAGAGAGGTTTGTAGTTAGAAGAACACCAATATACTTGTATGTGTCAGTTTGTTGTAGAGGAACAGCATTAAGAGTAAGAGGAGAGGAAGTTTGGAAGTTAGAACGAGAGAAGCGCATGTGTATATATTTGTTAACGTTGAGGGACATTTGCCAATTACTACACCATTTATTAATAGAGTCAAGGTCATCTTGTAGCGCTGCAGAATCAGAGGGAGATGCGATTTTACGATAAACGACACAGTCATCTGCAAATAAACACATTGATGAAGACTCCTGAAGTGGAAGGTCGTTGATGTAAATAAGGAAGAGTAGGGGACCAAGGACTGTTCCTTGGGGCACACCGGATGTTACAGGGGCCAAGGCAGATGAAGAGTCGTTAGCATAAACAAACTGGTTTCGTTGCGAGAGGAAAGTTTAATCCATGAGAGTACGTTGGTGTCAAGGTTTAACGATGAAAGCTTTTTAGTAGCAGTTGGTTATGCGGTACTTTGTCAAAAGCTTTAGCAAAATCAAGAAATACAGCATCGGTTGGAAAATCGGAGTCGAGGTTAGAAAAACGGTCATGGGTTAAGCAAAGAAGCTGTGTTTCACAAGAAAAGTTTCTACGGAAGCCGTGCTCTGCCTTGTTAAAAAAAGAAATGGAATCAAGGTGAATGGATAGATTCTTATGGATTATGTGCTCCAGTATTTTTGAAGGTATAGAAGTAAGACAGATAGGCCTATAGTTTAAGGGAGATGATTTATTACCGCTCTTGTGGACCGGGATGACTTTTCCGATCCTCCAATCGTCAGGAACTGCCGCTGTATTCGAAGTCTGCTGAAAAATTTTGGTTGAAAAAAGACTCGACGAACACACTGTGCGCTGCAGTATATTAGAGTCAATGTTGTCGACGCCACAGGATGAAGACACTTTCATAGATTTAATAATTTTAACAATACCGTCCAAATCACCATATATTGGATCCATATAAAGGAGGTTGTTAGCAACGGTTGGCAACAATGCTAAAGGACTTGGGATGGTGAACTGAACAAAGAATATGCTATTTAAAACTGAAGCACACTGACTCGCCTCTATTTTGTTTTTAAATTCATCTTCCAGGTTAAGTGGCGAGCGTGGAGTATGGTTAACAACTTGCCAGAATTGGCGAGAATTATTGAGTAGCAGGGATGGGAGGGTTTCCTGGTCGAAAATACGTTTCTGTTACGCAAGCATGCGTTTGTACTCATTTGCGCATTCATTATACCTGTCCCAAGATTCAGTGGTGTTATTATTTTTGGCTGTCCGAAAACGGCGTTTTTTCTTATTGTTGAGTATTTTCAGCGAGCGCGAGTATCAGGGGTTAGAAGATCGGGGACTTAAGGTGGTGCTTGGGACATGTATTTCAACAAGTTCTAATAATTTGTTCTTAAATTTACACCAGTTTTCGTTCACATCCTTACTATCGAATTCATCTAAGAAAACAGAGAAGTAATTTGAGAGGTTCATGCTAAACTGCTCATAATTTCCTTTGTTATGTAGCCTTATCGTTTTAACAAGTCTTATACGTTCAGGTGCTCCAAATGCTAGGTCACAATGCACTGCCTTGTGATCACTTATGCCTTCGGATCTAGACAGCGGCGAGACACACTCAGGTTGATTCGTTAATACGAAGTGTAATATATTTGAGCACACGTCATTTACACGCGTTGGAAAAGAAACCATCTGGGACAGATTAAAATCTAAACAAAGTTTAACAAACTCATGACAGTCACTGGTACCATGAACACTATCTTAAACAGGCGAATTCCATTTAATATCGGGGAAATTAAAATCGCCAAATAAAAGAACAGGATAGTCAGGAAGTTGCACACATAAAGCGGACAGCTCGTCATGCAAAGAAGGCACAAAATTAGATGACACATCGGGTGGCCTGTAACAGGCGCCAAGTAAGATGGTTTAAACTGCAAGACATTTTCATGTCTTACACCTTGACAGCCAGTTTCCAGAGTTTCATTCTTTCGTAATCGTCAGGAAAATTAATCAAAATATTGAGGGGAAAACTTTGAGAGTCGGGTAATTTGAAAAGTACGAAGAAGGCACGGCCACTGATGCAGCATATTCAGGTCGGATTTGAAATCATGTTTTTCAGCGGAAAATACAATTTTATAATTCACTCGTACAATTTATTGCACTCAAAATGGTACGGGCAAGTCCCAGAGGCTGTAGGGCTTCGTAAAATACCAATAGTGATTTTGTCACAAGTCCTGCACCAGCTCACGATGGTGGCACAATGGGAAATAATTCTTTAAACGATCCCTGTCATTATTTTGGAACTACTTACAAATTCGTGGAAAAATATCTTGGATCATAATAACGCGCCAGAAATAAACCTAATTAAATTTTGCATTCTATAAAGAATTCTAGGAAGATTCAATTTAGAAATCCACAAAAACAAATTTTAAGAATTGGACGCTTCTGGCCCAGCGTTCGAGTAGCCATTGGAGCAGCGTGTAGCAGATGGGACACGAGTGGTGGGTCAGCGTTTGGCTGGGACTCACTGATTGAATCCGAATACCAGCCCCACACAGATATGCAGCATTCTGAGTCAAATGTACCCCGCGCGGGCCTACGGCTCTGAGCAGTACGGCCTTGTTTATCTTGGAGCTGAAGAAATGACGCACCATATGCTTATTTCTTGTGCCTTGACTCACAAGCAGCGTTCCCCGCAGGAGACTCGTATCACCACAGAAAACAGAATGTTCAAATTGACTCTTCGGTTCGGTTCGATAGGCGTTTGTTGGTAGTACATGGTTCCAACTGGTGATGTACGTACGGTACGGTAGGGCAAAAGGGTGTGGCGGGAGGTGGGTTCTGGGGGCGTTGGGGGAGAGCTTAAAAATTCTTTCCTACAGTGTGAAATTAAAAAAAAAAAAAAAAAAAAGAATCAGTTTTTGACAGGTTTTTTTACGCCCCAAGAATTCTCAGCTCGTGAAGAACGGTTTCGCTAGGTTTCGCCTCGAGTACTATCGCCCCCTGGTGCACTAGAAAGGCAACTGGGCGATGAAGTACTCTCGCATAAAAAAGAAGCTTAAAAGAACCCCTGATATGGTTTTCACGAAGAACCTTTTGGGGTGCAAACTAGGGACAAGCCGAAGAACCCATAAAAATTATTTTTTTACAGCCAACCTTTTTCCTTCCTTTTTTTTTGAGAGTAGGCCGATTTTTGGAAAGCCGAGGACGTTGGCCAGGATAGAATTCGTCGTGCTGCTTTGCCTACTGCAGGGGTCTCAAACACGCGGCCCGCGACTCGCTGAGACGCAGCCCGCAGGCAACCGGCTACAAGTCTCGAGCGCTAGAAATAGCATGCGCCGTAGTGATCTCATCTCGTCTATTCATTTTCTCTCGAAAAGTAGCTATGGTATTTTAACATGTTCACATATTCTATACTTACCTGTATTCATTTGCCCTTTGTTTCGTTTCAGTTTTTGCTTCCCAGCTTTTTGTAATGTACAACGATTCCGGTACTAGGCTGCAAACGCGAGCTCTTCGTTGAAGGATGCATCTCGGCTGCGCAAACTCTCAGTCATCATGAACAACTGCCAAAGATAAAGCTACGAGCTCGGGATTCGTGGCTTCAAAAAATTATCACCATTAAAATACAAGTATTTGGTCAGAGTGTTGTGATAAAAATCATCAGGAAAGCAACAGCTGTCAAATTAACTGATTATTTTTAGAGACATGAGCTGGGTAATTCCTGAGTGAATTGAGCAACGGGAACGACGCTGTACTTGCTCTTCAGGACGTTGGCCTGGCTGTGTTATTTTAATTATTATAATATCAGATCAGGGCCCAAAGTAGTCATATAAACAAATCAAACCTAAATATCTCACTGGCTAAACTGTGAGTTTACGAAAAGCTTAAAGCACAACGTCTCTTCTCAAAATGTGAGGAATTGGCGCCAATGTTGCATCAAAACTTAATTTCACTTTATTAGTACTGAAAATATAACAGCTCAGTCCGCGCTGCCCGGCCGTTCCGTTACGATATGTTTACGCGAGCTTTCGGAATTTTTGATTATTGCCTCAACTAACGTACTATTCGATCGCATTTCGTATGAAAGACTGACAGTATTCGGAAGTTTCAGAATAATTCTCATATTCGTCGTCTCTTTTGCTGGAAGGTGAGTTAGTCTCGTCTAGTGCGCTTCTCACCGTGCAGGGGTGTACTGTACAGAAGCGAAAACCGCGAAATAAACATCGCGATTTTTTGTGTCTAGCTTCGCCGCAGCGCACCCGCGTGGTAAGGTGTAGGTACTCCTCCAGAGCGAGACGCGACACAATTCTTGAATGCAACTTCGGCTCGTATATATTACGGACCGCGATATCCTGGCACTACATTTTTCCAGTTCAAGATTTAGCAAGGATACTTCGGTATTGCAAGAGCATTTATATGCCCTCTTTTGTATGTTTATTTATTTATGCCAACTCATTTGGTTTGCTATCACTTTCCTATAGATGTTAGTAAATTATACTCGGCGACAACTTTTCTTGGCAATGCAGTGGAAGGTACGTCCCGCGTCCCCTCTCCCATTTTGAGTGTACGCAGGCTCTCCTCCTCCCAGAGCCTGCGTGCACTCAAAATGGGAGAGGGGACGCGGGCCTGTGCCTTCCACTGCATTGCCAAGAAAAGTTGTCGCCGAGTATAGAACTAAATTGGCAGGAACAGTGGATGGAATCTCGGGAACAACCTTAACGAGCTCGGCCATTGTTTTTAAGCTTCGTGAACATGCTGTTTTTGTTATGAAGTTCTACATATAAAATGTAATTGACGTTCATAATCAAAAGACAAGTGATTTGTTTTTTATCTGAATTATAAATTGCAGTTTTATTAAACCTCTAGAACTTGAGCAAAGCATTAATTGATGTGCTCAAAATTATTGCACTATTTCAGTGGGATTCAGTACCTAAAATAACCCTTCACAGCAATTCGTGCTGTCCTTCATCACTCACCTTCTTGTCACCCTGTCAGGTGCTTTTCCGCGCAACTAAACGCTATAGTTGTGTGTTTGAGGGACTCCTGCTGTGCAATTTATGCTAACAAAGGATATAACGTTAGTGAGAAAGCAATGTAGACATTGCCTTGTGGTTGGGCACGCCGACATATTAATCTTAACATAATGTTGGCATTGGTATGAATAAAAATGATGCTGCAAAAGTTATTTTTGCTGCTCCAAAATTGTCTTTTGGCTGCTCCAAGAGCTGCTCCAAAATGACTTAGACCAATCACATCACTCTCTCTTCTGGCATATCTAGGAATTGCCGAGCTTGTGCAAGATAATTAAAAGGAAACTGAAACGGTTCTGTATTTGAGGAAAAACACGTAAATTGCCTTCATTTGCCCTCCAGGATCACGAATAACGAGTTCTTTTTTTTTTTTTTGGTGCACAGAGACTGCAGAAAATCATTTTCAAAGTACCGCTGAAGCCCCTCCTTCCCAGAGCATGACGTCACATTAGGAGTTTTCGCAATCTCCGTTCTCGTGCATCTTCAGTGCCCATCAAAGCTATGCACGCGCACTCTTGCTATTTTCAAAAAAGATCAGAAAAAGATGTCACGACTGGTGTAAGTGCGGGGGAATACACAGAAGACAGCACACGAAAACCCTTAAGACTCCACTGAAACTTCATCAATGGTAGCCCCACCTCCACCCTTCGCCGAAATGCTCCTTCTGTGTGTGGGAAAGGGCAGACCTGTACCACGTCATCTGGAAATGCAAGAAGATCCAAGGATTGGACCCGATTCCCAGTCCGACGAGGGAGAGCTGGTACGCGGAACTCCGCTGTGGTGACCATGGCAGTCAAACTTGGCTGATTCGGAGAGCCACAGCGCTAACGGCCGCGATTGGAACCCCGGAATAGGGGCACCCAACCAAGCCTTCTCTTTCAACCAAGATCGGTTTCTTTCTCCGGCCCCTACCCCCTATCCACCCCCTTTCATGCAATAAAGATGTTTTGAATCGAATTCAAATCATTCCAATGTTTACAAGTCTTCAGCCCAGCATTCGGAGAGCCACAGCGCTAACGGCCGCGATTGGAACCCCGGTATAGGGGCACCCAACCAAGTCTTCTTTCTCGACCAAGATCGGTTTCTTTCTCCGGTCCCTCCCCCCTATATCCATCCCCTTTAATGCAATAAAGATGTTTTTAATCGAATTGAAACCATTCCAATGTTTGCAAGTCCTCAGCCCAGCGTACGAACACCTCAGCCTATAGCATGCACATGTTCCTTGCTTTGGAAAACAGTGTTGCGGAATGGGCACCCCCATTCCATTCCAATTCCATTCCGGGGAATTATAGTTTTGGATAATTCAATTCATTTCAACTCCCAGGAGTGAGGACACTGGGCCCATTCCCATTTCTGGAATGGCTGAATCGTTCTATTCCGTTCCTATAATTCCTAAACGTAAAAATTGACACTTGACAGCTACATTGTGTCGCTGGCATAAGCAGCATAAAGCTGACATTATCAAACGCATAGACAATTGCTAGAAAGTGGTAAATGCCTCAAAAATCACTGATTTTAGAAAGCTGGTGGCACAACGTGTTTGTTTACATTGTGCTGCAAACATCGAGAAAGCCCCTTGATATGCCGATGCTTGTTTAAGACATCGGTCTTGCGACCACGTGGCTCGCCACAAACAGCAAAACTTAAATCCACTCATTTTCTTTTTTTTTTAAATTTTTGCATTTGACTTTTAGGACACACGGGGCCAGCTTGATTGTTTGCTAAGACCATAAAAATATCCAGTTCGTGCGTGGCGCAGAAATTAGGTATATTACTGTATTCTTCAAATACCTGCGTAGAAACAGGGCTAGTATACGCTGCTGGAAGCGACTCCATGCACAGCGGCAAGAAAACATCCTCTGACAAAGGGCAACCTGTACGGCGCAGCATGAGGGAACGTATAGATCATGTGACGAAACCTGTTTTAATACGCTTAAGCACGCTTGCTTTACGAATCTCAATATTTCTTATCATATTCAATTCATCTCTTTATGTGTTTTCCAGGCGATCAATAGAACGTCTGCTGGGCTCAAATATACGTTTGTTCATTGCGGTTCGTTCATCATACGGACGTTATCGGTTTGTTACTTGCCATTTATTGATCATCTTTCACATTATTCAGACATTAGCCAATACATTTCTTTCGCGTGCGCGTCCGAGGTATTTACTTGCAAGGTCATTCAAGATGCACCCCACGAGCTCTCAGTTGCCGGTGTTTCGCGGTGACCGGATTGCCTGGCTTTTGCGCGAATGAGATTGTATAAAAATAGTCAGAGTGCAGGCGAGCTGGTGTAAGTTGAACATGATTGTAAACCTGAGACTGGGGCAGAAAAGAGAACACAACAGAAGGTAGTAAAAGAGGATGCAACGTCTCAAACTCAGCTGCAAAGTTTGTAAGATTGTATGTACCGGGTGATGCCGTAAGGACCAACACATTTGGTGGCCTTGCAAAATTCGAATTGCAATCGAACATACCTCTTAGGCTCACAAAATTAAACATTTTGTGAAACGCAGTTTCACAAAATGTTTATTCTATATATTTTTTTTTTTTTTAAAGAAGCTTAGTTTAGAGGTGGTGAAATATTAAAAATAGTGCACAAACGGCGGCCTCAGTAGCAGCTAGCACCCAGCTCTCCTTCTCAGTGGCCCTCATAGCAACGGTTGCGCCTCGTTTGGCGCGGGATTGTCTTTCTGCAGTTCGGTCACGCGACAAGAGCGGTGACGATAGTCTACTTCACCTTACGATGATCCACAAGAGACAGCACGAGAGCCATCGAAACCAATCCAGTGCCTTCTGAGTGTCGCGTGACCCTGGGGCGCAGCAAAGCGCCTTGCGTGAAGCCCCGCTCTCACGGTGCTGGATTGCCTGGGGTGACTCGTAGCGCCCGCAGCGGTCCATCGCAAGGTGAAACATAGTATGCAGAGACTAAAGTCTAAGCAAATAAGTGGGAACCCGCTAGCTTGTATCTAACCCTAGCCCACTTGAATGTAAAACATATAACACAAAAAACAAGCATCGGAACAAAGACCAAGTAAAAGGCGGACTTACAAGTAAGAATGCAGTGCAAAAAAACAAGCGTCGGAGCAAAGTGGAAGAGAAGAGAGGGGTGAATCTCGAAACCATGAGTTATTATAATGTACGCTAGAGGTTCAAGTGGCGCTAGTGCGCCGACGCAAATTGAAGCAGACAGCAACCAGTCGAAAATTGACTTCCGGTAATGCATTTCTATGGGAAAAAGTGAGTGCATTTTCTCCCTGCGCTCGATCATAAGAGCAAATATCCCATATAATTCGTACGTACTAGGTAGCTTGGAACATTTCTCAGTCAGGCCAACGAAATAAGTGGTCAGTTACGTTGTTTTTCTTTCAAATTCATCGCATTAAAAACGGTGCTAAAACGGCTTCGTACGTGTATTTATGTGCACTGTCGGACACCTTTAGCGCGAACACGACGTCGGCGCTTTTCAGCGTGGGGGATATACGTGCCAAACGAACGAAGAACACCTGGAAATTAAGAAAGACGGCAAGAACTACCGAACTACGCAGTAACACTGGATCAGTAACTACAAGTGCATATACGATCAAAATAAATTGAAGGCCACGTAATCTATTCCGATTTTAAATAAGTAAGTACCGGTTTATTCTTTCTGCTCTGAGCGAAGATGTTTGTTCTCTATACGTTCAAAATATCACCCGCACGCTCAAAATCTTTGAGAACAAGTGCCCGATAAAAGCTGCCCGGCAAAGAAAACAATACGAAAAGACACCTTTCATAGCCCACGGACTTTATTCTCCTCGTTTTGAATGTCTTTATCCGCTCATGGACGACGGGGTCACTTTCATATAGTGACAGGACTGGCATATTATCAATATATAAGCGTCACCGGAATGCTGGCGAGCCTTGAGCACACTCTACATTCCTTTCGATTGTAATTTTGCTTCGAATCTTGCTTGTTTTTACACACCTGCTGCGGAACACACGTTTGGGACTGAAATGTAGCGAAGTTAAACATCTTTCACTGATGAAGAAAAATCCGCTAGCTAGAGCAGTTACATTTTTACAGTGTTAATCAAGGTACATACTATTTGGTACGACCTAGTGCCACTAAATAAGCTACGCTTCAGAGTAACGACACTTGGCCATATTGTGTCTTAAAATCATGGTTGCCAGTTATCTGAAGCATTATCTGAAATCACAGGAAACGCTTTTCTGTCCTCCACAAATGTTTAGACAGTTCGCGGCAGAGCAAAGCAATATTACATGACCTTCCTAACACCGAATCTAATGCTGAGGAAGTCGCACTTTCGAATCATGACGATGGGCAGTTGCTTCTGCTCTGCATACGAGCCAAAATGGCGGCGCCCACAACAATGTAGGGGAACGGAGTGCCGATACTCTAAGCGCAGCTTATTTAGTGGCTCTAGTACGACCCAAATAACCAAAGTGTTCCGTGTTATTTTTCGGCGAAGAGGCAAAATGCACGCGCGTTTTCCCATAGGAATGCACAGGAGGAGCGCAAAAGTAGACTGGTTGCTGTCTGCTTCAATTTGCGTCACAGAAGTCGCACAGACAATAGCGCCAGTTGAACCTCTAGCGTACATTATAATAACTCTATGCTCGAAACCCACACTTTGCACTTAGAGTGCGCACGAATGAATGTGGAAGTATGGAGGGTTGGCCGCCTGCTAAACAACGCTCCTATAAGAAAACAATAACTGATCATCTTTCGGCGGCGCGCGAGTCAACGAGTTATCAGAGCTCTGCGAGTTATGTGTCACTTCTGCTCCCAGATCTAAATCTGTGCGCGCGTGCGTTCTCCATTCCGTTGCAAAAAAGAAAAGACATGAAGGACGATGAGGAGTTGTGCATGGCGGTTTCTCTTTGCCGCTCCCTTCGTTTCTTTTGCTTGGCGCTTGGTTTCTTATTTCGCTCTCGTATAACGCAAGTGAAGGTGGTGTTGGTGAAGCCGGAGTATTCTCCTGCGTGTGCGTAAAAGGTGCCACCCCCCACCCCCTCCCCTTTCTGCTCTCTGCTTCGACGCTTGGTTTTTGTATTGCATCTTTTGCGTATACGTCTGTTAGGTCTCCACGTGGGCTGACAGTTTCCCGCTCATTTTATTTCTGAGCAACTGACTCGCTGACTGGCTCCGTCTAACTATACCCCCCCCCCCCCCCCCCCCGCAAAAAAAAAAAAAAAATGGATTTGGGC
Source organism: Ixodes scapularis (assembly GCF_016920785.2). Classification (NCBI taxonomy): domain Eukaryota; kingdom Metazoa; phylum Arthropoda; class Arachnida; order Ixodida; family Ixodidae; genus Ixodes; species Ixodes scapularis. The sequence continues at coordinate 46,493,328 of NW_024609884.1, forward strand.
CCCATTCCATTTCCATTCCATTCCGGGTAAAAGGCATCTAATTCCATTCCCATTCTATTCCGAGGTCGCGAAAATGCGGAATGATTCCGGAATAATTTCAACTCCGCAGTGGCAACTCCGCAACACTGTTGGAAAGCGAGCAAATCACTCGCCATACGCACGAACACTGCAAATGGAGCCGGCCAGGAGCACTTTTTTTGGAATTCACTAGTGGCCATAGCTGTGTGTGCGGTTGCTGAGCGCGTGCTGACGGCGAATTTCCGCAGTTCTTTTGCAACGTGCATTCCGCACCACCAAGACTGCCGGTCTCAGCAGACGAGTAATGTGAGCTCGTTCTGAGCATGCGTATGATGTATGACGTAACGACTGGTCGGAGGTTTTTCGTGTTTTCTCGCGTTTAGTTACATCTTCAAGAAAAACGAACTTGATATTTAGATTCACGGGATGAAAATACAGTAAAATTCACGTCTAACTCTTTTTTTATTTTCAAGAACCTTTTTAGCTTCCGTTTAAAATAACGTAACGTAAGAAACATTAGCAGAACGAGCATGTCTATCTGCTGCAAACAATTAGCTCGAAACGCGGAAATGTGCTCAAGAAACGTACAGGTGTGCATTTAGGCGTACATGGTTATGCGTGAAGTGGGTGCGAATTATCCGCGCACCGCTAGACCAATGAATCATCATCCTTCTCTGTCGGCGGCGGTTCTGAAGAGTCCCAACTGCGCTCCGGGGCGATGCGCGCCCGATTCTTATTTCGGACCAAAGAACGCACGTGATCTGCACGACGAGCGCTATTTAAAAAAAGCGCTCCGCACCTGGCACGCACAGGAAATCAAAACAAGTTTCGGATACGGCTTGAGTCTCGTGGTCTTTGTATAAGGGGACGTTTCCCAAGGGCGGTAGTTATAAAGGGCACCATTCGCCACAGGATGTTTTTTTCAAAGGTAATGGGCTTTATTATCTTCCCCTTCGCCCGGCGTAGTTATTTTTACCTTTTTGAGAGTGTTTGCTTTCCCTCGGGACATTGTTATGATTGGCCGCTTGGAGAGCGAGCAGGTGGCTATATTTCATTTTCATCTTAATTGCCAGAGGGGGGTCACAAAGAGATCAAGGGTACAGTCTGGGAGCCGTTTGGCGAGTCTGAAAGACTGCCTTGATGCTCGATGATTTACGGAGGCGACTGCTTGCCAAATCATGGCCGTGCTCACGCTGGGCAACTTATTTATTGGCCCGCGCGGCGTTCAAGTACGCTTCCTTGCCTCGCGGCTTCTCTTTTCTGCTGAATCGCCTCTTGGACGATACGGGTTTGACGAATTCACACTTTCCGAGTGGCGTGTAGTGGAGCATATTAGGGACGCAAAGATAAGGTCGTGTGATGTTTTCGCGCGTTGAACCTCTCTGGTGAAAAAAACCCAACAATTTTGACTTTTTTTTGCTTCGAAACGGAATTGTTTGATGACAGGATTAACACGCGTTTTTCTTTACCCAGTGGACATCAATTTTTATCGTTCATGGTCCCACTCCAGCATCGATAAGGCATGTTCTTGTTGCGACAACGTTGCAGAACCCAGGGAACCTCGTGAGTAATGTGAGAGCGGGACTTGAATAAAGCCCTGTTCCTACACACTATCGTGGCACTCAAAAGAAGACTCCACCGTGCCGACGGCCAAAACAGGAAACATTTCGCGTAGAAGACTGTGACTGCGAGTTGTAATTCTCCGGAGTATTAGCGCTATTAGTGTGTGGAATCATATCAGTCCATTCCTCGCAAAAGTGAACAAGTGAAGCAAACTGGCCACTGCGGCATTTATTTCGACCAAAACCAGTAAATGGTCACCTGTTACCCTTGCTTTCCTGCTCTAAGATATGCATTTTATGTATGTGCCACAGCAGGTCTGTCTTAGAGCAATTTTTAATTTGGATAACAATGACATTATAACTACTTGCCGACGGATGCACAAAAATATACACGCCTGTGCTGCGTCTGTGAAACTTACCAACGCGCTAAGTGAAGCAGCTGATATATGCTGCGTGATTGATACATCGACGCACAGCTAAATGCACCTTGCATTTTCTGCTCGTAGATGCTAGCGCAAGTCCACTATTAGAAGAGGTATGTACTTTATCAGTTATCTATCTGACTGTCAAACATTGCTCTAAGGGCGAGGATGTCTATAATTTGCAGCGCTTCGCCAGCACAATATATGAAGAGCCCGAGTTCTCTGAAATCCGATTTTACAAAAACAAACAAATGTCGAACAATTTTATTTTTTCTTGCGAAATGGGGGATGTAGGAACGCACGTCCGTTTTTTTTTTTAAGGTCTTGCAATGCGTGAGACTAGCACAGCGGATGAGCTGACTCCCCAAAGGTATAGCATGCGTAGTGTGCGCGTAAGTTACGCAACCTTACATCGCATTGCCGCCAGAACGCTGTTCACTGTTCCAGTCAACTTGGCGCTGCAGTGCTAAGGAATGACGGGATTTTCTGCTCTACAGTAGGCTTGACCGCGAGACATCTTGCCCACCCCTGACTCCTGACCATAAACACTCAAACTCTCTATTTCTCTCAGTTTGGAGAGGAGAGACAGAGAAAAAAACAACTCGGTTGTTGCTTGACGAGCCTCTGCCTCCCTACAGCAGCGAAAGAGGACAGCATGTACATACACATAATGTTTTTTTTCACCATCACACTTAGAGCACAAAAATAAACAACATTAGATGGGGGAGGGGGGAAGGGGGAAAAGTAATAGATTTAGCCAAGTTTACAAATTCCAAGGGCACTCTCTCACAAACATGGAACGTAGATTTTGTATGGTTTTATTCAAAACTTATACATTCAACTCACTCAGGCGATTTAAAAAAAAAAAACGAGGTGCTATATATTTCAACCATCATCGTGCTCCCCAACATTGAGCTGGCACTGTTGAAAAGAACACAGAAATGTTGTGTCTCAGAAAGTAATCGCCGTGGTCGACCGAGTTCAAGGCAGCGAAAGACGGATTCCTCGTTACATTAGAATAGACAGAACGGTTCAGGTGCCACGGCTAAGGACGCTTCTTACGAATCCAAGTATTCTGGTTTGGCCTTCGCCTTCTTAATGTTTTGTTTGCGGGACAACATGCGGAAAGAAGAGAGATGCTGTCTGAGTTTCAAGGATGAAATTATCATCCTCACCGGGACGTAATTTGTTAATGGCACTCTCGCGTCTCGCAGATCTGAATAAACGCGTGTGGATGTCTCTCGTGCGCACTGCGGGGCCGCGCTTTATAATAAACGTTTTTGTTTTAGGATATAGCCACTGTCACTTTGCCATGTTTGACCATAAAAACAAAAGACCGGTTCAGGGACGTCCCTGACTACCTTCGCCTTGAGGTTTCACGAACACTGCATTTGAAGGATCGAACTCCTTTGGCTGAGAACCGGCTAGTGTAGCCTAGGCATACTATTGTTAGTACCGCCGAAGTTGGATAACGACCGACAGCGGCGTCGGTCGTTATCCAACTTCGTGAAGTAGGAAGAAAAAGGGACAGACAACATCTCAAACTCAGCTGAGTTTGAGACGTTGTCTGTCCCTTTTTCTTCCTACTTCACGAGTTTCCGTTTTTCAAACCACAGTCTCGGGTTTCAATCATCATGTATAACTTACACCAGCTCGCCTGCACTTTAACAGTTTTTTTTCACAGATTATGAGCCTTGATCGGTGAAAAGTTGAAGAAAAATTAAGATGGCTTTCATTTTAAACATATTTTCCAATTATTGCAAAATCGGTAACCTGTCCATTTCAGTGTATTTTTTAAAAACATCATCGTTTTCAACTTTCATGACAATTTATGCGAATATTCAACAAACGCTTCCAAATCGTGTTAAAAAAATTTGAACTTCTAGTCTTTTAAGATCCGGATCCACAAAGCCCTGAATTGCTTAGTAATCGATAACACATGTTTACCTCCTTTTATTTCATGTACAATCTCTGCACAAAAAAAATATTAAACCTAAGGCGACAACAGTTTTTCTTTTATAAATATCCAAAGGGACGGTTTCACTCAAGTCGCACAAACGTGCGCGTATACCAACAGCGACTTTGTGACTTTTGTTCCTCAGGTGAAATTTTATTTTCCGCAAAAAAGATTGAAGATTTTTTTTTTTTTTTTTTGCGGTTGCACAAGTAAAACATATCTTTTGGAAAAAAAAAGAAAAAAAAAAGATGTTGACCGGACATGGTCGTTCGATCTTATCTGAAAACGCCCTACACAGACAATCTCAGTCAATCGAAAATCTTTTTTTTTTTTTGCAGTATTTTTTTTTCTGCGGTTTTCCACAGCAGCGGATCTATTGGCGGTCAGCGGTGGCGCAAATTCAGGTTCTGCCGTGCCCTACGTCCTATATCATGTGACCGCCAAGGTTGTAGGCTGATTTGTCTGTAAAGTCGCTCCGGTTGCTTCCTTTACGTCGCGTAGACGGGGACACTACACGCCGGTTGTTGAAACAGGCACCGCGAAGCATGTTACGGGGTGGCGCCTCTCGATCGCTCCGGCCCATGGGCATTTTTGGGTCGGTTGTACGAAAATGTATTAGGAATTTTCCCTTCAAAACTAGCGCTCACATCTCTGCTGTCAATTTGTCTTTTCCTAACCACCACGTAGCATTTTTACGTTTTTTAATAATAATTAAATTGTGAAGAACGGGTATTTGGACGCCCCATTTATGGCAACCGCGTTAGCGCGAATTTGGCCATATATCTCACTTTACAATTTCAAAACCACACATATTTGCATTATGTTTTAGGGCGAAGCTCCTTAGGGTCTAGCCTTGTCCGTCCGTCCGTCCGTCCGTCCGTCCGGCCGGCCGGCGTCCGTGCTCACATAAAAATAAAAAAAACATGTTTCCGCAGTCGACAGGATTCGAACCTGTCCGGGGAGACCCCAATGGATTTCTAGTCCATCGCCTTAACCACTCGGCCACGACTGCGGGACGCGTAGGGGGCTTTGAGATGTGGTAGTAACCCAAGAGCTGGGGTTTCTGTCATGGATGCAACGTTGCATATAGCCGCTCAACGTCTATACAGGAGAGGGCGCTGCGGTCCAAATCGTATATAATCGCGTTAAACTTTGCATGCATTGGCTCAACGTTTATAGACGAGAGGGCACTGCGGTCAATTGCTCAAATGCGTATATAACCACGTTCCATACCACACATTAGCCGCCTCGGTGGCTCCGAGGCGAGAGCGCTGGCCTACAGATCCCCATGTGGTGGGTTCAAATCCCGGCCGAGGTGCCCGCAATCTGACGGAGGCTTATTGCGGAGGAGGCGCCGTGTAAGCGAGCTTTCGGTTGCACGTCAAAAGATCCCCAGGTGGTCGAAATTAATCCTCAGTCCTCCGCTGGGGCGTGCCAGATGCCCGTCGTTGGTTTGGCACGTAAAACCCCGAAATTTGACTTTTACCACACATTCTCTTTCTGACACTGACCGTTGACTTAATCGGTAGATGCGTTCCCACGTCTTCTAGCGGATCCAAGGTGATCCGCGAGAAGAACCACTGGCTCTGCATTTCACCGACCATAAAGCTGTAATAATGAAGTCGAAACGCAACCCGGAACTCAGCGCTACCTATGAGCAATAAAAAAAAAAAAATCAGCACCATCAGCACTACCTACGAACAATAAAATCAGTATCATCAGCACCACCAGAGCTTCGCCCCAATCAACATCATTCACCACGTGGAGATGCAGTCATTTTTTTTTTTGCAGATTCTGTTAGTACATATTATGAACGTTAATTTTAGAGTGTTTAAAAAATATTAAATTGGCCGTTTTTAATATTTTCAATATAATGCATATTTAGTCAAATGCACCTGTGTGAGCAATTCTTGTAATTTCTACCGCTAACCAGGACAACAATATTTCATGCAAAGATGAGCTATATACAGGGCAACTGGCAAAGTTTGAAGACCTTAGCTGTTATAGATACAGAGAAAAAAAAAATCCAGAGGGCTATTGCGCAAAGTGTCGTATTTACGATTTTGTTTCTCAAAATAACGACACACTAATACTCGGTGATTAATATTTTTTGTCAATCCTTTCTACGCCTAATTTCTCAGTAAATATTTGTAGACCCGTGGCCAGAACAGTTTTTTGGGGGAAGCCGTCCGAAATGACAACATCGCGGGATACGCAAAACGCACACTTGACTGAGAAGTAATACGGTGGGGAGTTCGGGAATTGGTGATGCATTTTAAAAGGGTAAAACAGCGCAAAAAGACACGGACAGGAAGAAGTACACAAACGGAGCGCTGACTTACAACTGTTTTATTTTGCTAAGGTGCTTACAAAGTTTTTTTCGCAAAGACAAAACCTTTTTTTTTCCCAAAACAAGGATTGGGGTTACACTTTTGGGCATCGAGCCAGCAAAACTTTTTTCTTTTTATCAAAACTAAAAAATGGTCACCGGACATGGGTGTTCGATCTTATCTGAAAACCGTATACATAAAAAAGAGGAGGTAAAGCAACCCCTCCACGACCCCCCCTTCCCCCTCATTCCTATGCCCCTGATGACCGATTGTAGCTGTGACTGCGCGTTTTGCCTTGAACTCTAATTGCTCCCGGATAATTGTGAATTGCTGATGGGAATTTTTCCGCGCCGTTGTTTCATGATCCATTTTCCGATCGAGAGCTTGTGATCCTTAATACTACCGCAGGTCTTCTATTGTCGCTTCATCGGGGTATCACCCTCGTCCTCACCTTTGTCCAGCCAGAGTGGGCTGGCAGATTCTGACGCTTTGGCTCTGCTGGGAACGATCGCTCATGCAGTAGCTCTGGCTTGTCGCTGTGCTTTTACCGCACCCTTTCTCATGCTATGCACTGTAGAACCTGAACGTCCTAACGAACTAAAGCGTGCTTTGGACGAAGCATTAGATTACATCGCGGTAAGAACCAAATGTAGGTAGGACATTCTTGCATGTCTTCACTCAATTATACCCTGGTCATGGTGGAATTCTACGAAATACGCGTGACTGAGTTTTAGGTTTCACGTTAAAGAACCCCGGGCGGTCCAGCTTAGATCCCAGATTTCTTATGGAGCGCGTGTCCGATGTCATTTGTTGGTTTGGTACGTAAGCTCCCGAGATTTTGGCTTTATCTCAATTTCTCGGAATCTAAGAATTGAAATAGAACTAGGTCAAACTTCGGTCAGTATACGCACATGACGAACTCAAGGAGCTCCTAGCGACAAGAAAACAGTGAATTGGCCATAGAGCTCGACAAGAGGAGCATCGTGTCCCTGTCATCTAGGCGTCGGCAGCATTATACCCGTAAATGCCATCCGCTTGTAGGGTTTGCGCTACCAGGCTGCAGGCTGTCCGCGTCTCTTTTCATTAGAGTGCTCTAGACCTCTTGAAACTTCGTACGAATTCAGAAAAGTGATCTTTGATTCTGGTATCGTTTGACACACATAGATATATATAAAAATATAATAATCCTAAAAAGGAAACAGTGACACGGAGACACAGAAGCTTCCACTTGATGCTCGTATATCTTGTTAAGGCAGAGCGTTGGTTATGATTATGATGTGCACCGTCTTTGGAGGTTAACTTATCAAGACTTCGCGTTCTCGAGTTGCACGCCGTCGGAACAGATGTTTGTTAAACCGTACCCAAAACTTTGACGAGTTGAAGGACCCGAACAGGACACCACTGACATGTCGCAAGGCGCGACACAGATTTCATTCGAACGATGAGACGGACGAGAAGGTCGGTGTTTATCAAGACTCGAGTTCTCATTTATCCCAGCTGGGAGAAAAAAAGTACAACCATGCTTGTTATGAGAACCCCAAAGCTTGAAGGACAAGTAAAACAGGAAGCAAAAAGAAGGCTCTAATGTCTACGAAAATAGATCTCCGAGACGAGGACGGAAAGAAGCTTCCTCGCGCGTCTTTTTCGTCGAAATATTAACACCAGTCGTGTTGTAACTTGTTTGCACTCCCGCGTGAGCTTGCTGTGTCCCTTGTTCAGAGCTCAAAGCGTCGTCATTGATCTATTATGGGTTATAGCCTATTCTCGTGGACAACTTTCTGTGGCTATGCAGTCAAAGATACAGGGGGGGGGGGGGGGGGGGGGGATTCATTAACGCTGAACGCTGATTGAAATCCTCTTGTCAAAAATTTGAATGAAAGTTGTCGACAAATGTGAAAAGATTTTTTTTTTATAGCAATGGCTGGGATTTGAGACTCTTATCTTCATTTTTACAAGGCGGTTATAGTGAATCGTTTGACTTCAGGTAAGTCGTAGATTTGGATATTTAAACGCTTTAATGTTGGCTGATATGTTTATATAGGAAACATTTTTGTTTACAGAAGACTATACTATATGCACTAACAAAGAAATAAACTTACTTCGCGCACGATGCACGTTGTTTGTGGGGTTATAGGGGTGGTTTATCCCTAATGAAGTTGATGCCGAGGAAATCGTTATACTCCCAAAGGTTTTGAATGCATTAATTATCGTGTTCGTTGGTCAATTTTACAATATTGTGCGCATTTATGAGTCAACTGAATGTGTTTCAGAGAAGTTAATTGAATTTCCAAATAGATTGTTTTTGAAAAATGCCCAATTTTTTAAAACCTCGATAAAACTTTATAGAACCACTAAATGTTGAAAAGTGAAGCTGCGTGTTTCTTTGCTGTTCTAACCGGCAATAAATAATGAGTCCTTGGACTAGAGAGGCTGATGGGGCGTGGTTGGGATGCTGCTAAATTTACGGATTTCAACATGATTGCGTTATTAGTGCAACAACGTGCAAATGTTATTTTAAATTTGCATTACCAATCTGGTACCAGCGGAGATAACTTTCGACCTTTTCCCTCTTTCTAAAAATCCCCGCAACTTCTTATAGTTCGATTTCGTGACTCTGAACTGAATCCTGATCACTTTTTGTTTTCTCACAGATCCGTAACCTTCTCAATGCCTGTCGACATCTCCGTTTTCGAAGAACAAGTGTGCTACTAACGCATTTCGTATCATGTTGCTTTCAAATTTAATAACGTAAAGTGTGGAGATGTACGGCTATAAATTTGATTTTTATTGAACTACACCAGGGGTCTCCAAACGTTATGGCTAAGGGACCGGATTAGCTGCCTGTCACAGCCTTGAGGGCCAGAAAATGGACAAGTAAACATACACGTGAAAAAAACACACACACACATACACACACTAAACAAATATACCTAGATGAGCATTGAAATGCAAAGTGGAGAAATTTTTGTTTAAAAAATAATAATGCGTATTAATAGAATACCTACATACGAATAACAAGATTTGCGAGTAATACAGTTCAATCTCTTATATTTCATTATTTAGCTAAATATGACACACAGTAATTGTAAGTCCCAAAAAATCACAGGGCGTACATTAAAGCGCTTAGGAACGTTGGCACATTCGCAAAGGGCCGAAGACCACTGATATTGGTAGGACTGATTAGGACAACACGCGATACTTATGTCAGAGAAGAACGCAAAATACTTTTTACGTAATTACGGACACGAAGCGGGGGCTAAGGACGGAGATACCGGTGATGACAATGTGCAATAAATGTGACAGCCAACTACCTGCGGGATAAGAATCGGAATGGATTCGAAGCGTTTGGTGAAGCGTTGGAAAGCTGTTTCTCTACTCGCTCTTATTTTGGTTCTGGTAGCAGCAGGCCTTCTGGAAACGGGCCGTGGGCCGGGGTTCACTACAGGGACTGCGGCCAGCCGCGGGCCGGGGTTTGGAGATCCCTAAACTAAACTACCGAAATTTACGACTTGTGTGATAGAAATATATCTAATTAATTCAATCGGAACAATATGGGTCCTAAGGAGATATGTAACCGAATTAAGTTGACCTATAGTCGGTGACATACTAACTGTTCAGGGCGAGGGAAATGAAGGCTGGGGAGGAAGAAGCAGATGGATTGCTGGAGAGGAGGAAACATACACCTTGCTCCAACATTCCCCCTGCTTCCTCCTCCATAGCCTTCTTTTCTCTCGCCCTGAACACCTTTCACCGACTATAGTTGGTACATGTCAATACAAGGAGGTAAGCTCGAACAATAGACGAACACAAAGAGAGGGAACGAACATACTCTCAACTGTGACTTCAATACATCCGTATCCGTGAACTCTTTTTCAACCAAATTTTTGATTTCATTAATATACCAGGTGATTTTTTTTAAAATTCGAACGAATTTATTACGAAAAGTCGTAAAGGATGCACTAATACGGCTTGTGCAGGTGAGTTATACGGCCAGAAAGCCTAAAATTAAAAAAAAAATTAAAATTCGTCAATTACCTTTTTGATTAGTGAAAATAGACATATGGTTCCAATTCAAAACTTGGAGAGTTATCAAAAATTCCTAAATCAACTCTTTTTAGAACGACTTGAAGCTCGTGGGAAACTCGGAGGCGCTTGAAAGTTACAACTCGTGAAGCAGGCGCAAAGCTAGCAGCGGCGGAACGCGAATGATTAGATCATTATCGCGTTCCGCCACTGCTAGCTTTGCGCCTGCTTCACGAGTGGTAACTTTGGTACGCCCCCGAGTTTCCCACGAGCTAATCGTAATTTATCGTTACGATTAGCCCCCTATACTCTGTCCCCCTGGCCGTAGAGCTCACCTGCAGAAACCGCATAAGTGTAACTTTCACGGATTTGTTTAAACAAATCTGTTAAGTTAAAAAAAAAGAAAAAAACCTCTATATATAATATATATACAGGGTATTCCACGTAACTTGGTCCAATGTTTAAAAATATTTCGGTACACTTTAGGAAGACGAAAAAAAAAATAAGCATGTTCATTGTCTAGAGCAAGTCAGGCTATTTCTTTTGTACTTTGACCAATTAAGTAAATAATTAAGATTAGTTAATGAAATTTTTGAAATATTTAATTTAGACCAAAAGTTTCAATGACAAAGTTGTAGAGCGTCCTCAGAAACATCGAAATTCAGCGGATTTTATCAAGAAACCTCTAACACTGTTCATTGTTCTGGGCTTAAAAAAGAACTAACAAACTGAAAGAAAAAAAAATCGAAAAAAAAACGCGTATATTTTAAAAGCGAGCCACGGCTGAGAGCGCTGCAATACAAGGCTCTCAAGCGCAAAGTCACATGCTTTTTTGTTGTTGTTGTAACTTGCGGGCTTTTTTTTGAAACCCAGAACAACGAACAGTGTTAGAGGTTTCTTGATAAAAGCCGCTGAATTTGGATGCTTCTGAGGAGGCTCTACAACTTTTGTCATTGAAGTGTCATTGCCATCACCTAAGCACTCGTAAGAAGTGCTTAGGTGTCCTCGGAGGTTTTTTTTCTCTGTCAAACAGCCGACCAAAAGTGTCTTCTCAAATTGTCATGGACGTATACATCGTGCACCTACTTTCGGCCCCATAATCTTGTAGTTTACTTCGAAAAACTGAGAAGCGTCATGATGTTTAATTAAATATCAATTCTTGCCAAAGCCCGTGGGATAGAAATAAAGCTATTCCAGATATATCGCTCCACGTGATCTACGAGTGCACATAATTGCCATTTGACCTCTCACGTGCACACACACACTCACACGCGCGCGCGCACACAGACACACACACACACCCTACACACACACACACACACACACACACACACACACACACACACACACACACACACAAAGAAAATAACAAGCGTATAGACCTATCCTAAAACGTCAAGGCACTTAACTAACCCGTAAGGTGAAACACTACGACAGCTGAGGTGCCACGTCGGAGCCGCTGAGGTAGAGTCCGCATAGACGTTTCTCTTGAAACCGAGTAACACACCGGAGGAAAATTCTATAGCTTTTTGGAACCAATGAGGGTATATTATGTAGAGAGCATTTCGTGAAGATGTTAAACAAGTCCATTGGACACAAACTAGGACTGCCTTGTGATAATTGTAGAAAACATCGAAAATCGCGCGCCCAAGTTTGAAATCCAGGTAGCGACGAAACTGTATACGTGTACGCATGAACCGTTCCCAGTCGTTGGTGTGGATGCCTGAATGTCTTACGCAATGTAATTGGACACAAACTAACACCGCCTTGTGGTCACTGAAGAACACTTCCGAAATCGCGCGCTCAAGTTTCAAGTCTGTAGCTTCACCTAATTTCACGCCCGTGGTTTCGCCGGCTTAACACCCACCCAGCTTTATTGGTTTTATCGTCACATAACGTTTCTGGCATAATTTGCGAAAAAGTTTTATTTTTATTGTTTCTATTATCAGCAGTCTCATGTTTATGTTTTACGTGCCGCCATGGTGTGACGTGACGACATATGGTCACGTGACCTCTGAATGTCACGTGACGTCATGACATCACGTGACTCACCGTGTCACCCGACGTCGTTCCCGTGGCGTGACTGTGCAACGTGACTTGACATGACAATGTCACTTCATGGTGTCTGCTGATGCCAGGTAACAGGTGACGTGATGCGCGACGTGATCTCATCGGCGTGACGCCAATGTGAAATCTTTTTAGCGGAGTGCCGAAAATGGCCCACGTCGATATGGAGTGCGGTCGTCAGCACGAAACCCGCGAAGTGTCCCATTAATTGGTAAAAAGGGCTCCTGTCCGGTTTCATTTTCAGTGTTCGTGCGTGTAGCGCGTGATTTGCACGCGTAGCGAAGCGACGAACATGCGCGTGCTGGGCTGAGGAGATCGCACTCTGGGCTGATGACTTGTAAATAATGGAATGCTGTATAGTTCTCCACCGACCTCGATTAAAATCCATGTTGACGGTTTGTGGAACTTCTGTTCAAATCTACGACGATAGAATGAGCCATACATACGTCTCTCGTTTCAGCGCAGGTCTCATTCCACATTCCAATATGCACATGCGCCTTTATATTCATTTGGTTCCCATACTTCCACGGAGTGCAAAGTTCGGTGTTAGCGTACTCAAAGGGAAGTACGATCACGATCAGTATGACCTAGAACACCCGACCCGGACATTTTATGCCTGTGCGGTTCCAACAAGCAATTTGTTATCTCCTAGTTTGCCAAAGAGTCTGAAGTATAGGACACCAACTTCTCATTCCTTTCCTTGTTTGGATCACAGCTCTCTCAAAAACTGGCAGGTACGCCAAAATAAGTATAAAGGATTGTTGCAGCTCATATTGAACGTGATAGTACACTTCCGGATATTTTTGGGTTTTATATGACACCGAAGGCTAAAACAAAGTGATCTGAACGGGTATCACGATATACCATTTCTCGCCTATTAGTTCCTGGCGATCCATAGCCCTTGTCGGCCTTGCTTGCTATATTAGTCAACCGACCATCAAACCATATTACAGTTTTGCCAAGAAGATTCCGCAAGACATCGCGGAGAAACAACGCCCTGAGGCGCCATCTCTAAGTGAGACGAAAGCACTAGCCGGTATGGACGATGGCGAATAATGGAATCATCATCATCATTCATCATCATTTATTATCCTTGAAGGCCCTTACGGGCATTACACAAGGGAGTGGTACATTTGTTATTATTTTTCTTAATCGAACACTTCCGCACGCAATTTTAACACAATAGAAGAGGGAACTAGTCGGATAATGAAGAGATGAAAGTGGTTACAGAGGCGGCAAATTTATGTGTGTCAGTTATGGTAACAATGTCATTTGGTAGTATGTTCCAATCGTTTATTGCCAAAGGTAAAGTTGAATTACTGTATGAAGTAGTTGACGAAATGATAGCCCTGCCACACGGGCACTTCAAATACTTTCCGAAAAAAAAAAGTACTGTTAAAGAATGAACGAACAAGTGATTGCCGCGCAGAACGCGCATAGACGGGATAATAATCTGGTTCACTGCTCGCTCGAATGGCATTTAGGTAAACGGTTATGAAATGCCCGAATGGGGGCACCCTTTTTGTTTTGTAGTGAGGCTGCTGGCCCAGCGAAAAGTTTGATGTGAAACAAACGCAGCAGACGCGAGCTCGTAATTTCAACCAGAGATGGCAGTAATGACATTACTGTAATGGAATTACAGTAATTAAATTACTTTGTGGAGTAATGAGTAATGTAATGAATTACTTTTATAGGCTAGTAATTTAGTAATGGTACTGAATTACTTTGAGGCAGTAATTTCGAGAAAATTAACTCACTACTTTTAAAATTACTTTTGTCCTAAATTAAAAAGATCGTTTGCAGGCTTTAAAAAGAAGAGAAAATTATTTTGCATGTTGAAATGTTGTGAAAGAGCATCGGAGGAAATAAGCGACGGCCACCTGAGCGCGAAGCCTTGTACGAAGAGCTGGACAGACGCACAAAGGAGGGCTGGAAAGGCGAAGAAGAAAAGCTTACGTGTAGACATCGCTGGAAGGCGACGGCTTACGAACTCCAGGCATGACAGATTCAAGGCGCTGCGTCATCAGGACGATACTATACTTCATTTATTCCTAAGCTAACAGTGCGGTGGGAGCTGCAAGCTAACCAAAACTAATTAAGCACCTTCCTTTAATTACCTGGCCTTTTCTCTGTGCGTGGTTATGAACGAGAGCATAGTTACGTGGCGAACGATAGACCTGTGACTGCTTCAACAAACACGTAGCTTCCACCGTTCATCCTTAAGCTGACAGTGTGTTAGCTTAGAGGTGAACGGCTCATAGGCTACAAGGCGACGGGCACATCACCAGTGAGCTAAACTTAATTTGAAACCTGAGAGGACAGGACAAACAGATTCCCAGCCTTGTACTTTCGTCAAGCAAGGTAAAACCGTAAGCTTCGACCATTGTGAACAACAAACGACCGGAAAAAATAGGTAATTTCAAATGCCTTGTCAAAGCCCCAGAACGTTTTGTGCCTCGTCGAGCAAAGCAGGTGCCGCTCGTGGTATGTCTCGCTGCCTTCCCTTGGGAAGTTTATTCGGGAATAAGCCTACAGACAGATATCGCCCCCCGTTTGTTGGGAAAGTACACAATTTAGGAAGCTCGCGCCATTCCTAAACTGGCGACACTTCTGCTTAGCAATTATCCAGG
Organism: Ixodes scapularis; assembly: GCF_016920785.2. Taxonomy (NCBI): domain Eukaryota; kingdom Metazoa; phylum Arthropoda; class Arachnida; order Ixodida; family Ixodidae; genus Ixodes; species Ixodes scapularis. The sequence goes on from NW_024609884.1 coordinate 46,508,337, forward strand.
CCCTTTCTGTGACAAGGAATGACCGAGAATAGGCTCTTGGGAGAATAGAATGAGATTGTGTCCGAGGCGGAAGGGAAGCGTTTCACATGACGACAAAAACGAGCGGTCATTGCCCGACATAAAAAAAAAAAAAAAAAAAAAAAACTGGCTCGGATACAACTTCTAAATCAGGAAGACGGCAACATATCACCCTTTTAGTAAGAACTTTCACCGTTGAATGAACAGCGAAACCGGTGAGTGGACTGTGTCTCTAAATCATCTAAAAAAGCTATTCATCATGATGTCGTGTGTGCCAGCGAGACCACTGTTCAGTATGGTTCACTTTGAGGCACATAAGGTTATTGCGGTGTAAACAGGAAGATCTGAGTTTTGGTATATACAAACCAACTCAGCTCTCTGACGTCCTATCCCTGCGGTGGCGCTGCTGTAGTCAGTGCGCATGCGCGGCGCCTCGTTTCTCCCGGATCTGGTTCCTGCACACGGGCTGTGGGGGCAAACGAGGGCTTGTTTTGTAAAGAGTGTGTTGGTGTATACGGTAAATAAAATAAGCACGAATTACTGCCTCAAGGTCTTCAAAAGTAATTTCAAAGTAATTTCAAAGTAATTTTATTACTTCTGAAGAGTAATTGTAGTGTAATGTCATTACATTTATTCTGCGGTAATTTGTAATGTAATTTAATTACATTCGTGCAGTTTTCAGAAAAGTAATTTGTAATGTAATTTAATTACTTTTGAAAGTAATTTGCCATCTCTGATTTCATGAAATACATTCGCTGCCACGGGGCTGAGGTACCTACGAGGCTAGACGCCCGCGTTCGTAACTCTCACCGCATTACAAGCAGAGGTACGGACTGCATACTAGTATAGATTCAGAGGGAGGGTTGGGCGTAGCACAATCTTCGAGCGATGCAGCGAAGATCTCTCTATTGACCGTTAAGCACTGTTGTCTGTGGTTTTCAATCTCCGAATGTGTCTGTCTGATGAATGGTAGACGGATTAAATAAAATGTTAGTTAGAGGATGCATGATTTCCGCTCACGCGTGTTTACTTTTTGTAATCAAGTTTTGTGAGACTACTTGACGGCATATGTGCCATGAAGAGGGAGGAGGTCGGGCCTCTTGTTCCGGTTACTGGCATTAGAAGGCATTTATTTGTGCGAGCTGGTCTATGGTCTCTTATAAATATCAGCGCGAAAGATCGTGTCAGTACCTTTCGTTCGCAAATTTTCGACCCGTCGTCAATAAAATTAGCCGCTTACTGTCATAAGAAATTAGAGCAGGGACCAATACTCCATTCACACGGCCAGCATAAAAATGGTACCTTTTAACGTAGGTTCCTTTGCAATCGGCGAATCAGCCTGCGTTTTTGGGTCATGAGCAGATGCCGCGCGCGGTGGATCGTGAAATGATTCGCCGCCGACCATAAAAGTCCTTTGGCGAAAGGAATCTTTATCATCGTGTGAATGGGGTATCAGAAGGGCAACTGGGAAGGGAACCTTAGGAAGCGGAGATAGAAATCAAGGGAAAGACAGTGCACACTAGGACGTGACAGACACAGTGCAACGGCCAATTCTAAATGACAGCTGTTTAGGTTAGAGCACCACAAGAACAGCAACATATAGACGATAAAGTATTTCGTTGAGGTACAGGTCTACGTGTCTCATAGCAACAAGGCGGTACACACTGCGCAACATAGTTAGTGCAAACACGACATCGGCGATTTTTCACTAGTTGGGGGAAATCAAATGATGTCACCCAAATTTTATAACATTCCACCGCACTACTACAGTAACCTCCTCTCCAGCGTTCGCTCTGCTAAAATAAAAGGAGGTGGGAGGTGCTTCCCCTGAAATCCTAAGCTATCACTGACTATTGTTTAAATCACAATCTTTTAATTGTAAAAAACAACAAAAAAAAACAGTTGTTTGTTTGCGTTTGTCGGTGTTTTTCTCAGGACAACTTAAATAGAGCAATCGCGTTCTGAGCTAGCAATAACATTCCTAATGCCCCCCCCCCCCCCCTCCCCTTTAGCTATTGTTCTCGCTGACATATCAGCCAGAAAAATAGCTAAACACCATACTTCGTCTGATCGAGAGATTCCCGGGTAAGTGATGTGAGCGAACATCCATTCCAGCTGAATTGTGTAACGCTAATGTCACGTCGAAGAGAGGATTCGACGACAAACCTCTGGAATCTGCCGTACCTGCTTTATTCTTCTTGGTAGCTAGTGTGTCACAGGACTTTTGAAGACAGTATCAGTCAGGAACACAGGGGTTATAAAAAAAGTGCAGAAAGTGGCCGCCTTGAGCCCCGGTCGGATTGCTCAATGACGCTATCACACCGTTAGGGAAAATGCAATATTTTTGCGAGATTGAAAAGAAACCACTAGGTACTCGAGTGACGGTAGAATTTTGTGTTTTTAGGCTGGCTGAAAAGAACGGCATTCATCATTGGATCACTGGATCACAAGTCCCCATGGTGTCACGCAGTAGATATTTGTGCGACAAATAAGGCTATGCCAAATCGGAGTTACATGAGTTGGAATATGGCGAGAGGCACAATGCTCGAAACGCGAAAATGATCTTACCTACGCGAAAGGGAATGTTACGCAGTAGATAATTTGACATGGTTGAGCTGACAGATATTCGGAACTCATCGGTGAATGACGGATAGCTCCAGTTACTTGGAGATTCTCCTGGAATCTCTGCTTGTCTCATAACGATCTGGTTTTTGCTGTTGATGAGTGACCGCGATCATTGTGACGTGTTGTCAGGCGCATCGGGCCGCAGCACCCTACGCGTCTCGGTAAAGTTGTTCACGTCGTGCTACAGTCATTTGCCCAGTGTTTTGCATTCCTCTACCTCGTCTCGAATATTTCAGCGACCGCTAAGTAAAAACGACATGCTTAACAAAAAGTCACACTATTAAAAGGATAACTCGGGGTCAAATTTGTCGCAACCTGTTTCGTTTTTTTTTTTTTTTTTTTTTTTTTTTAAGTTCAGATCTAGGCATATATTTTGTAATCGACACAAAAAAAAAATCTTTTTTTTTTTGTGTCGATAAAAAGACATTTATCAACGTTATTTGTGCACATATTTGACAGTGGCGTGGCAGTTTTTCAATTTCTCTGCTTTGTACGGGCGGTGGAGCTTCGTGCGTAGTCTCGAGCTTAACTTCTGAAGTTCTTCGTAATGTTAAAAATAATGTAACGGTATTAATTTAGGCAATACCGTACTTTGTGATTCGTTCAAGAACGAGCCATATCGAAGTACATATTTGAAGAAATTTGCTTTAGACGCCTACCCGATATATTTATTTATTTATTTGTAAAGAAATAAAGCATTGACGCACGACGTATACGCAGCCTTCCCACGTTTATTATCGGAGAGAGAAAAAACAAATACAAGGAAAGAAAAAAAAAAAAAAAAAAACCAACGAAACATTAGCGCGTTGCGTTTGAAACAAAAAAACATGTTTTCATGCCAGCTGTCGCTCTGCTCGTTTGACCTTGCCATGAGTACTAGTTTAAAGCGAGACTTAATTGGCCATGTGAGACTCTTATAGCTGCCAGTCATGGTCGGTCGCGTTTGCGGCTTTAGGCAACTGGAGACCTCTCTGCTCTCCACACTGGGCCCTAATCTGGGGGATTCGGCCCGGCGATTAGGGTCCTTCATGTGCCACTAACCGGGGAGTATGCGAGACCTCGCGAACGGGATTGGCGGATGCCGGCCGTGCACTCGCGGACGAGCCTCGCCAGTGGCTGGGCGCATCGGCTGCTATCACGGTGGCCTTGAGGCGCGAGTCCTTCAAAAGCTGCGACAGCGCGCCCGAGCTGGCTTATTCGTTCCCCATCATCACTGCCATGAAGCTGTGGCTCGCGTGGTTTTCGGTCTTGGTGGCCGGTGTGGCTTCCCGCAGCATCGAGCAGTGCGCCGAATCCAGCAGCCTACGTCAACTGCACGTCGTAAGTTAGACGACCTTGCCTTCAGTACACCTGCTTGGTCGCGGGCGCTTAATTGCGCTGTTAGGGCACCTTGGCAAATGTGAATATTTGATGAGCTTGATGTCGCTCTCGCGTACTGTAGTACTGGAGGCGTTTCTCCCTTGCAATGTGTGTGATGAATAGGAAAAACAGGTCAGTTAGTTTGATTGCATTGCTGCATGGAGAAACCAATCCTTGAAGCGGACGTTGATTCAGTAAGCAGCGCAAGGTTTTAGAATTTGGTTCTTGCACTCTCTCGAGCGAGAGAAACATCCGGTGTATGACACTGCGACAGCATGTTGGTTTTTATGTCGTGTTTTGCGCTATTTATTTTGGTGGATAGATGTTTGTTATTCTCACTTATTCGCAGCGATTGTTTCCGTTCATCGTATGTTTCTCTATTCTTTTGCAAACTGCCTGCTTCAAATCGAAATTTCTATTCCGGACACATATGTGTTGCAATTCTCGAACTCTGCAATGTTTTGCACCGTTGCTCCGTAGATAAATTTGGCTGTTGAAATATGCGACGCGTTTATGGTGCTTTTGTTACTCAATGGTATATTTGATTGAAAAAAAAAACAAAAAAAAAAAAAACAAACAGTGTTCCCTTACAATTTATGTTTGAGCTGCGGTAGAATCAATAAAACAAATGTACTGTCTGTCCTACGCCTCCAAATCGCACTTCAATATTGCGAGAGCTATTCTCCCGAAATTTCAACCCGTTACCTGAGAGTTGCACGATGCAGGTAAGCCGAGAAGACACTTCGGGACAATCCCGAATCACGTTCACGGCCAAGCTTTATGTCGGGCGGGACAAACAACTCAGCTTTCCAGCGTGCCTTTTTTTTTTTTATGTGTGTGTTCTTCTGTTCTGGGACGCGGTAAGCTTAATGCGCTGTAGCTTCGAACACGGTTCCCGAAAGCTTGTTTTGTGTGACCCCGTGCCTCGTTCAGAGCCGTCACTCTTAATTACGCTCAATCCCGCGCCGCGTGAATCACGCCGCATAAGCCGCTACAGGTTGCACTCACGACGCAGAGGAAAAAAAAACAATAAAACCAAAACAAAAAACCGTACCTTCTAGTCGCTTGATTGCTCAACCGAATACGTCGGAAACGCAGCTAGAACAAAGCGTACCGACGCGTCGCTTCGAGCAATCCTGGCAAGCAACGCTCCACAGAACTGAGTGCCCGCATAGGTGGGCAAAAACAAATAAGCAGAAGGAAAAGGAAAACGCGCGGAGGTAAAACACTTCACGGACCTGGGATGACACCTCCCAGCGCGTTGTGCTCGATCGTTCTCGTGTACAGCGGATCGACGAGCTAGCTGTCCGTCTTTCCCGCGGGGGGAGAATTTTGCGCGATGTTATGCATGAGCCTATAAAATAGTGGCGGTAGTCCACCTTGCGGGATGGCCTGATTCACGAAGCCCCACCGCGAGCGCTGGCCGCCCCAGCGCCCCGCGCTCGTATATCACGCGTTCAGCACGTTGAAAGGCGGCTGTGCTTCGCGCGTTCGTCGGGCCGCGCCTGGTCTTTGTCGCCGCCGCCGCCTCGTGCCATTGCGGCCACGTTGGCGGCGGCTTCCGACGGTGCGTGCTCGGGTCGCGTCTATTGTGGCTCCCAACACGCGCGAGTCGTGAGTCCATCACATCGGCGCCTGGACAGCCTCTTCTTCCCCCGCTAGGCTCGGAGACGGCTTTCCTCGAATTTCCTCACCGCTCGCTCTCGCTAAACCTTGTTCCAGGTCTCAGTAACGCAGTACGTCTCTTCGAGCAGCTTTCTTTACAATTCAGATTACTTCGCATGAGAAATCTCTCGCTGTTTAGTTTTTGTTACTATATATATATATATATATATATATATATATATAAATAAAAGTTGTCAGCGGTTTTTTATTTGTCCAATTGTTTGACGGCTGTTCGTTGCTGGAGCGCTGTACTTCGTATCCGTCATGGTTTGAGGAAGTTGAAAGCGATGTGAAAAGGGGGGGGGGGGGGCGATAAAGTGATTGAGTGAGTGCAAGTAACTATTTTTCTTCCCAGGTGTATCGCCACGGTGATCGCACGCCGACGTCACTCTACCCCAAGGACCCCAACAGTCCCAGTGACTTCCCCGAGGGACTTGGTCACATTACGCACGTACGTACTCATTCATAAGGTTTTTTTTTTTTTTTTTTTTTTTTTTTTTTTTTTTTTTTTTGTGAGGGAGGGATGCATAATGTACGGAAATTGGAAATGACTTCATGAGTGTAATCATCGCAGCAAGCTGCCGTGTAACTGTCAGTCTCGTAAGAAGGTAGCCATTTAACGAGTGTGAAGTCTGTGCTGCCTCCGTACACTCGAAAACTGTCCACTGATTCTTCTGAGTAATCTGGGGAAATCCGAGCTCAGACCATAAACTCAGTTTGTTTTCTAAAAATTCTGAGATAGCGAAAAGTGCTAGTTACCGTTGATTATAGGAAAATATGTAATAACACATTTTCAGTTACTGTCTACGTGCATAAAAGGCGTAGTTTCAACAACAACGAAACAACAATTACCACGAAGTACTAAGAATGCGTTTCCTTTCTTCTATCATGGCGCTTCATAGCACTCTCATCTCACAAGTCGCGTGCAACAACATCGATAGCAGCTCTTTGCTATTTGATAAAAACAAAGAGTTGAGTTCCTAAAACATGCGAACACGTTTGAAAACACGGCGACAGAGTTACCGCGTTTTCACGTTGGGGGGTGGGGGGGGGGGGTACTAAAAGACTCCCGTAGAAAAAAAGAAAAAAAAAAAAAAAACAAGAGGAAAGTGTGTTTTGTTGAAAAAAATCACGAGACTAGGGAAAAGGAAAAGAGTACAACCGCAAGAAAATATTAAAACCCAGCTGCAGTTTTATTTTTACGATAGTCTTCTCTATACACAGTGAAACGCCCCACAAACAGAAGGGTGGAACATTTCAGCGAACAAAAGAGGAGACTTCACAACAGGGCCCCCCTCCTGTGAAGCCCAGGGCCCCCCTTCAGAGGCCGTACCTCCGCGTCTAACGCTGGTGATTCGAATCGGCTTCTTTACCATCCTTTTTAAGTTATCTTCATTGTTATGCACGAAAGTCCCTTTGACCAGCGTGCGATAACCCGCATCCCGTGGGAATTGTATACATCACTTCTGCTTGGCATTAAATTACCGCATTACTGTGGTATTTTTAAGGCGAAAGCATTACTTGTCCCATTGAGAGAAAAATCGAAGTAAATGGCCATAAAAACGCGATTGCGCGGCACGCGCCACTCAATCGTATGCTCAAGGTGTCCTTGGCGTCGTCCTTGCGGTCGTCCTAGAAGTTGTCTTAGACCTCTAGGACGACCTCACTTGTGACAGTACGTGAAAAACAAGCGGCGTAGTCGGCGTTGTGATGGCCATAGAAATACGTCACCAAACGGCATCAGTGTGATGCCATCAAGCGTCATCATACGTCATCAGCGTGATATCACATCCGGAGCGCCGTGTGCAAAAGGTGCCCTTCTCACTTCATTTCTGCTCGTTGTGTGCTTTGTGCGATGGACTGTGAGGTGACCGCAACCAACATCTATGGCCTCGACATCGGCAGCAGCGTCTTCATATACGGCGGCTTCCGCAGGCAAACGTGGCCGCCCACGCAAATACGCCACAGCCTCCCTAAGTGTCCTCCTTTAGGCGTCGTTATCGACGTCTTCCTAGACGTCTTCCTCTAGGCATCGTTTTCGACGTCGTCCTAGACGTCGTCCTTAAGGTCGTCCCAGAAGTCGTCCTAGACATAGTCCTTGACTGGCTTTTTTCGCCTTCCTTCACGTAAGCAGTCTTCAGTGTGCTCGTGTAATTTTTCGGCAACCCTTCTGATCACCTAAAATAAGAGTTAGGCTACTCAATTTAAAGTAAATAAAAAAAAACGAGGCTTAATTGCCTAGGTCTAGAAAAGAAAAAAAAGTTAGATGCACACCCACTAATCAAGCTTTCTGCGCTCTACCAGACTATTAACTAAGGTCAAAAGAACGCTTGGAATCGCCAGCCGAACATTCAAGCAGTAGCCCGAGGCAGCCAACCTCGACATTTGAAAAGTCACTCTCGTGAAGGTGATGACAACGAGACTTGCTTAAGGCATTTTGGAGACTCTCGTAATTGCGTTTAAAAAAGGAAAAAAATCCCAAAGAAAATTCGGAGTATTTTATATTAAACTATTTGTCGGATGCTTACCACGACTTTCGCTCTTTCAATTTTGTTTTGTCCACAATCTATTGTGGCAATAAGAGGAGTTATATTTTGGTGATATACCGGACGTCACTCTGCTTCGCCCGTATATAAGGGAGCAGAGCACAACGCTCGCACCCTACAAGGAGGAGAGGGAGCCTGTGACGAAGGGACGGCCTCCTAGCATTTATAAAGGATGTAGAAAAGAGCAGATTAAAGAGCAGATTTAAATACATTTTTCCGCCCTTTTTTTCTTCTTCGGGAATACTAGAAATGGAAAGACGGCGCTTCGTCCGCTTTCATGTCTACCTGAATGAGCGAGTGCGTAACTTCTCATTGCTCCGTTTGATCTATTCAAACATCAAACGCTTATGTAAAAGCGATGAAGATGTCGGGGGCTAGTCATTTCAATACTTCTTGAGGTTATTTTATTTACTTATAAGCGAAGGCCACGAGGGTTGAGTTTTTTAGACGGCACCTCTTCATTCCAGTAGGCGCGTCGCTCAAGCGCGCCGAGATAATACACAATTAAAATGTATGACAGAGGAATACTTACTCCACTTTGCTCTAGAAGCCGCAGCAATGATGAATCTACCTCACGGACGTGTCGTATATTTACTCCGATGCCTCGCACCACTAGCACCACCTCGCTTTTTTTTTTTTTCCTGTTTTCTTTCTGCCCATTTTGTTCGCTTCTCCTTCCGCGTCGTGCGTATGGTTTCAGCGTAATTTGTGCTTCGTAACTTTGGGAGAGGGGGAGGTCCGAGGGCATAAATCACTTTTATTTCTCGACCACGGTCAGGGCTGCTCGTTTTGAAAATTGCCCGGCATTATATTTCAGTGGCGCGTAAGGAGGAGCGCAATTTTTCATGCGTCCATTAACCTTCCCGGGCTTGGTTTATGGTGTCGCGTCATATGAAGCCGACTGAGACACCGTGGAGCGGCGCGCAGCACTGTGCGATGGAAAGTGATAGGCTCGCCTTGGCCCGTTCGGGCTGACCGGGCCTTTTGCATACGAGCTGGGCTTGCCTCCAAAAAACACCCTCGTCCTCTTGGTTCTTTCATGGACGTGCACCCGTAAGTGTCGCGATTGACGGGCGTCCTCTCTCTCTCTTTGTCGAATGTTTAGAAGAAAAAAAGAAAGAAAGAAAACTGGGATGGGACTTTAAATTGATCAGGAAGTCTTTTTTTTTTTAAATTTTTTTCTCCCTTTAGTTTGTAGACATTGTTTTCCTATGGTCGCTGTGTTTCAACCGGGTTCGCGATGACCCATAGAAAACGCGGGGACCCAGCTCAGCTATACTCAGTTCCACTTATAGGTCCGAGCTTCAGCCGAGGCTACGCGATCGTCGGCAGCCAATCAAGCAGTGGGCCAAAAGTGCATCGTCACGGCGCTTGTCGTCTTTGTCCGTCCGCTATCATCGATGAAGCCACCTATCACGCACATTACAAACGCTGTAATCCTTTGTCTTTCTTTGTTTTTTAGTGCGTGATTGGGTTTATTGGTGATAGAAAAAAAAAAGCGCTTGCAAAGAAAACGAACGCCGTAACAATGCACTCTTGGCGCTGCTTGATTGGGTCCCGAGGATCCTATGCGGAGAACAATTCGTCTGCTTCTTGCGGTGACGTCAGAACGACGCCGCGCTCTGATTGGCTTTGGTTGAAAGGAGAGGAGGCAGACCTCGAGGCTAGCTGCTTTGAGGTCTACCCACTATTTTTCTTCAACCAATAAGAGCTCGGCGTTCGGACGTCACTACACCACACTTTCGTAAGGTGCGCTAGAAGCGGACGAACTTGCACTTCGCATAGCCTCGGCTGCGGACGGACTTGAAGTTAAGCGGAACATAAAACACTCGGTGAACTGAATTAAAGAAAAACAAAAAAGGGAAACCTTAGATAATATCTTCGCTTGACTTTCAGCCGCCTTGTATGGCACACTCTACTTGGAAAATAAACTTCGACTTATTTTAAGGAGAGAAAGTAGGCGAGCGGGTTACGAAACATAGCAATCAAATCCTTGTCTCAACTCATTTTATTTATTTTTATTTTTTATACACACTCTGTATCGCATTTAGTGTCAGTGACTACATTGATTTTGACTAATGGACAATGGTTAAGACGGCCGAGAGACAGGGTGGAGAATCAAAATCGAGATGATATAAATCGTGATTTAAGTTCACGATTTAAATCCCGATCTAAATCGTACCAGTTTTACCATGATGATTTACATAAAACCTCTCCGACAAATATAATCTCCCCTCTCCCCCCGAAAAAAAAAAAAGGTATATTTATTTGTCGTTTGACCAGGACTTAATGCTTTCCATGTTCTTTTTTTTTTTTTTTTGAAATCGAAGAAGCATTGAGTAAGAAATGTTTATATGGGCCTGAACAGGAGCAGAATGCAGTGGTCTTCTGAGCAAATTGGAACGTTGAGCCTCCTTTCTACCTTCCGCTTCGTTTGTCAGTTAAGTGACGTCATATTGCAAGTCAATAAGAACGCGAAAGGAACAAAAACTAGAAAAGTAAGGCCCTATTGCAAAGAAATAAAAACGCGAAAAAATATATACATACACGCAAATAAAGCCTTTTCACTTTGTAAAAAGAATGAAAGATGTTTTCCTTTTGCTAGGGCGGAGTTCACTCAATAAAAAGTTGCTAAATAAACTTTACTTTAAATTTACAAGATTTTTTCTACCGCGTTCTTTTCAGTGATCGTATTGATTGATCAATCAATCTGGCACGTTTGAAAATACACCTTGGGATTAAAAAAATTGCTGTTTTATAGCAACAGTGTTTTAAATACGATATTTCAATTTAAAACAAATAAATTCTTTTTTCGTGATTTTTTTTTACCCTGCTAAGAGAACAATCTTAGCTCCTGCTCACCTACGGCTGCTGTCGGTGTCATGCCAATACATCGCACCCTTCAATAGAAAAGATGTAGTAAATCTAGTAACCATTGAAAGAAATGTTTTGTTTTAACGTTCTGGTACGTTGAATTATCTAAAGAAGGGTGACACGATGGACAATCGGTACATCCAGTGTTTTTTTTTTTTTAATTATTTTTAACACAAGGAATAAACACGTGCAATACCGTTACTTCTAAAATAGTATTACTGTCCTTGGTTATATCCGAACAAACTCTCAAAATAAAAACAGGAAAACTTTATACATAAAAAAACACCATTAAAAAATAAAGCTCTCGCTATTACTTTTTAATTTTATTTTTGGACTGATAATTACGATTATGCTTTTCTAGAAATAAAAACACCCAGCAAAATCACAGTTTTATTATCGTTATTATAGGTGCGCTTTAAAATTAACCATTTAAAAAAAAAAGCAAAAAAAAAAAAGAAGGAACGCAAAAAGCTGTCACCTTGATTGTACAGGTATAAAGAGGCGACCATAAATTCATTACGAAATTAAAAAAAAAAAAAAAAAAAACTGCGAGCAAATTACCATTTTCAAACTGCTCTTTATCTTGTTAAATACTAACACGATTTTGTTTGAACATACTGTCAAGTGTCCAGATTAGGGTCCCAGGTCGGAGCACGTGGAGCGAAAGCTCTCGCTGCAGAACCCAGGGATCCTGGGTTCCATCCCCACCCCTGCCCGTTTCGATCTGGATGAGCATCGTACCGGCGTGCGGTCGTGCATCACTACTGCGTGATGCACGTTAAAGACCCTCGGCTAGCGGCTGTACCGCACTGGCTACATCTCTCATCTACCGAGGGTAACAATGTCGGCATGTTCTGGCAGACAAACCTCCCGCTGTATAAACTAACGACTAATTACTTTTATTACTAACGGGACAGTTGCTTGGAGCCGGTCAGCCAGACCGACGTCTTGAATAAGAATGAAATTATGCATTGAAAAAACGAAACAGTGGGAAAATTAATGCAACATTAAAAATCGAGTCATGTTCCCTACTCTTGTATTGCGATTGAACGCTTCGCGAGGCGAGGAGCACGAGTCGTTGGCTTATAGAAAGCTGCCTTCACCGCACGTCCTACGCACAGGCTGAATCAGCGCCTCGAACAACTTTGACCTCCCGCCGGTAGAGACTTTGCTGCGCTATACTATAGGCAAACGGTATATAATATAGCGCGGTTATAGCGCGATTCTTCGCGATTCTTGGCCTCAGCTTATCGAGGGTGGCGGTCGAACCTCTCGGTCACGAATGGCCACACTACCATTCGCAGGTGCTGCAACTGCAGAATAAACGTAGCTTGCTTTCCGAACCGTTCATCACCTTTGTATTGATTCCTCGTACGTTTTATTGTTCGCCGTCAGGAAGTCGCCATTTTAGGATTGCCTATAAGATTACGGGGGGAGGGGGCGGGCGGGGCGGGGGACTAATGAATTACTCCTTGCGTTCCTTGCAACATAACTTAGATCCACTCAGTTGGGAATGAAACTCCGCTCCGGAACGGGGTTTCTTCGCTTGCCGCGTGCACACGGCGCGAGCTCCGCGTTACTTGAGAGTATGATTATTGTCGACTGCACGCCCTGCTTCTTCTCGGGCTCAATATGCGGCTGCTTTTGACAGCGGCAAACTGCTCCCGAAAGAATCGCGGCCCTTGTTTGCGACGTCATAAAACATATATCTATTTATATATATATATATATACATCTATTTATACATAATTCTTTTTTTTTTTTTAATTTCTAATAAAACCTTTCCACGGCGTTCCTGAATATGTCGAAAGCAATTTCAAAACCTCTCTCGCTTTTGTTGCAAAAAGAAAAAAAAAAGAAAAACTCCTTCGCACACGATCTGTAGATTTATTGAGTCATCGTGTGCGTGTCGCGAAAGTTCAGCTAGCGGATGAAAACGTGTCGTCGCACGTTGCAACGCTACTGCTGGCAGCAATGGGAACACCCTCAAATCGTTGAGAAATTCGCTGCGTATACTTCAACTTTTACTACACTTTGTGCAGTTGGACTGGGAGAGTACTTCGTTCGTTTCATGTGACGACGTAGCTGGCGCTACTTGCCAGCTGGGCTCATATACACGTCGCGAACGGCTGTATCTTTCAGTTATCCGACCAGATTAGCCTATAGAGCCACTAAATACCCCTGAAGTACCGGCACTTTATTCCCCTGTTTTCTTCTGAACGACGTCAATTCGGTTCTTAATGCAGAGCGGGTGCAATCGATGATCGTTACGACTGGAAAATGCGACTTTCTGATCTTTGAACACGGGATCAGGGAGCTCGGACGATATCGGTTTGCTGTCTCTCGAACGGTCTTAACATTTCTGGCGGACGGAAAACCGTTTCCAGCGATTTAGAATAGTGCTTCAGATAGCTGGCAACAATGATTTTAGGCACTAAGAACGGCTGGAGTGTCGTCGCTCTGAAGCGTCGCTTACTTAGGGGCTTTGGATTAGCCTACTGTTTGCCAAACATGCGTGACGTCATTGCAGTCCTCACGCGAGTGAGCCAAGGAAATGTTGGGAACGAGCCATGACGATACGCTTTCGAGCAGGCTTGTCCGCTGATTGCAACGAAGGTGCGCACGCATTCGCTTCAGTCCATCGTGATTCGATTTACGTACCGTTTGTTTCTTAGTTGTGGTTCGGGATTAACTTCCAGAGTGATTCTTGGCTACGCCCGCCGTCACGTATTTGCAAGGCTTAGATTAGTTTTTTTTTTTTTTTTTTTTTACTTTTAGTTTTAATGCAAATACGCCACCCTGGGTATCAAGGTCTGAGAGTTACGTCAAGTTCTTGAGGTCGTAAAGAAGTAATCTGGAAATAACAAATTGTTCTCGAGTTGCGTCCTTTATCACACACAAGGAAAGGAAAACTTGAAAACAATGCAGATTTCTGCCGTGCTGTGCCGTCAATTTATCAATGATGTCTAGAGGAAACAAACCACGAATAGCAGTGGTTTACACTTCTTGGGATGACTGCTTATATTGTGATAACTTTGGAGAACTGTTTTATTTTTCCGCTTCTATTGTACAAACCTATGAATGTAACAGTGGAATAAAAATGACATATTGTGTTGGTTTTTATAAAACAAATGCATGCATATTTAAAAACTCTGCTGTGGGAATACAGCCTTGGCAGACATTTGGTGTAGATAGAACGGTACGGATGGTGATTCCAATTATAATTTTGTTTTTGAAGCGGTTCTTATTCTGCTAAATTCCTCTTTTACCTAAGAACTGTTTCGCGACATCTTGAATACTCAAACCACTTTCTCGGTTTGATGTTTTTTTTTTTGGCCTTGAATTGTCACTTAGCTCCACGTCGCGCTCGTGTGGTTCAAGTTTTACAGCGCGTTCCCCAATGCCTTTTCCCGGAAAGTTACTGTGGGCGGGAAAATGCCTTTACAAAATTGATAAATGAGCTTCAATTGAATTTCTTATTTATTATATAACAATACATCAGAAACTCAATTGAAACTTATTGATAATTTTTGTGAGGGCTTCACTGTTATAAGTTGTTTTTGTACTATAAAATTTCGAAGCATCCTCTCGGGTTTCATTCAGGCAAGCAGTGTTACGTAGACAACCTTAACTCAGAAAAATCCCGTGTGTCTACTTTCCCCGCACACCGCTAGGAGAGCCAATCACCGCAACTTGCAGAGGCAGCTCAGCGAATGACAATGCCGAAACATATGTTTAGACAAAAAAACGCAGTCTGAGTTGTGACATTAAGCAATGCGAAACGTCACGCTTGCATTGCTTAGTGTCACAACTCAGACTGCGCTTTTTGGTCTAAACATATGTTTCGGCATCGTCATTCGCTGATCTGTCTCCGTAAGTTGCGGTGATTGGCTTTCCGAGTGTTGTGCGGGAAAGCATACGCACGGGCTTTTTTTAGAGTGTGTTTTCCTTACCCACAGTGATGTATGCGAAGAATCATGCAGAAAGGAGTGGTCTAAATTCTTCACTATAACCTGTACGCTCTTTCGTACTCAGATCGAAGCTGGCCTAAAATAGCGCGTACCCAAGTGAACATTTTCTTATTCAGGGATAAACTCGCTGGGATAACCGGCACACCCTAAAAAAAGCCCGTGCGACTACTTTCCCGCGCAACACTTGGAGAGGCAATCAGCGCAACTTACGGAAGCAGTTCACCGAATGGCGATGCCGAAACATATATTTAGACCTAAACCGCAGTCTGAGTTGTGACATTAAGCAATGCAAAACGTCACGCTTGCATTGCTTAATGTCATAACTCGGACTGCGTTTTTTGGTCTAAACATATGTTTCGACGTCGTCATTTGCTGAGCTGCCTCCGTAAGTTGCGGTGATTGGCTTCCCGAGTGTTGTGCGAGAAAGTAGGCGCACGGGCTTTTTTTAGAGTGATGCATGCTGAGGTTTCTTCTTGACAGAGTGCCGGTTAATTCAATTTCCAAATAAGCATCACCCTTGCTAATTGAAAACATTTTGTTAAATAGAACGAAGTAGTATTTTATGCTCTATACTCGATATGGCAGCTACTTAATTGGTCGCTTTCTTGAAGTCTGCATGCGTAATCGTCATAGTTTCGCCACGGGCCCCTGTTTGTGTATTTCATTCTTGCCCAGCTCACGGACACATAACATTGCTGTTTATCACATAAAAAAGTCAATAACAGACTTCTATATGTTTGAAAAGTTATTTATTTATCATGAACGCATAGTTATTTAAATGAGCTTTAAAATAAATCTCAGGCTTTCTCACTGATACACGTGCCTATCGATGGTAAAAACGCCGAAAAAGATTTGCACAGCATCTTTCTGATAATTTGAGGTGGCATTCACTTATAATGTATATCTTTAAAGTGATCGGTCATTCATTTCTGTTGTCATATCTTCAGTCAATAATTACATATATATTTATTTTCATAATTAAATTTGACTATGAAATTCACATAACCGCTTGAGACCAACACGGGAGGACGGTACTCGAAAATACGCCTACTGTTCATCCGATCTGCGGCAGTGTACTTTTTTAAATCTTTATATTTATCGTCGGATTAATAAGTCACATTTAGTCCTTTCAATGCTTCTATTCTCGGGAATAACTTTCTGAGACAGTCCAGCAACAACAAAAACATGATTGGGTGCCTCAGTGAAGTGTACATGTGTTTCCGGAAGCGCGGACAAATTCGTTCCTGCGAAAACTACGTACGCATCGCACAGAAAAAAGGCTGATGTCGTGGTGGTCTGTGTCAAAGGGCCCATTAAGGAAAACTATTATAGTTCAATCTGCTTGTTTAGCTAAATAATTTTGAGTAATTAAATTGTCAATTACTTATTTTAAAAGTATAGTTTTTATTGTAATCTTGCTGGGCATCATCGTAATCTTCTAGATATACTCACATTACAATTATATAACACACGCGCAGCATTTTACGGCGTTTCGAACAAAATGCTCGATTTGGACGCGTTTCTGTGTTTCGGTTTCGTATGGGAGCGCATCTCCGCGCGGGCACTTCTGCCCCCCCCCCCCCCCCCCCCCCCCCCCCCCCCCCGTGTCTCAAACGCGCAACGTGCGTGCGCCACCACGCATCGTTGCGCGTTTGAGACGCTCATGGGATGAGACATTCTCGAGGTGATGCAGATAGCTCCTTCCGTTAATGGACCCACGAAAGCTACGACCTCGTGATAACTGCCAAAAACAATTAATAGTGTTGAATGCTACTTTCTTATAGTCTCGCAAGATCAGTATTGGTGTATCATCACTTTATAGAGCACAGTTTCTTACCAATAACGTATCTACCGTAAAACGAGTCCTTGCCATAAAACCAGCGTCGCACACATTCCTTCAAAAGAGGAAGAAAAGCTGGTTTCTCGTTCCTTTTCGATCTTGCATCGAGTTTCCCGCTACAATTTCCAGCAGCTCAAAAGTTCCTGTTACATTTTTAAGGTTGGAACGGGTCGCTACATTAACGTTTCAATCGTCTGGTTTAATGAAGCATTGTGCTGGATAATTCCTAAATAAAATAAAGCGAGCTAGTGAAAATGTTTACATCGAACTACGTGTCGAGTCTCTACAACCACATTTTTTTCCATTTCTTTGTTTTCTACTATCTCTTGGACGCTTTCCCATCAACTAAAATCGGAGATTAAAATAATCGTAAAAAAAAAAAAAAACCTTATTAAATTTGGGTAAAATTGCAAAAAATAATTCGACTAAATGTTTTTTTTCCCTTTCCTGCAACGTTCCTCGGAACGCCGTTCCGCACAGCACTGCGTAAAACTCGTTATTGTTTGTGTGCAGTAGGTTTTCGGAGGAAAAGTTAGGATAACGTATCCCTGATTTGTAATTCAAATCCTTTCGTTCCGTTTGTATAGCAACAAACGAATCTTCATCGGAGATATCCGCTTTACTAGAGCCACTACGCTTAGAGTATGGGCACTCCATTCACAGATTCTCTTGTGGGCATGGCCATTTTCTTGCCCAGTGAAGAGTGGGCGCAATCGGCGATAGCTGTGATTCGAAGATGCGACTTCCTCATCCTTAGATACGGTGAAAGGAAACTCAGGCAATATCGTTTTGCTCTGTCCCAAACTGTTTAAACATTTGTTTTGAGAACGAAGAAGTGTTTTTTTTTTTGCGATTCCAGATAAAACATTAAATAACAGGCAACTATCATTTTAATTAGTAAAAAGTTGGCTGACGTGTCGTTACTCTGAAGCGTAGTTTGTTTAATGGCTGTAGGACAACGCAAATCTTTAGTGCTAAATATACGCGTTGCTTAAACTTTATTGATTCATCTTGAGTAGCAAAGATATACTTTACTTGAACTATTGTTATATCTTCAGTGGTTGAGGTAAACCTTACTTGCGCTTTTTACTGAGGTTTATCTCTTCACATAATATATTAGCTCGACTGAGATCATCTCTACCTTAGTCGTCTGTTAGAGTTCGTTAACAATGAATGAGCGAACTTACAGTTTGAGGTACAGGCGCAGGGCGAGTATGTTAGCGATGCTGAGAGAATTAAAAAAAGAGTCAAAGTCGCTGCCCTTTTTATTTGACCCTGATTGGCAGCATCTTTCGCAAGGCCAATCTACTTGTAGAGCACGAGCACCACGGTGCTTCGTTTGTTTCTCATGTTTTCTGGACTAGCGTGGGCGGGCCACGAGCATTGCAGGGAAACCTTTTGTAAGCCCCGCAAGCTCATTGGGAAACCACTACCGTAAAATCGCGAGCAAGCACCCGCTCAAAATTTGGAGATAATCATGTAAAACTAGGGGATGGACACTTCTTAGGTGAACAATATGTAGAGATACGTATTTTTTTCCCCAATGTCACAAAATTTGGGGGTGGGCGCTTATTGTGGAATGGGCAGATTCTCGGCATTTCACAATAAGCTGGGGTTTCCTCATTACCCTATGGGGTTTATGCAACACAAAACAGTGGTAGTATAGTACTTCATAAGTGTTTTGTGTTGTTTTGACTCACGGTGAATTGAAGTATTTTTTTTCATTTGTATGTTTCAGAAAGGAAAGAATGACCAGTACAACCTGGGGAGGTACCTTAGGGTCAAGTATGAAGATTTTCTTTCATACGATCCCAATGAGGTAGGTGAACACTTAGTTGCTTGATGTTTTCTTTCTTTATCCAGCAACATGCATAATCTGGTTACCTCCGTCAGCTGAACAGTGGGCCCCGTGATGATTTAATATTCGAGAAACGCATTGAATGGGTTCGGTTCTCGAGCCTTTTTGATTTTCTTTAGTGTGATTCCAAAGTAAAACAAAATGCTGGGTGAGAACTTGATTTTCTACAACACTCGATGTCTGCTGTAGTAATCCTTGCAGAGAGTGAGACTCGCATTAAAGTTTGCTGCTAGTAAAATAGACGCACGTGCACAGACGCACGAAATAAACTCACTATATCATATTCTTATATTGTTTAATAATGAGTTCTTTCTTCTTTTATCTTGAAAGAACTCGCGGTAATATTTGTGTAAGAACACATAGATAACCAAAGATCGATGTCAGGTATGCCAGCTTACCCATCAAGAGAGAGGTTTCGTATAAAAACGACTTGGCGCAGTATTTGATGGTTAATGAGAATCACGTGCACTTCGAAACGTGAGCGAGATGGGTCTTACGCTTATTTATTTACTTGTCTTAAGAAGCTTGCTCAGAGTCTCTTTTTCCTTCTCGTAACCAGATGAAGGCCAGGAGCTCCGGTCGGGAACGGTGTCTGGAAAGCATCCAAACAAACCTCGCCGGTCTCTACCCTCCGCGTGGCAAGAAAGTCTGGAACAGCGAAGTGGACTGGCAGCCGGTTCCCATTCAGACCATGCCTGTTGACTTGGATGGCGTTAGTTTGGCCCTGCTAAACACTCGACACTCTTTCGACCGAGGCTTTTCCGAGACCAGTTTAGATACGTTGCTTGTTTTCCTTTCCCCCTAGATGCTATACGAGGACGCTATCTGTCCCAAGGCCGAGGAAGAACTTGACCGTATTCGTCAGTCCCCCGAGGGTGCTGAAGTGTTGAACAGCAACGCTGTAAGTTTAGCGCGAGAATGTGGTAATCGCACGTTGTTTTCGGTAGCCAGTAGGGATTTCTAGACTGACGATCATTTGCCTCCTTAGAATCTAATGAGGACCCTCCAGGAATTATCCGGCAAGAAGATGAATGATTGGGTCAGTGTTCGTGACCTGCTGGACACGCTCACAATTGAGGTCAGTATATTTTCTAATCAAAAAAAGCTTGAAAAAAAAAAGCAAGTGGAACTTGAGAAGGCGCCTTCGAGAAGCCTCAGACGGACAGGCGATGTTCCATTATACAGGGTACCACACCGTCATTGGTAACATGTTTATAGACTACTCATGGTCCGTGGCGTGTGAGAGGTTAAGGTAACGAAAAGAAGAAACAAAATATGGGGCCTTGCGTCGCAAAGCCAGGAGGGCTATGAGCGACGTCCTAAGGACCACTGAGAAGGGACTACCCAGTGTACGATTCCTTCACTTTGTGTTGCGGAGACCGGAATGGAGGCGTTCAGGTTGGGCATAGGTGGAGAGATTGAGTGGGAGGGTCAAGGGAAATGAGGTCAAGGGTCAATGGTATCACGAGGGCGTTGATTGTTTGAGGTACGGACGCAGTTCGTGGTATTTCAAGCAAGTCACACCTTGGTGGATCCATTGTTTTATCTGAGCTATTCGTGTTCGCCCTGACTCTGATCCCATAAATGCGACATTCTTATTCCTTATTTAAGCTGGTGACCAGTGAGAATCTTGTGCTCTGAAATAAAACGTCGGCTGTCGGACTCGGAAGTTCCTTTTCGAGTATTTCCTACCAGTGTTTGCTATTATCGTGGTTTGTTTAAATCAAAAGAAGGTGCAACAGCGTAAAAAAACAAGGTGTTCACAATTCTTTTAAGATGTTAGCATTTCAGGTTAAGTGTGCTGAGATATACGCATAGAGTCAGAAAGACGAGCTGTATATTATGACGGGTATTCACACTACAATGTATCGCATTTTTTTTAAAATTTGTACTCGATTTTAAGTAATCAAAAAGCACTTTTTGGCGAAAAAAAAAAAGTTTTCCTTAGATAGCCCGCATAGATAGTGCGGACCTTGTACCGGGTGCATAGTCGAACCCGTTGAACAGTTCGCACCTCCCCAATGTGTTCCGTGCGTAAAAAAAAAAAATCATACACAACGTACCTTGAAAAATGCCTACTTGACTGGCTTGTCTCTGCAAAAAAAAAAAAAAAATTAACATAATTTGTCATTACCAAACTCTGTCACGAGACATGACATATTTTGATAATGACAGATAATTAATGGTCGTAATGATTAATCTGAAAAAAAAAATCCTTGTACACTCCGCACCGCGTGAAATTCGAACATTTAAACACGTACGGTTTGCGAATCCGGAAAATACGGAAGTGTTTTCATGCAGTATGCCAGGCATAAAAAAAAAAAAAAAAAAATAAAGAAAATACATTTCGAATAGCCGAGAAAAAAATGGTTTGCTAAAGCATCCTGAGTTGGAGTTTAATGAATATAATAGGAAAGAAGTGTCATTCACTGCGTGATTTGTGACCTGCGGCTGAGCTGTGCGGATTTTGCGTGATTTATGAACTAAGATCTTAGCTCATGTCGAATGAGCCATTGTGCTCTAAGGAAGCCCCCGGCATCTTCTGTCGACGTGAGGAGCGCAACGCATAACTCTGTCGATCTAAGGTAGCTTACCGCTACACGGAAAGTTGTTGCCGCCCCCATTGCTCTCCTGGATTCCGACGGAAGACCAAGAGCTGTTGAATATTGCAACAACGTTTCGCGTTGTTTCTTCTTGAAATGTCATTGCGCAAAACACACATAGTCCCTTTCAGTGCGACCGTGGGTGTCGTCGTCGAATACCAACTTTTTTGTGATGACGGGAACGAAACAGGGAAATGTCTTTTTTTCACGAGGTGACACACCGCTGGCTGACGTTCCTGTGTTTCCGTAAATAAATCTATTGATACTAGATCTACTAGAATTATGTTTACTCTCTCAATTTTACTAATGCTAGGTACGTACCTCTAAAATCTTCTTTACACGCGCCCCAAAACAGAGGAGTCGTGGCCTCAAGATTCCTGACTGGGCCCTGCCACTGTGGGGAAACATGACAAAGGTGGCCAAGTACACCACCATCCTCAACTACAAAAGTCCCACGTACAACAAGTTCCGTGCCGGTGAGTCAGGGGAACCGTGCATTCGTTCCAGTTCGTAAGCGGGTTTGAGGAAGGTGATCTCTGTAGGAACTTTCCATTCTATGCTCTCCCCTAATTTGACAGTAAGGCGAGGAGAGCTCGTTTAATCAGTCAACCGTCGGTTTCGCACCACCTGATCACGCTCTATGCGTATGCTCACACGCCATGAATGACAAGTGACTGATTGATCCGGCGAGCGTTACACCACTCTGTCAGTTTAACGGTAAAAGGGGTATATAGTCTGTGCTCAGAGGCGTGGGACGTCACCTTCTTGTGTGGTAAACTTATTTTTTTAGATGCGTTCGCATTTATTGCTCCGGTATATGCAGCCGTCTTTCGTTTGGACGGTCGTGGTTTGAACCAGACTGAGCTGGACTGAACTGGTTTCATGAGGCCGATGCGCGGTTCCCGCCGTTCTCTTTCGCTCCGTTCCTTCGCTCGTTACGTCCACTCTTTCTCTCACAAGATGGAACGAGTCTCCGGGCACGCTTACAATGACGCGCCGTGGGAGCGGAACAGGAGGGGACCGAGCGGCCGTGGCGGTGGCACAACGTATACGCGACAACGTAAAACCGAGGTGCAGCGACGACGCCGTTTGCGCGAAACCGCCATAAACCGGGAAGTGAAGATTGGCTCTTCGAAAAAAACAGTGTGCGGACCGTAGGGCGACGATCGAGGGAAGCTGTGGTGGCTGCATCCGAAACCGCCGACGTCCGGGAGAACATACTGGCCCTCCGAACACAACAGTATGCGGACCGTTGCGAGGTTGGAATTCCCGACCTTCGCCGAGTCGGAACTCCTGCGCTGAATGCTAACGCACTTCGTCGAGAATCAGCGTAGCGGCAGCAGCGATTTTGGCATCATATTAGAGCGCAGCTCTAAGGCGCCCGTTTCCGGGCTAAGCGGCGTCCTGAAAATACCCTGAAATTTTATCAGGGTGTTTGACGCCACGTAACCCCAACACCAATTCAGATTCCCCAATAAATTTAGCGTTTAAAATAACGTCACGACTTCGTGTCACGTTACCCATGAAGAAATTCAGCGGCAGGAGGAGAGGAGCAGGAAAGGAGGAGGAGGAGAAGGAGAGGAAGGGGAGGGGCATGCCCTCCCCTCCGTGTCCTCCCCTCCTCCTCTTCAAAAGCTGCGCTCTAGTTTTGCATTACAGATATTTGTAAACGTATTAGTGTATTTAATCCAGTTGGTTGCCTCTAGTTAGTGGCACAGGTGACCAGTGGTGAGACGTAGAGGACCAACTTATTTGTGCAATGTACCTGGCGTCACCACAATATTTCGAACTGGGCATTCGGAAGCTGGTTGTCCGGTATTGGGTATGCACAGCCAGTAATTTTTTCCGAACAACGTAGCTGCTGGACATGTTACGTGCTTTCACTCATGTCGTAGGCGTGAAAACCGTTAGCGCTGGTCTAGACGAGGGTGCCTCAATGATTTTTATGAGGTGGCGCTGATCCTGCGCAAAATAACAAATGAAATGACGTGCTTCAAAAAGTCGGTAAAGTACCAGCCAAAGATAATTGCCCGAGCCGGTAGGCAGCCGTTCACGTACTCCATATTCTAAAAGTTAGGAGATGACGAAACATGGTGTGACAAAATAGCCCAATGGCTACACTCCAGGGAGCGAATGTGCGGCGAACAAGTGACGAACTTCGCCCGGCGGCACGTTTGGTCTGCGCGTGGCTCAACAGCCACTGTTCCAACGCCGCGCACAGAACGAACGCTGCCGGACTAACTTCTCAGTTTGTTAGCCGCATGTTCGTTCCACGGAGTTGAGCCTTATAGCTGCTTAGTTCAGACATGCGTGTTGAGTGCGTTCTTTACGAGAGCGTCGTTAGCGACCGCGCAATTGCACGTCTTACGCCACGACGCAAGCAACCTAAAAGGAAGGCTGTCCAGTCACGTCGCTTGCGACCGACCAATCACAGCTCGCGAAGAACACGGGCGCGCGTCTTCTCGGTTGATGATTGTTTATCGCAGTCACTCCTCGTGTTGGTTGCCACGCATGGGTATCCCGATGCCTCCAGGTTGCTGGCGTTGCAGTTCCAGTGAACGCAGCCGAATCGCGCGCACGAACCGATCATTATATATATTGACATTTCACACTTGCGTGACACAATTACATTGTCAATCTCTCTGTTGCAGGTCTTCTCATTCGAGATATCGTGAGGCATGCCGATCAAGTTAAAGACGGCAACTCCAACGTGAAGCTGTACATGTACGCAGCGGTACGTATGCGCCTCTTTTGTCATTTCCGTTCCGCGCATACCAGAGAGGGAGCACCGTCTTTTTAGAGGCCATTTCCGGGACCTACGTTTGCGCTAGGAAATAAACGTTTTTTTTTTTTTTTTTGTGAAATAACGAGAAGAAAAAGTAACTCAGACAATCACACGCAGAAAGGCAGTTAGAAATATTTATTGTACGAAAGAAATGTGGTGCTGTCTCGCAATAAATAACATCGTCGAATCGTTACCATTTCATTTTATTAATGCCTAGGCTACGAGAAAGGCGGACGCTTTCTCAGAGAAGAAATTTTGAGACTGTCTTTTTTAAACATCACCTCTTCTTCGTGTCAGTTGACCGTCGCCGTCCAATTTTATGTTTATCCCTACTACAATTTTCGCCGTGATAACAGTAATGTTAGGCTCGAACGTCTATCGCTGCAGACTGAATACGGTACGCACCCACCATTGACTTCCGATTTGAAATAGGTGTGACGGCCATTTCTTTTTTTCTTGTAAACTCAACCACACTCGCCGTATTTTTTTTTTTTACCTGTATCACTGTTTTGAAGGTTTTCCTGTACCAAATGTGAACATTTGAATAGATGGTACTAAAACGAATTGCCGAATTATACACATTGATATGAAAGTTAGAATGTGTTTGTTTAGTTTCCATGTTTTTTTGTTCAAAAAATTGCTGGGAGAGGTGTGGACCTCGGAGTATATGAACATGCAAACAAGAAGAAAAAAAAAAAAAGTCCGCCTTAAAGTGACGTCTGGTGTCGCCATGTACTGTATATAAGTGATTCGACCGGTGCAGTGCGGCTGCTACCCTAGGACCTTTAACGTGCATTATTCAGTCAGTATTATAAGATAAATTAATAGACCTTGGACTTAGGTTTGGGCTAGTCGGTTGTACATTGATAGACGTGCTGCGCTGCGAAGTTCGCAGCGCAGCACGTTTATCAATTACAAGATATTATGCCGGAACAATGAAACCATAGTGAAACTAAACTGGCAAGATGTGAGATTTGAATTCGGTATGTATGAAGCGAGACCTGTCTTAATATTTGAAGGGAATGTAACCGTGCGATGTATGCGCAATGGCGACGTGGAAGGCCAGAGCTATTGCACGTTAACAAGCAGTTGTTAAGTTTGTGCACAAGTGTTTTAGAGCGCAGATCTCAGGCTCCCGTCTCCGAGTTGAGCGGTGTCGGCGTAACCCCACGTTTCATTATGGGACGTTTCCCCGATGGACGTCACACGTGACGTCATGTCTGACGTCTCGAGGGTTAAAGTTACCCGCTAAATTTAGCGGGGAAATTTTCTTTAAATTTGGCGGGAAATTTGCTAAATTTAACGGGGAAATTTTTTTTGTTAAATTGAGCGCGGAAATTGACGTCACGTGACCTCAACACCAATTCATTTTCCCCGCGAAATTTAGCGGGAAAATCGTTGTTTAATTTCCCCACTAAATTTAGCGGGAAAATGTTTGTAAATTCCTTGGTAAATTTAGCGGGGAAATTTTTGCTTAACTTAACGGGAAATTGTGCGAAAATTTCCCGCTGAATGGGAGGGGAGCAGGAGAGGAGGAAGGAAGGGTACGAAGGGGGAGGAGGAGTATACCTTCCTCTCCGTGCTCTCCCCTCCTCCTCCTCAAGAGCTGTGCTCTAATTAGGCATTACAAAGAATTGTTAGACGTCATTAATTTTATTGAAAACTGTAATAGTAACGGTAGGGAGAGAGCGTTTACCAGATGCGAAAATATATTTAATTACAAAAAAAAAAGGCAGGCGTAGATGTTTGACTTGAAGCGATAAACTATAGAAACTCGTTCTGAGTGCGCTTGCTAGCCCATTATCGTGCGAGCGCAGAATACAAGTAGAAGTAATGTGTATAGTTATGAAGAGGAAATGGTCGGGCCACTTACACATCCCCTAAGGTGAAACAGAGCGACAGCTGAGGCGTGACGTCGGAGCCTCTAAGGTGTTATTTCGGAGCAGATGGACTGAATGAACGGTAAAGGTGCGAGCGCGCACCAAACAGTCCGCATAGGCCGTTTCGCATTAAACCGAGTAACAGACCGGACAAAAATTCCATAGCGTTTTGGAACCAATGAGGGTGTGTTAAGTAGAAAGCATTTCGTGAACATGTTAAACAATTTTATTGGACACAAACTAGGACAGCTTTGCGGTAACTGAACAACATTTCGAAAATCGCGCGCCCAAGTTTGAAATTCAGTTTGAAATCCAGGGAACTACGAAACTGCATGTGAATGCATAAACCGTCCCCAGTCGTTGGTGTGGATACCTGAACGACTCGCGCAATGTTATTGGACACAAACTAATACCGCTAAGTGGTCACTAAAGAACACTTGCAAAATCGCGCACTCAAGTCTCAAGCGTGCAGCTCCACCTAATTTAAAGGAGCGGTGCAACGATATTCAATTTGAATGTTTTTCACTTGACACGAGCTTACTGGCACTAGTGGGACTCAAGGATACTCACACGCAACGCCACTGGCCAAGAAACTCCTTTGTTGCGGTGTAATTTCAAGGACAAAAGCGATCATTTTCATTCAATCTCTCCTTTGCAAAATTTGATGACGTAACTCGGGGATCGCAGTACACCCAAGTGACGATATTTGAATGCGGTTCATAGATTGGACCCGAGCATTGCGTGGGCACTCGACTTGGGCTCGTGATAATTGCTAGCTCGAGAAGCATTCGGGTAGTGGCCCGTGTCCAATCGCTGCAACGACGACAACAGCCGAGCCATAACAATGTCTGGAACTCAGCGCGTGTCCTGCGCTTTGCCAACCCCAGCGCGTGGCTATGATCAACACTGGCGGCATATAATCGGCTCCAGATCACGTGACCGCTTGTTCTGGCTGCGAGTTGAGGGGGTGAACGCTGCTCGTTTTTCGTTAATTTTTTTCTGGGACTTCTATTGCGTGGGGTGAAAAACGAACGCGTGTTTCATAGGTCATTAACGTTAGGGATCCGTTTTAAGCGGTATTTGCGCAAATTACAAAAATCGTTGCGTCGCTCCTTTAACGCCCGTGTTTTCGCTGTCTCAACTAACTTTAGTGATTTTATTGCCTGAAAAGCTTTCCTGCATAATCTGTGAAAACGCATTGTTTTTCTTGTTTCCATTATCTGCTTATGTTTCTACGTGCCATCATCGTGTCACGTGACGTCTGAATGTCACGCGATCTCACGGTGTCACATGACGTCATCGCATCACGTGACACGCAGTGTCACCCGACGTCATTAAGTCCCGTGGTGTCACTCTACAACGTGACTTGACATGACAATGTCACGTCATGGTGTCTGCTGACGCCAGGTAACAGGTGACGTGACGCGCGGCGTGACGTCAAAGTCGTGTCGAGCGATGTGACATCAGCTGCGTGACGTCAATGGGGTATTTTTTGCCGGAGTGCGGAAAGAGGCCCGCGTCGATATGGAGCGCAGTCGACGGCGCTGCCCCCTCGAAGTATCCCACTAATTGTAACCGCAGTCAAAAGTTTTCAATGCATTTGAGCCTATCGAGAAATTGATACCTCGCCTGTTTCTCGTTGCATGAAGGGCAGGATGAGCCTGTCTCACCATTCGCCATTTTTGTCATCTAGCGCACGATTAGTCGAGGATACCTGAAACAGAACATGGAATTTCTTAACACACCTTCTGCCTTCGTTTTTGATCATATAAACGCCAAATGCTTTAGTAAGCCACGAGGTAATCCACATGAGGTAATAAAGCAAAGCAAGATAGCAGGGAGTCGGTTGATTGTTGGTTGTGTACTGAAGTTGTTTTCCATTCGCCTATCTTTCGCGGGTGCTTTACACTCAATAAGGTTCTGGTATCAATAAATAGGGAAGCAAGAAGTGGGAACATCATAAGTCACGCCCTTCTTTTCTTGAGTTGTTATTGCTTATGAATGCGCACATTACCGGCTCCTGCTGCGTTTATGTCTTCTTAATTTATTTCCATTATTGTTTTAAAAATATCCAGGAGGTGTTTGGCAAATCACAACTCTTAGACAGATTACGGCGATCGTGTTTCTGCTATTGCTTACGGCGGACGATTACTCAGTTCCCTGTTTTCTGACGCGCATGACCGCAAATCGGCTTTCTTCGCGAAATAAAAAGAACAATGTCTTGACCCTCGCAGCACGACGTGGCCATTGCCGCCTTCACGTCCGCCTTTGGAGTCTTCAACCAGCTGGCCGTCCCGTCGTCTACCGCGGTCATTACGGAACTGCACGAGGATGCCAACGGCAACTTCTTCATCCAAATGCTCTTCAAGAACGACACGACTCGCAAGCCGTACAGGCTCGAGATTCCGGGCTGTGAGGGCTTCCGCTGCTCGCTGACCACCTTCAAGGATCTGGCCAAGCCGTACATCCCCGACGACTGGAGGAAGGAGTGCGGTCTCGAGACGCTCCCCGGAGGCATCGACCTGTTCCCCTGAGCCGACGGCGTTCTGCTCAACTTCTCAGCAGACCGAGGGATTCGCTCGCCTTTACTGAATGCTTGTACCTGTACATTATTAAAAAATATATTTTTTTCGACGATGATGCGACTTTTGCTGCGACTTTTGTCTTCATGCGTGTCCCTGGAAATATACTTTGATAGGGGAAAATACGGGACGCTCACCTCGTCTGCGGGAGAAGGAACCATTATGATTATAGGAACGCCACATTGAGAGATGGCTCTGGCTTCACTGACGAAAATCTGCCGCTATCTTCAGTTCGGGCGGTGTGTCCAGTGTTGGCAATGATCTGTCGTATAAAACATGGCAAATACTCGATACTTTTTCTCACGTAGCAAAGGCTCAAAAGCATGGCTATGCGTATAGTGGTTCGAATTCCATCGCTGCGTCATTCACAGCCCTCATATTGCTTGAAAGCTTCACGATATACCGGCAACCTTTTCAGTACGCTATGCTATTCGATTCGAAATAATATTCGCACACCCCTACTCTAAATTCTCCGGGTAATCGCCACTGTACATTGTTTCACCTCAAGTCACAGAGCAGTCACGTGCCAGAAGACATGGATTACTAAAAACGCAAAGTCACGGTGCATTCGCTGCACTTGATTTGTTTATCCGGTGACAGCACACACACAGAAAGATAACGAACACCGTCGCGTTGAGCCTTTGGCGCAGCTTTATCGCCTCCGGCGGCTCGCAGCATTGGCTGCGCTCTGACTTCACACTACGGTGCAACGCGCCGATCAAAACACACGCAAACGTAACCGCAACAAGCGTAATATTTTTCGTTCAGACTACGAACAGGAACATCACAACGTGCGGAACTCACGGAAAATTCGTGGGTGAGAGTGTTCAAAAGCCGTCAAATTTTACGCATGTTAATTATACGGCCAATACGTATCAGCCAATGCGCGACAAGGTTTCGTTTTACTTCCACCGATTACGGGACTGCCGGCCTCCATGCCGCTTCCTGCCAGCCCAGAGCGACGCTGCTGTCGACAGCCAGCAATTTCTTAGACGCTGCAGGCTTGCAGAGCGTAGATTTGAGCTTCTGGGGTTTCGCCATGCGCCTTTTGCCGGCCTGGTGTTACGTCATTGGCGTGTCGTAAAAGATCTTACTCACGCAGGGATCAACGTCAATTACAGCCGTTGTGGTAAGTATACGACAGATCTGTTATGGCTAGGGTTCCGTTAATTTCACATAAGCGTCAACAAAAAATCGCAGCGCCCTCTCTTTGTTGTCTTTCCAAGCGCTTGCGTGCCTAGTTTCCTTCCGCTCTCCCGGGGTGGCGGTCCCATCGCGCGTGTCTAGTTTTCTCCGGCTCCTCGGGGCGGCGATAGTCGTCCACGCGAATGTATATATATATATATATATATACATATATTGTGAACGAAGAAGGGAGAAGGTGATTATAGAATTTATTACATTAAAGTTAGGGAAAGGGAAAGAGAGCTGGCGAAAAATTGTCTTTCTGTTTATATATATATATATATATATATATATATATATATATAACAGAAAGACAAGTTTCTGATTTTCATTTTCAATTTCACTTCTCTTCTTCCGTCGTAATGGGGAGGCCGCGTATAGTCCGGACTGCCGAAGAGCAACGCGCCTACGAGGAGCAACGGCGGGAACGGCACCGAGAATGTCAGCGGCGGCGGCTGGTGGCAAACACCACCGATGAAGATCGCGCACAAAACGCCAAGCGCATGCGGCAAACCAGACAAGACGAGGAATGTCGCGGGGCAGAGAACGCATCACAAAGACGCAGGTTCCATGCTGCTAAATTGGACAGCTTTAATGGAGCTTAAGCTAAATTCAATATGGACTTTCTGGACAGACAGTGTGGGTGTAATAGTTGGAGGGTGTGTGATCGGCCGTGGTTTGACAACGAGTTGACTAACATTGGCAATGTGCGGGATCCTGCAGAGCGGACTCGTGCGCTGCAAGTGTTGTCGGTGACCACCTGCACTTGATCGATGACCACCGAGCAAGGCAATAAATGTGTTCGCACATTTACTCAGAATTTTGTGACACGTCTGTGTCGTGTGCTGAACAGCTTCGCTGGTATCCACCTTCACAAAGTGGAGTGGTTCATGATTTTTTTTTTTTTTTTACAGCGAAGTTGTTATGTGCTAGGGTCTGGAAAAAATGCGTCCATGGATGTTAACGAAAAACTCCCGTTTAAACGGTGCTCCTTCGTTCCGATTGGTCGTGGCAAGTATAAATAAAAAGATGGGGCAACCCCCGTGAGTCAGCCTTACTTAACGTTATTAGATAGCGAGGTCCTGATCCCGTGTTATTATCTACGGTCACCGACTTATCTCAGCTAAGAGAGCGCTGTGACCAGGCTGAGGGCAGAACGCCGCCGATGTAACCTTCTTTTCTTTCGCTTCCGTGATGCTGATAAAAAGACTTGAGCTAAATCGAAAAAAAAAAAAAAACTGTTCTCTAGGTGTGCCTCGAAAAATTGGGTTTAGAACTTTCCCATAAGTGACCATAAGGCAATGATTACATTAGTCACTAAGAATTAAATGAAGAAAAGTAAACTACGAAGTCGTGTACGTGTCTTCATTGCAATCATGTGTAAATTGCATTAGATGTAGTAGAAATGTCGTAAAGTTGTCGTAAAGAAAACAGCTTCACTGGTCCTCAATCTTCACGTAAAGTGGGTGGGCTCTCCATTTTTTTTTAATGAAATTTGCAACGGCAGTTTGAACGCAGCATAGAGGCGAGGAGAAGTATAGTGCTTTTTCTCGATGTGGCGCCCGGAGCGTAAAGCTGAAGCCTCCAAAGTCTGCATTCGACCAGTTGCCCTAAACTCGACAAACGCCAGTTGGGCCCGAAGTTCACGGAGCGCGTGGATTGGACTTTCGCGACGACTCCGCCGTGCTTTTGTTGCCCAAGTCCAATCGTCGCGCTCGGCAAACTTTCGTCTCCAACCTTGTGTTGGACGAGTCTGTATTGCCCCAGGGTGTGACAGTATTGACCGCTGTAGTCACCCAGAGATGAAGAAAGGCAGGATGGTGGCGAGTGGCGATCCATCTTGTTATCACACTGCATGCAGTCAATGCAGTGTCGGCATTAGTCGACCAGCACGCCAAAGAACGAATTGCAACCGAACAAATCACGCCCCGCGTTTCTTGGGCTGTCACTGGTTGTAATCAAGTAATTGGTCTCTGCTATAATCTTCCCGCCGCCTCTATTCTCCATCCTCGCTCCCTCCCTATCTTAACCTGTTTCTATTTCTAAAAAAAAAATTCTTTTTCTATATGGTCAGATGACTTTATTTTATTTCTTTGGATGACTTTTTTTATTTATGTGAGTGTTTACCGTGCGTATAAACGTGCGGGATGCGACGAATATGGCCTCACCGTTTATATACTCGAGGTCACCTATTCGAAAATATGTTGCGGGAACTTTGAGAGGGTGATCTTGAGATATTGTTTTTTTATTGTCTTTATTTATTTATTTATTTTGAGTTACCCACAAAAAGCATAACGCCTCCTTAGTGGTGTTCCTCTTATGAATGTCAGATTATAAATTATTTGTTAAAAAAAAGTTAGGATAAAACATTGGTAGCAATGCTATTTCTAAAGTTACGCTCTTTATGAAAAATGTATAAGCTAACATTCCCACAAATCTTTCTAAATGATTATACATAAATTGAAGGCGTGTCGTGAATGATGTGTGATATAAATCAGAAGATACAACGAGTCTACTAGACCTACGAGGACCGCGCAAGTAGACTGGTAGCGCTGGTGAATCAATGGTACCATTTACGATCTTATACAAAAACATCAATCTACGGATCGTTCTCCTGTTGTGGAACGTGTCCAATTTCACGAGGTCCCAAATCCTTTCATAACTGTAGAAATATTTCGAGTGAAAATAACGATCAAACAATACACGAAAAGAATTTACGTTGAACACGTTCAAGTAGACATGAGTTAGTCACTGCAATATAGATCCATACAGTTGAGGCATATTCGACACGACTACTCGCCATTGAAGAAAACAAACATAAAAAATGGTTTAGAAAATCTGCGCATTAATCGCGTAATGGCTCCAAGAACTCTAAAGGGAGCATTCGTCGTTGCAGTTACGTGATAATTAAAATTAGTCGCAATATCCATTAAAAAAAAAACAAAAAAACTTTGAGATTCCAGATAACCTCAACACGAATAATATAGGCAGAATCTAATGTATATGAAAAATTAAACATTTCGCGCTTTCTAGAAAAAAGAGATAACTTTCGTCTTTGACTCATTTAAGAATAGGCCATTTTAAGAACACCACGTCGAAATAGAATCTATATCACGCTGAAGAAATTCACTATCTTCATCCACTTTAACCACCGTGAACAACCTAATATCATCAGCAAATAAAAAAAGCTGCATTTGCTTAACACATGAAGCGAGATCATTCCCCAAAAATTAAAAACAAAAAAGAACCGTTAACAGGGAAAGTTGGTAAACAGGGAAAGCCGTTAACAAGAAAAGTTGATCAGTCGCCCAGGAGAGAATTAATACAATTTATATGACTAAGACAAAACACAATATTTACTATTATTTACGCTACTATTAGATCGACTATCGCTTCCCATGAGTTCCGCTGTGGTCACCATGAAAGATTGATGCAGAGATTGTGACGTTCTGCACTTTACCTTGCTTGATTGTGACTGTGAATTGCCATCTGATAAGGATAAAAACGTTTAGGATATTGTATTCGTATGCGAGTTCTCAGAGAGCATTCAACGCTATCACTGATATCAGCCGACACCGAGACAGTCCCATACAGGCGACGAGCACTAGGGTTCATCTCCCAAGTTGTGTGCAGCGGTATCAAGCCAGAAGTGCAGGTTGTCATCGAAGCAATCTCGGTAGAGTCGTCGACTATCTAGGGGCCAGCATGATGCTTCAGTGAAGCATCATCTTGGCCTTTGAGTTTAATAGTATACATACGGTAAGTATGTATACTGCTCTACCGGTTAATTACTGGCAATGTCACGCTGCTAAGGTCATGAAAAATATATGGCGCACATCGAAAAATTGAATTTTTTTTAGCAAGCAGGGAATTGATTCATAATAAAACTTTCGTACATTATTGTCATCAAAGCAGGACCTTAGGCTATAATATGTCAAAGCCATCAAGCTAAAAAAAGATCGGGTGTTTTACCGCCACTATCATGATTAGAGCGATGCTACTTCAGTCTGACTTCTTTCACCATACAAGTATACACAGTAAGAACAGTCAGAGGAAGCATACATTCGAGGAGATTGGGGACATGAGCGAAGTTTCTAGAACAATGATTGTGTTACTCCGCGTTAAGGAACTGAACTCCATTAGTGTTTATCGGTAGTATCCACTCGATTACGCCAGCGTAGAACTGAAGAATGATTGGCCCGTTCCATTCGACATCTATTGTTTCGTGGAGCCTATAGAGGAGCCATCCTGTTGGCGGAAAGAAATTGAGTTGACGTATAGTACAAACAACAGCAGCAAAAACGGCGGAGGAAGTGTTTGCATTTTCTTGTGGCGTTCTTTTTAGAGCGTTTGATGACGGAGGGGGGAAGAGTTGCTTCATTTCTCATGAATGCCAATCTTTCGGCGCCCACTCGGGCGGAGGGACCTTCCGAGCCGATTTCTGGGATACAAAACAGTTTTCTCGTTTTCTCTGACTTTCTTGCTCGCTCTTCTGCTTCCTTTTAATGTTGTGTTTTTATTTGGCGCCTCGCCGGAACCCAAGTAAGCGAGAAATGTCTCTCCGGAACGATAAATGGTTGTAAGCTGCTGGGAGACGCGAGCATTTTGAACTTGACGTTCTTCTTCGGGAATTCGCTATTGCGCTTGAACACACTCAGATACAGAGAGAAGACATGAAATTAATTCTATAAGTACGTTCCGGAAGTTATTTTTCGGTTCGTACAGAGGCGCGAGGGCGTCTAGCTCAACATAAAAACAACAACAGTTGAACTCAACAAACATACCAATATTGGGTTTCAAGGTGTATTTTGTCGGTCTATATGTCCGAATATTGAAAGGGGACTAATATTCCCGAGAAAAATATGCGTCATGTTTTCTAATTTTTTTTCCCGAATAGTTATAATAGATAACATTTATGAGTGTATCCGTGAATACATCACATCGGGCCAGCGGGGCAGTCAAGTTTATGCTCTATCTTTTTTTGACGTGTCTGTCAAATGCCGTATCTTGCAAATAAAAAAGAAAGAAGAAGAAAACATGTTCAGGTTGGTTGGACTTGGTTCTTGGCTGTGTAGTTAACACACTTTATATAGTCAGGAGGTATTCACTTTCAGTCAACATACCTAAAAGTACAACTGAAAGAATCTCCTGTATACTCTTCTTTAGTATTGTCCCTCAAACAAGGTTGCTATAAAATATAAAGATAGCTCACAGATACTTACAGCATGAAAACGGGATAGCCCGAAAGCAACGCCCCTACCCCAAGAGACTTCCTAACCGTCTTCTGTTTCTATTCGACCTCCCCCCCCCCCCCCCCCCCCCCCTTTTTCCCACCCTTATCATACTTTTCTCTATCTTCTCTGACGTTCCTTCTCCTTCCTTTTCAATTTATTTTCTACCTCTTTTATTTGTTAAGACGTGAAAGCCTCACCTCGGAGACTAGCATTACGTTTTGCTTTTGTCTCTTTTATTCTTACGGAAATCAACAATACGCCACTACCACTATTCAGATGTGCGTAACCTTTTCCAATTACGTTCATATTTTGAGTGTCTTCTGTTCTAAAGTATAACGTACAGTGCTAATCACACTTGTCTATAACGCGCGAGCGAGCGGATTTCTCCGGGGAGCGCTGGACTGGTGGCATTCGCGGAAACTAAGCTAGTCACGTGGCGCAACATGGAACGGCCCGCTCGAGGGGTGTCCTGCCCACTCTATCAGCTTGATAAACGATAAAAGTAAAGTGCTTTATGATATATTTTTGTTTTCTGATGACGACAACGTTGATACGCCTTCATGCTCTAGTTTGTTTATTGTTCGAGAACTGATGTTTGTAAAAAGCGTGCGAGAAGCCTTCCACGTTCGCCGCCAGCTGATAGAGAGGGCAGGACGACACCCCTCGAGCGGGCCGTTCCATGTTGCGCCACGTGACTAGTTTAGTTTCCGCGAATGCCACCAGTCCAGCGCTCCCCGGAGAAAGCCGCACGCTCGCGCGTTATAGACAAGTGTGATTAGCACTGTACATACTTCTCAAAATACAAGCACACTCTCGCACACTGCCTCTCAAAAAAAAAAAAAAAAAAAAAAAAAAAAAAAACGTATTTGAAAAACATTTTATGGAACAAGAGATGGAGTTGCACTTCTATCAGCAATCGACGAAGCTAGGCGTCAGTTTTATGTCAGTCGCGAGTGCTTTATAACAAGCCAGAACATAAAAATTGGTCACACATAACCATGTTGCAAAATAATTGTTTTTGTAAAAAAAGAAAAAGAAAAAAAACAAAAAAGCGTTAGTGGTCAATATTGCAACTTTTATGCTTTTCTATAAATATCTAGCACCGTCTTATTTTGTATAGACGACACTCGAATAAATGAATTCCTAATCATAGAAAAAAATAACTGATAGGCTCCATTCTACCTACCTAAGGAACTGATAGGCCCAGTTCAGTAGATTGGCGCGCAAGGCTGCCTGGGGAAAAAAGTGTTATTAAGAGTTTTATACCTGAATTTCCGAAATCATATTTTACCCTGACTAGATAATTGAACAGATACTTTGCATACAATTTTGAAGTCGCGATCAGTGTACTGTGGCACTGCGGGGACGGTCACAAGTTAAGCGCATGTTCGTTACAGCAAGTCTCACAAACACGTGCTTTGTACTCTTGGACAATGCTGGCTAAGATCATCGTGTGCCGATTGACAGTCAGACCAAGCACCGTACCAAAGATCGTCATGACCGTGCTAGTGAAGCCCCCAGAACATTGTTCGAGCCATCGGGGGAAAGACATGCCTCGTAGTTAGTCAAAGTTATTACCTTTACATTGGCGACGTCTGGTGCACGGGGTACCATGGTCCGAATCGAGGCGTCGTTTATTATATGGCTTCGTAGGTGGCGTTATTTAAATAATCGTTAAACTAGAAGGAACTCACTTTATAATCAAGGTAGCACAAAGAGATCGGTTCATTTAGAGCAAGTTGAAGTGTCCGATGTAACGGGCACATTCTAAACGGTGAGCAGTAAGACGTGGTTAAAAAGGCACTGAGCGATGGCTACATCAACGTCTAGGAATAAAGAAAAAAAAGATTTGGAATTTTGGTTGCGAAATTTTATGAATGGGGAGTCGAAATTGCTTAGGGAAATTCCAAGCAAGTTGTCAACTCTAGAATCCGGTAGATGAACGTTTATCTATTTATTAATTGTACCCTCAGGGCTGACCCATTGCAAGGGGGGTGGGAAAGAAGAGTACACCCGAATAACAAAGGCTAATTATGGCTAAAAATTATGAATAGTAACGCTCGTCTTTCCTGTTCCATAAAAGTACAAGAAATGGTGGCTTTCCATTGGCAAGACACCTCCCCGAGACCACACTGAACTTTGCCAGTGTCTGCACCACAACTATCCTCGAGTGCTCGAAAAAGTGTTGCTCCGGCCTCCCGCTAGTCGACGCGAGCCTAACGAGCACGCACCACGCGAGCTCTATAATCAAAATAAGCAATTAATGAATTCCAATGGGGCGTTAAACATTGCAGCAGGCGTCCCCACCCCCCTCAAACTCGACAGCCTCCTTCTCTCCCCCGCCTGGTGCCCGTAAACAAGGCGGTCGATAGATTGTTATCGTCTCCGCCGCCAACGGTTTTGGGTTGCCAGTTACCAGTTTCCAGGCTCAATCTACTCTCCATAAGCGCTGCCCCTGATTACTTCCTCTTCAGGGGACGCTTTGGCGGCGAGTACGACGTCGTTTCCAGTCGCTTTTGTGCGCCAGATTTGTCGCCCAACTTGCTGCTTTTTGTTTCTTACGCGTACTCCTAACGATGGGCGCTCGAAGGAGGCACGCTCACAGTGCACCGCTTGCCGGGCAAAGCTGCAGCGCACGAGCGCGCCGTACCGGGAGCTCCTATACTCCGCTTCACCCTTAATGCGAGCGAACGAGAAGCTAGGCATGCACGAGCGAGCGCGACGCTTTGCCCGATCCTGCTGTGTGTAAATACACACATAGCGCATGTTTGTAACCGTGGACGAGCAAAAAGGTAGAAAAGGCGCTGCAAAAAACCCAAATACCAAAAATAAGCAATTTGTTTGCATCGTTTGAATTTTAAACAAAACTTGTTAACGAAAACAATCAGAGTCAGTTGTAGACGGTTGTGGTGTCACGTTCGATACTTGAGAGAAAAGACTAGTAATCACCACCCAAAACGTGTGAGAAAACTGCAATTTACAGCTTTTTTTATATACATATATAGTAGTCTAACAGACACTTCGCAACTATCCGCGATTTTCAGACCGTGTTTTCCAACCTACTACCCAGTTTTGTATTCGGGCGTCGTGAATATTTGATCGGCTGGTGCAAGTCGGAGAGCCAACCAGCCGAAGGCCGCCGAGATGACCTGCCGCGACAATTTTATGTTCTTGCCACTAGCCGCCATCGACTTCACGGACCTCACCATGTCTTGAGAATAATAATCCCTGGAGAAGGGGAACAAAGGGAACAAGGGACAAACACAAATCTCGAAACACAGCAAAATGACTGGAGCGCGACCGAAAAAATCCGCTTGGTCCTGATATGAAACCTGGGACCTCTCCAAGTCCTGGTTCGATATCAGGACCAGCGGATTTTTTTTCTGTTGCGCACCAGTCATCTTGCTGTGTTTGGAGATCTTTGTTTGTTCCTTGTCCCCTTCGTTCCTCTTCTCCAGGAATTATTATAGTCATTTCATTCTTGTCCAGCTCGCTTGTACCTTTGCATTAATTGCACTTAAACGCCATGTCTTGTTGGACAGCTTCCACGGTTCCACTTACTGTGTGCTGAGAAAGACAATGTTTGTGATGCGAACCAGAATTCAGTGGGACTCCGTTCAGCAATATGAAGGACGGCAATGTGTCTTTTCAGCTAGAGGGCGAAGGTGGTCTCGAAAAAGTGTTTGGACGATATTTCTTTTGTTAGCTTTCGACGGAGCAAGGAATCCTACTCAGTCAGAATAAAATGAAAAAAAAAAAAAAAAATTAATGAGAGATGGAAATGTCCTCACTGTCTGACGAAGAACAGGAGACAGCGATTTCTTGCGCGAGAAAGGGCTTTCTTCGATGATCAATGGGTGGTTGCCGAAAATGTCCTGATTAATGCGCGAACTGAAAGAATCAATATCTAGTCAGTTTTGTTGTGCAACGCCTGATATCACCAGAGCTGGGCAAATAGCCCTCTCTCTCTCTCTCTCCTTATTTTTTCTTTGTTTTTTGCAAAGAAATAAAACTAAACATAACAGACGCGAAAAGTGCAATGTAGCGGAGAAGATGAACAATCTCCATCAAAAACGGGGAGGAGGAGAGGGGTTGGGGGAGAGAGAGAAGAAAGCAGTTTTCGCGTCTAAAGAGGTTCCACTTGCTCCGACTGTGTTTACGACGAGCTAGATTCGTGGGAAAGTGCGAAATTGTGACGTTTCCCGGCGCGTCTCCCTGGAGCAGTATGGCTGCATCGCGAGAGCAGTGCGAGAGCTTCACGGCGGGGGTGGGGGGCCCACGGCGGCACGTTCGTGTATACAACACACGCGCATCTCCGACCGAGCCTGGGTTACATTTCACCCCTGAGACCCCGATGGTCGCGGAGGTCGGAATCGTTCTATCGTATTGATTGAAACGGGCAAACGTAAGAAGAACAGCGGCTCGTCCGCGGCAAGCCCTTCGGTCTTTGATGGTAACCGCAACATCTTCGGCTGGTACTTGCCCCCGGGGGCTATCTCCTTCTCGTCGGTCGATTGTGCCGGTCCAGAGGCCGCTTGAGTTGGTACGCGGCTTGTTCTCCATTTTCTGTGTGCTACCGTTTCGGTCGGCCTTCCATGTTCACTTCTTGGCAGCAGTTCTTTTCTTTTGTTTGTTGGCTCGTCTTTGCCCTTTACCTTTAGCCGTCACCGTTTTCCTTCCTTGAATGTGTACTCTTGTGCTTCTACGAGATTTGGTGTGGGGCGCTGGTCCTGTCTGTTTGTTTTGCGGGCCAGAGAACAATCAAAGCAAGCTTGTTTACGCGGTTCTCTGAAAATGGTTCGGTCTCTGGCAGGCGCACTCGGAGGATGCCTTTGTTTTGTATGTTTCGTATCACTACCTCTTGGCCTCTTGCTTTCTGGGTGTGTCACGAATACTCGAAGGCCCGTTCTGGTGCAGCTTCTTCACAGAAAGAGACCGTACCAGGTGACAGCTTTGCTACGTGTGTAGCCAACACCTCCTGGACTAGAAAGGCCTCAGCGCTCTTTCCGCATGGCCGAAAGTGAACGCCATCGGGGCCGCGCTAGAGCGAGGAAGGAAAGGCAACACGCAGGGATTTACCGTCATAGCAACAAGTTTATTAGTTAAGGTCTCGAGATAGGTAAAGTTAACTTTAAGTCCGGAATTGTGATTGATGTAATTATCTCCGCAAGATGGATTATTTATGAAGAATACTTGCCAAATATTGCGTGATAAAAATAATTGAAAATGGCATTACACATCACATTACCACCGACATGGTTGACGTAGTAAACGCATGTAATAATTGCATACTTGCTTGAAACTAACACAGCAGTGTATTTAAAAGCAAAATATAGTGGTTCGATGTTCCGTTTGGCCTATAGTTGTTGTTTGTGCGAGGAATTTATACAAGGATTTTTATTTATTCTGAAGAGGAGTCCTCCCCTTTTGCAGCTAGCATTACCTGAAAGCTTGTCATATATCTTCCAAATAAAGATTCGGAGATTTATCATCAAATAAAAGTTTTTGAGCTTATACCGCAACAGTTACAGGATAAAACTGGTGTGTCCTTCGTCCCATGTCTGCAACAATGTATTAAGATTCCTGATTAGCCAGTAATGTAGTCATGAAAACTGGGTTGTAGATTCATAGGTTTGGCAAATTTATTCCCTTTGTTTGCTTATAAACAAGTCACATTACATCGACTTATCTGTGTCTGGCAGCAATCAGTTCAACGAAGACTCTAAACATCTCTCCTGCTACAAAACGTAGTCATCTGCAATGGCATCTGCTTTTAAGTCTGGGCAACAACGCAACCTCAGAAGTAAATGTTCTGTGTGAATGCAAGTAGTTCGGAGAGCTTCTTGTGAAGAGCTACTTGCATCTATGCCACAAGTCAAGCTGGAATTATGGTATATCTCACCTATGAATGCTGCAAATGAAATCCTCTCGAGTATCCATACAAAACATTTTTGATACAAACACACACCACGTGCACGGCACGTCGACTTGGTGTTGCAGCACAAACACAAGAGTTGGAAGACGGCACAAATGTTTCGACTGAAGTGTACTACATTTCCCGGCACGTGCACACTCGTGTGTCCATCTCCACAAACGTAGAGAAGTCATTGTTTACGAATAGATCTACCCTAAGAACTGCGTTGAAGGATGTTCTCGAACGGCGCCCCTATCGGCAAACGAAATTCGCCGATGGAGGCGGCGGTGGCGGTGGCGGCCACCGCCACCGGCTCTCGGGGTTATGACCTTCCCTCTCCGCCATCTTTACATCCCGACTCGCAAGCGTTGAGGCTTCCCAGTCTTGGAGGTCTTGGTGCAGCCAGGAGCACAAATGCCCCGGAATCGGCAGCTGTCTTCCTCGACCGGCCTATCTCCTGGCTCCCGCGGCTTTCACCGGAATGAGAAACTGGACCTGATTGTTGCCAGGGCTCCACTAACATTGCGTTCATCGAACGACCATCATGGTCACCCCGGCTCGCAGCTTAGGGTGACCACCTTCCCGCTAGCGAAGCGCGGGACACGCTGACCTTGTGGGAAGGGGGGGGGGGGGGGGGGGGGCTATATATATTTCGGCCGTGGCAAATGCAAAAAAGAACTTAGTGCGCAGTCGGGCTGATGGAGGTTTACCATGCTGCCTTTTAACCCGAGACTGGGGCAGGTGGAGGAAAATTGGTTTTCCGCCTTCTGCCCCAGTCTCAGGTTAAAAAAAAAAACATAATGGAAAAAAGAACTATTTGAGGAAATTTATCAACAGATGCCACGAAATGCGGCTCTGATAGCACATTTGATATCCTGTCTTGTCTGAAAGTATATTATACAGCTGCAAATTGTATTGCGGCAATTAAGCTCAAATAATTTTCACTACAAGTGACATTGTCTGAGTTGAAAACATAAAATCGACTGCAACATAACTCAATGCATCAAAAGGAGAGACGAAGCAGTAAATCTTTTATGGCTTCTCATTTCCTTTCGATTGGTATTTATACCAACATGCTCTTACACAAAATTCGAATTTTACGTTGTTGTTTTTGATCGTTTTGAGTTGCAGTCTTCTTGCCTTGTGTGATCGTCTTTACTAAAAAAAGAAAAAAAAAAGCTTTCCCGCGCCACCTTTTTACAATGACGCAGCACGATTTTAAAATAATTAAAATGATGTATTTTCCACTTTTGGTGAGCAATTGTCCCTTGCAATATTTTGTCACCGAGGGAAGAGAGGCACGAAGGCGCATGCGCGACAGATCTCCTGCAAGAACGACGATCGCTTCCCACGATGATTGGATAAAAAATGGTGTACCATCGCGATTCACACATTCACCAGCGATCTCCGCGCTTCTCTGTGCCCCGTTGTTCGGCAGCGACATAAGCTGCGTAGTGAGTTTTACGACAATCTGAAATGCGGGACATTTTGAAGATTTGGGAATTTCTTGCAGGACGCGGGACACGAGCCCTCAATGCGGGACTGTCCCGCGAGTCGCGGGACGGGTGGTCACCCTAGGCTCGCTGCAGCTGATCCCGCTTCAACTTACCTCGCTGTCACTATCCCTTCTACAAGAGAGAGAGGGAGAATTTTATGACATTGCATATTCATACAATTATCGGAAATTTTATTTATTGCCGACATCAGTGTCTACGGGATTGTAATGTTAAACCGAGCGTATTAAAACAGACATAAAATACGTTTTAGCTAACTCCCGATACGATACCGGTACCATACCGGTACGGTCTGGGTGCGGGGTCGTTGTTATAGACTGCTCATGCACGCCACAACCATAGACGTAATGGGCAACCTTAGTTTTTCTACCGGCGTCACTCGTAGCTCTACAAAGGTTAGTCTAGTGTAGCCTGATTCACAGTGTGCGATTTTGCTTGCGATTTCGCAGCTGCGACGTTGAGCCCTGCGGCTTCCACTACGCGTTTTGTTTTGCCACACGAGCGACTTCATAACTGAGAATTCACAAGTAAACTTTCACCATGTGCATCAGGCATGTTGCGTCCACGCGTGCGTAATTAATTCAAGACCAATCTGTGCAACGTTACCTCTGTGCAACATCACCACAAAGCAAGGCACACCACATTTCGTTTTACCACTGTATTTGACACAATAGTGCACGAAAAGGGCGAAATATGTGTTCTGCAGGTGAGCTACTAAAATATCGTAAGCTATGTAGGTTGCCATGGTTATTTTTCTACAGGTGCACTACTAAAATATCGAGTGATTTCCAGTATAAACGCTTTCAGGCAGCTGTGCATGGGCGCTGTCATAACTGACCTTCCGTTTTGGTTTCCTTTTTATCTGTTCGCTTCACTTCCTCATTACCACAGCAGGACAGGTTATTTAAGTGTTAGTGTCCTCCTTCCCAGCATAGACCTTATGGAGGATCGTCAACGCCCGCTTCAGTGGCTCGGCATCTCGGTAAGACACGAGAGGGTCGGAAATGGCGGCTCAATCTGGCGCGTGTTTAAAGCGTCTGTCCTCCAGCCATAACTGAGTCCGTGACTGCTCAGCTCGTGCCAACGGCAACCTTAGCGCTTCCGCAAATGTGGATTCAACACCATCGAGATTGCTGTTCATGGCAGTCGATAACCGAAGGATCATTCAGAGCATGCGCTGTG
Source organism: Ixodes scapularis (assembly GCF_016920785.2). Lineage (NCBI taxonomy): Eukaryota > Metazoa > Arthropoda > Arachnida > Ixodida > Ixodidae > Ixodes > Ixodes scapularis. Next base: position 46,551,972 of record NW_024609884.1, read on the forward strand.
CACAACGGAGGCAAAAATGGCGTCTAGCGAGTGTCTTGACCCGAATTTCCGCGTACTACATCTGGTTGAGGATGCAGAGAAGTTCAAAGATGTAAATTCGAGATGGTAAAAAACCACCGGTTTAGCACAAGGTCGAAATTGTTCCGGAAAATTTTTAACTAAGAAAACTTGACACTTCCGTTAACTCGAAGTGAGTCGAATATGAGGATATTGCAAATCATAAGTCATTTTCTGTCTAAACTATAATAAACACTAACAAAACTCGACGAGGCAAGCGACATCTGTGTCTCGTGGAAAGCACTGGAAGTAACACTTCACACCTTATTATCTATCGATAAATCTTTAACTGAGGTATATTTTGTTCGTGCGTTATTTTCTCGGGTAAAGAGGATCTGATTGGAAGTGAAAGCTAAAATAATTAAAAAATTGTTATTATATATATATATATATATATATAAAACAGTTTTTGTTTGTTTTGAAAATAAACTTGAGAGACGAGAAAATTTATTTATAGGCCGCCTCCACTAAGTGACGAAAGCTTCCCTATCATCTCATCAATTCGGTAATTAAGTTTTGAGGTCATTTTAATCATCGCGACGAAATGTGCATCCTATATTTACGCGCTTTAATACAAGACACGTGTTAAGGGAAGAAGAAAAAAAAAAGGAAACAACAAGCTGAAAAGCCCGCAACATCCGAATACAGTATAACGTCACCTTTTTTTAAAAAAAAAAAAACATGGCAAAAAAAATTTTTTTTTTGAGCGGTTATTTACCGTAGAAAAATCGAAAATAGGCTTTGAACGAAAACCACATTCACGATTTTTACGGCGAAAATTCGCTCGCGTGGCTCCTTTTAATGGACGGAATGCCTTTTAACGGGACCCCCTTATACTCCTATTGGATCGGAACACCTTTATTGTTGGCTAGAGTTACAGGTGGGTATGCCGACCTTGCTAGGTGGCCGTCAATGGAGACTGGCGGTGACCTCTTGGGCTCTAGTCACGGCCTGGACTTGGGTTTCCAGGTTGGAGCTGAGCAGCAAGTTCTCCCACAGGCCCGGGTGCGCGAGCCTCTGGAGCGATAATGGTGGGGGATCTGTCGGACAGTCCCAGAAGATGTGCCCCAGAAATTGTCACGTGCGTCCGCGCGACCGCGCATACACTGCGCGACGCGTAGCCGGCAGGGCATGTCAGTGCAAAGCAGCGTCCCCGTCTCGTTCTCTTCTTGTGCGCGCTTTTTGGACGTAGTGCGTCGAGGATAAACCACCAACTTTTGTCCACTGACAGCGGTGAAAACGGCAGGGCGCCTCCTCTAGAAGCTCGGCCTCCCGCACGTGCTCGTTGCTTTCCTTCGTGCTTGCGCCGCCGCCCATGCACGCTCGAGGCTTACGAGACGCCTGAGCGCCATCGAAGGTACGAAGCTCGCGCATGGAGAAGAGACTATACTGGGACTCCTCCCTGTCAATTTCGTCCTGTCAGTCACTACAGTCATCCCGATTGAGCGCAGACAGTTTAGTCACCATGGCAATATAAGCAAAGCGGGGTGCACAGTCACCTACTAGGATTTTATTCGATATTGCATACTCATGTCTCATGAGGAATAAAAAAAAAACACATTGATCCGCAGCTAACGCCCTACCGATGAGCCAGGTTGACGACTTTCGACGTGCACTGGATGAGGTGCATGCTCCAGATCTCCCACTATACTTGCCACTAGACGACAAACATTCGTTAACTAATTACAGGCCAATTTCTTTAAGATCTCATTTATGCAAATTATTAGAGCACATAATCTACAAACATGTCATGGTGTTCTTTGAAACTAACAAAATTTTATGTGATCTTCAACACGGGTTTCGACGTGGTTACAGCGCAATTTCCGAACTTACTGAATTTACTCACGACATCACTCAGTCCCTCGACATCGGCAACCAAGTCGATGCGATATTCATAGACCTGTCAAAAGCCTTCGATACCGTTCCTCACTCTAAACTTAAAGTATAAACTTAATGTGATACTAAACAACCCTTCCCTCGTTAACTGGATATCAAGTTTTCTTTCCAATCGCTCTCAGTATGTATGTTTTAACTCCTCCAATTCTTCTATTGTCGATGTGTCATCAGGTGTCCCACAAGGCTCTGTTCTCGGTCCGCTTCTTTTCTTGCTCTACATCAACAATTTACCGCGTAACATCGCCACTAAAATACGTCTTTACGCTGACGACTGTGTCCTGCACCACACGATTAATTCCCCTGAAGAGCATAACTTCCTTAACAGTTCATTTGCAAGCTTCTGCACCTGGTGTAAGACCTGGCAAATGACCCTAAACTTTCGCAAAACCGTCTTAATGTCCTTTTCTAAGCGTATGCTTCCTTCCGTGTTTAGATATTCATTCAATGGCGACACATTAAAAAGAGTTCCTGAATGCAAGTATCCTGATCTTCTTTTCTCGCAAGACATGTCTTGGTCAAAACACATCGATTCCACCTGTAACAAAGAACTTGAAAAACTCGGCTATCTTCAACGTACCTTTCGTCTTGCCCCGCAAGAAACCAAACATCTAACATATAAAACATTAATACGCCCTATCCTTGAGTACGATTCAACAATATGGAATCCCTGGAAACAATGTGATATTAACAAAATCGAATCAGTCCAAAAGAAAGCAGTACGTTTTATTTTTCGTCGCTACGACAGAGATTTTTCCTTATCCTCTAACCTTTCTGCTCTAAGCTTAAGTCCTCTTTCCAATAGACGTCTTACTGAGAGCCTTAAAGTCCTTTACGGTCTGGTTAACTTGTCACGTCTCACCTCATTGGACGCATACATAAGGTTTCACATAGAGTCATCAACAAGGAGCCGCTATGACCTAAACATTTCACCATTTTATGCACGCAGTGGGGGGATGGGGGGGGGGGGGGGGGGGGGACATATTGAAATACAGTTTTTTCCCTAGATCAATTGAACATTGGAAACTGCTACCCGGTAACATCCGTTCATTACCTCCAGACGAATTTCTGTGCGCGTTTGACAGTGGTTGATCCTATTTTACGATGTTTTGTTTTTTCTGTCTTATCAGTATTGAATTCTGTGAACTGTGATTTTTCTTTCCACTCCTGCAATAGCCCCGACGGGGCTGCAGTATGTAAAAATAAATAAAAAAATAAAATATCCTCGGCAGTGCACGGGGAGGCTGTGGACATTTTGTTCTTTACTCCTCCAAAACGACTCTTTCATTTTTTCGAAAACAATTTAAACGATCGCTACTAAATACTGTATTCCATGCATGAATATAGCTACCAATATTTCGGAAAGAGCTGGCTTATTATGATTTCCGTCCATCTTGCGGCTAGTTTTTTTTTTTTTTTTTCTTTTTCGGACATATATTAGCATTTTGGTGTTTATATAAACGTGAGTGACCGAGGCTTATTACCTCCAGCGGTTTTCTACTTTTATCCAGTGCAGAATATGGGTGTCAGACTTGCGGTTTGAAACGAATAGCGCTTTGTCATTCATAGACTTTCAAGTGCTAGGGAGACCCACGATATACCGGCTCTCTTTTCCCTATAAAAGTTTAGGGATGACGCCGCGCTATGTGGAGCGCAAGTTCGTCTGCTTCTTTTGTATGGGTTGTGGTTATGTCAGAATGCCGAGCTCTGATTAGCTGTGATTCAAGGATAGTGGGTAGACCTCGAAGCAAGCTGCCTTAGGGTCTACCCACTACCCTTATAATGGAGCCAATCAGAGCTTGGCGTTCTGACATAACCACAACCCTTACAAAAGAAGCAGACGAACTTGCACTCCGGATCGGAATCGAAGCAGAATATGCATCCCCTACTGCAGAACAATCCAGCCGGTTGTTTCTCACACCTTGCAAGTATCAAAAGAAAAAGTTTACCGAACGAAAGAAAAATTTCAAGAAGGAAATCCAGGCAGGACAACCGAATTCATCAAGTAATCGCGCGGTCTAATGGGAAAATTCCATTGATGGATTTAAAAAAAAGTTTTGGAGCTTTTCTTTTCTTTTCTTTTCTTTTTTTGTATTTTTTTATAGGCGTGCAATCGTGCGCTTGAGCCTACCGCACTAAAGTCGTGAGCGTGGAGCGCCTTCGAATCGTTCCAAATCCACCGAGAGATTTCCACGTCAATCCTGGTAAAGCAAGCAATTGTTAGGGACAATAGAGAGTTTTAGTATTGCGTATAGGAACAAACGCAAGCGCTGTGCGTTCGCTTTAGTGTTGCGTGCTCCGCGCTGCGCATGCACGACGTCGTCATCATGCACCAATCAAAGGCGCAGTTTCGAGTCCGCGCACGCGCAGCGTGGCACGCGCAACGCTAACGCAAAGGCATAGTGCTTGCGTTCGCTCGTATGCGCAATACTAAAATTCACTAACAGCGAGTTTGAAAATAACGTACGCAAAGCATTCAGTACGCTATAAGAAATAATCGAAATCGCGGTTTGGGCTCGTCCTTTGCGCAGTGGCGACGACGCTACTTATTTACATGCGCAAAGCTTTTCCATAGGATATTCTAAAACGCGCTATTTTGTTAGTTTTAGTATTGCGTATACGAGCAAACGCAAGCACTGTGCGTTTGCGTTAGCGTTGCTTGTTCCACACTGCGCGTGCGCGGAGCCCCAAACTGCGTCTTGAATTGACCAACAGCGACGACGCGCACGCGCAGCGTGGATCACGCAAGTTTAACGCAGACGCACAGCGCTTGCGTTTGCTCCTAATCGCAATACTAAAACTCTGTGTTGAAAGATTTTTCGAAATGCCTCTCCTTTTTATTATTCTTTTTTTTTTTTTATTTGCCTTACGCGTGTGATGCTGGGACAACTTTCGGCTTTACTGCGTCCTAAAAACAGAAGAAAAAAAAACAAAAAAAAAAACAAAACAAACAAGCAGTGTGACATTGCCTATTATGCGAATCCCTACTCATTTTTGCCGAAAGGTTGGTTCTCACAGTTCCTTGAGTCCGACCGAGTACAACTGCAGCGGCTTGCGACGTATGGGTTGCTATAGCAACAGCTCAGTCGGCTCCAACAAAGCGGAATAAAAACCAGTTTGGTTGGAGCCGACGAAGCTGTTGCCATAGCAACCCGTACGTCGCAAGCCGTTACATGCAGTTGCACGCCGTGGGACTCGACGCAACTGTGGGAACCAAACTTAACTTATGCAGAACTGCCTCTGGACAATGACACGGATATACAGTTTACGGAGTTTTTTTTTTTTTATGGCAAAACAAAATATCCTCTGCTACTTTTTTGCTCCAAAGTAACGGGACTATAGTTCCGCCATTTTTCCCGAAGGCATCTGCGATTGATGGTTTTACGTGACAATCCTTCGCCGAGGGACAGATGAGCAGTTTATAAGCGGACGAGAAAAAACTACGCCCCTCGTTTACAAGGCGAAACACCTAAGGCTCATTACAGGGGAACACACGTCGGTCACATTCTAGTATGATGGCGGTCGTAAAAGTGGTCAAACGCATGCGAAGGTAAAAGCGGTCGTTTGGCGCCCCGAAATACAGCTGTTTTGCCGGATTGTCGAGCACGGCAGTGTCTAACTTATACAGATGCTTTTCGGTTATTTCTTTTTCGGCGCCATCGGATGTTTATTGGTATTTTGTAAGTGACAACCTAGAAATCGGCTCCTCGTAACTTTGACACGATGTAAATTCTTATCTTCGAGATGAACGAGCTGGGACGTTTTTGCGTTCTTATTCTTATTTTTGAGCCAGGATAGAACCTTAGGTTTCACCTTCACTTAGCTTGCACCTCTTGGACATGCGCTTGTATGTACGACTGCTCAAGCCTGTGTACAGGTGTGCACGTTGTTCGAAAGAGTATAGAAAGGAAATGTCCCCTTGGCCCGTATACTTGGTAAAGGCAGGGAACCGCAGACAGCGTCTTTGTTCAGTTTGGCTGAGAAGTCATAATTGACATCTCATTTGTTATCCACGAAACGTGCCTCAGACTTTTCTCCGCTGCTGAATTGTCAGATACACAGAAAAGTGAACAAATTAGAAAGAAGGACATTGGGAATGTTTTTGAAGGCTACCCTATATGTTTATTTGGGAGGTCATTCCGCTAGATAAAGCGGGAAAGTTCAAAGTTCAAAGATCAAGCGTAACAGCTCGCCGCGTAACACCTCGCGAAAACCTGCCAAGTCCAGGTCACGATCGCATTCAAAGTTAAAATACAGCGTTGAACAGGGGGCCATGAGTGTTGCCTATGCGGGGCGTGTCGACCCCGAAAAAAAAAATTGGCTTGCTCTGTATGTTTTATACAGCCTTGGGAGATACGCCTCAACGGGTAATCGGTCTCTTAGCTGTAGATGAGAAATTTTAGACAGTGCAGTACCACTGCTAACCTCGGGTTTTTAACGTGCATCACGCAGTAGTGATTCCACGAAAGCGTGCCGGTACGAAACTCATCCAGTTCGAAATGGGCGGGGGTGGCGGGGATCGAGCCCAGGAGGTTCCCAGCGCAAGCTTTCGCTCCACTCTCCGAGCTGAGACGCGCTAGTCCACTCGGCCACTTTGTCCCCTGCGTGTCGACTCCATCTTGTAATATATATATATATATATATATATATATATATATATATATATATATATATATATATATATATATATATATATATATAGGGAAAGCGAAAAATCCTAATATTTATACTATGACAGTGGGTGAAGATTGTTTTGCAGACGGCACCTGTCCCCATGGGTTTGATAGAGAAATGCGAACCCCTTTTTAGGAGAGAAGCGCCAGGCGGGAGTCGCGAAGCGGGTCGAGGGAACAGAACACGGAACCACGCGCTGTCGGAAGCGGTCAGTTTCGTCCGGTAGGCGTTGCCGGCTCTCGGGCCCGTACTGACTGTTTTGCTTTCTAATTGCACCCTTCTTGCCCGTTAATGAAGCTTAACGTCTGGCGCAGAAACTCGCTTCTCGTGCGGATTAGGCCGACACCGAGCGGGAGCTGCATTCGGTCGGCCTGTCCACTCTTCAGTGTCAGGCGTGTGGACTGCTACTGTTGGCACCCTCCCTTTGGTTTGGTCTTGTTTACGTTTGCTTTCCGAAACTCGACTAGCCATTATTCTCGGGGAAAGTCCTTTACGAGTATTACCCCGCAAATAACCTGGGAATCCACCCGGTTGCCTTAACTTTATAATTAAAAGCGGCACCCTCTGCTAAAGACGGCGCATTACGGGCTTTTACTGTGAGAGAAAAAAACAAAATGAAGCTAAGAGAGGGCCTAAGAGCGCGTTTCTCTCCTTGTTTTCTTCCATCCTTCAGTTACGGACTCGATATGTTTTGCCCTGCGCGAGTGATTGGGCAATAAAGCTTTGGTTGGGACGTGTTGGTTCATATGAATGATAAGGTGAAGAAAGCGAGAACTGAAACACGAACGAAACAAGAAACAGGTACGACGAGGACAGACGCCTGTCCTCGTCGTACGTGTTTGTTATTTAGTTCGTGTTTCAGTTCGAGCTTTTTTAACCTTTTAAATGACTGGACAAGCAAAGTAGTTTGCTGCCTCGTATTCGCGGCTCGGATAGCGGTTCACGGAATGGAACGTTTTGGCATGGCCCACATGCGATGGCATCGGCTGCTTGTATACAAAGTCTGTGTCAATATCTTCGTGTTGCGTTGTTAAAGCAAAATACGCGTGATGTGTACCCTCGCAGAGTGCTTCAGCGGCGCTAGTGTACTTGTACCATAAACGCTCTAAATGTACAAACTATAAGATGTAAAAACAACATGAGCAGAAACAAACAAATAACAAATGAATGGATATGCAGTTGGAACCGCGCTTAAAATTTGAGGATGCTGTTCGATTATAGAAACAGTGCTCCGACATTCGGGTTCAATGTGCCGTTCCCCTCCCCCCCACCCCTTCCCCCCCCCCCCCCCCCCAAAAAAAAAAAAAAAGATAAGCAGCAGCAAAGAATAGGCACTGAGCGCGGATATCAAAGCACGTAAAGCGAAAGCTCGCGCTGCAGAACCCAGGGATGCTGGGTTCAATCCCCACCGCTGCCCGTTTCGATCTGGATGAGCATCGTACCGGCGTGCGGTCATGTATCACTACTGCGTGATGCACGTGAAAGACCCCAGGCTTGCGGTTGTACCGCACTGGCTAAAATTGCTCATCTACAGCTGAGACACCAGACGCTCACTGAGGCAGACTAACTTCCGGCTGTATCAACATACACACAACAATTTGCTTTGCTTGGGTTGGACGTGGTTAAAGGGCAACCGAAGCGGTTTTGTATTTAAGAGAAAACACTTAAATCGGCTTCATATGGCCTCAAAGATCACGAATATCGAAATTATTTTTCAATTCGGTGCACACAGGCCTGCAGAAAATCATTTTAAAATGAACCGCTGAAGCCCCTCCTCCCCGGAGCGTGACATCATATCAAGAGTTTTAGGAATCTCCGCTCTCGGGCATTTTCAGCGCCTATCAAAGCAATGCACGCGCACTCTTGCTATTTTCAAAGAAATCTCGCCGAAGACTCTTAAGATTGATTACTTGTAAGAATGCGATAGCATTCCTACACGTAGCGCATTCTTACAAGCAGCGCGCCACGTCTTCCTTTCGCACAAGGCGCTCCGGCGGCGAAATTACACTCCCCCACTCCGCAGGCGCGCCTTCCTGCAGGCGAAATGCGGGACACCCTGACCGCGGGGGGGGGGGGGGGGGGGGGGGGGGGGGGAGGGGGAGGAGGAGGGAGGGAAGGAGAGGGAGGGAGTAAGAGGAGGACGGTATTTTGACGACTCAAGATAAACGTATTAAAAAAATTCACCATCACGCACACCCCGATATCCTGTGATGTCCGAAAGCATATTATACACCTAAACTTGTGTGGTGGCAATTAAGCTAAAATAATTTTCAGTCGCAGTGATACATTTTGTGTGTAATTGTAGTGGAAAATATTTTATTACGGTTGTATGTCTAAGTTGTAAGACTGAGTTGTATGTCTAAGACATACAACTTAGGCATTAGTGTGTCTAAGTCGAAAACATAAAAATCGACTGCAGCAGACCCCAATGCATGAAAGGGAAATAAGAAACAGTAAATCTTTTACGGATTATTGTTTCCTAACGATACTTACTCTTATATTAACATGCTCTTGCATAAAATTAGAACCTTATGTTGTTTTTTCGCCCTTTGTGAA